>NW_023270504.1:7428570-7571854 GCF_011800145.1 Mirounga leonina
ATTATATTATATTATATTATATTATATTATATTATATTATATTATATCTCACATATATAATGGCCCAGTTTTAGGTTGGGTTTCCTGGGAAGAAAACTCTGAAACCCTCAGGTTAACCTGTGCAGGAGATTTATTAGGGAGTGATCTCCGGAACCACTCAGGTAGGAGAGAGAAAGCTGCAGGGTTAGGCAGAGGGAGAACTTGAACTCAGATGCAGGTGCAGCAGAGGCCTCAGCCTATCCCACAGGAAGCTTTGGAGTTGGGATGACCCTTCAGAGTTGTCCCAGCTGAGGCAAGGGGCCAGGCCTTTGTACCCCAACCCCAACCAACTGTTGAATGGAGAGGCAGCTTAGCTGGCTGAAGGAATAGCTGGAGGGGGACTTGGCTGTGGGCTCTCAGAAGCCAATGTTCCCAGCAGCCGTGGATTTGAGTGATGCCCTACAGCATCCACTACCAGCCCACTGAAGGCTTTGTCCTTGGGCCAAGGCTTTTATATTGCATACACCAATAAAACACTGCTCTTCAAAAATGCCCCATTTTGCCTCCTGATATGATATACTGAGGTAATATCACTTCTGTATTATCCTGCTTACCCTCAATCTAATCATAAAAAGCATCAGGCAAATAAAAAGTGAGAGATATTACATAAAATAACTGGCCTATACTCTTCAAAATGTCAGTGTCAGGGTGCCTGGGTGGCTCAGGCAGTTAAGCATCCAACTCTTGGTTTCGGCTCAGGTTGTGATCTCAAGGTCATGAGATCGAGCCCCAGGTCAGGCTCCACACTGAGTGTGGAGCCCACATAAGATTCTCTCTCTCCCTCTGCCCCTCTCCACCCATTGTGCATGCACACTCTCTTTCTCCCTAAAAAAAAAAAAAAAAAAAAGCAAATGCCATTTAAAAAAGACAGACTCAGAAATTGTTCCGGATTTTAAAAGACTAGAGAAATAAGACAGCTAAACGAAACATTTCAGCTCCAATTTATTTCTTGAACAGAATTTTGTTATTATTTGCTATTAAAGACATTATCGGGACAATTGGCAAAAATAAATTAGATAATGTTAATGTAAATTTTTTATTCTGATCATTGTTCCATGGTTACATAAGAGAATATCCTTGTTCCTACGAAATACACACAGCAATACTTAAGCATAAGAGGGTAAAATGTTCCATTTGAACAATACCATTTATTTTTATCTCAAATATTCCCAATTTTTCCCTCAGAAAAACCACAGTACCTGTAATGGAGAACATGACATTTTCAGTAACTAGGACTAATTACATCTGATAGAAATGTGTTTACCTAGAATTCATACAAGGAGAATAGATTCTGTTTTCTAAAAGGGCTCTTTTTGGGGTGCCTGGGTGGCTGTGTCAGTTAAGCATCCAACTCTTGATTTCAGCTCAGGTCATGATCTCAGGGTTGTGAAATCTAGCCCCGCATCAGTCTCTGCAGTCAGCGGGGAGTCTGCCTGAGATTCTCTCTCCTTTTCCTCTGCCCCTCCCCCCACTTGTGTGTGCACTCTCTCTCAAATAAATAAATAAATCTTTAAAATAAATAAATAAATAAAATAAAAGGACCCTTTCTCATGGTTCTTCACAAAAGCCAAGTGGCTTCATTTATTTCAGACTTGTGCAACTACCTCCTTCCTGCCTATGTATTTTGCTCTTTAGGTCCAAAGGCCCTGTACGATTTACCTTCCTTGATATCTTTTTAAACAATGATTTGTAAACATAAATAAATAAATAAGAAATGAACAACAATTTGTTGTGAATTAGTTCCATTTTACATAAATATTATTAGTGAACCCCCATGGGAATTACAGTACCTTAAAAAATGCTGAAGTCATCCTATTTGTTCAATCAGTAAGGTGCTTTGAATCCAGCTGAGTCTGAATTAAAGAATAACATTGTTATAAACTTTTTTTTTTTTAAAGAGTTTATTTATTTATTTGACAGAGAGACACAGTGAGAGAGGGAACAGAAGCAGGGGGAGTGGGAGAGGGAGAAGCAGGGTTCCTGTGGAGCAGGGAGCCCGAAGTGGGGCTCGATCCCAGGACCTTGGGAGCCGAAGGCAGACGCTTAACGACTGAGCCACCCAGGCACCCCCATTGTTATAAACTTTTATAGTTAATTTATGCTTTCTGCAAAGGCTCCCAAAGTAATTTACAGGCATTTAGTTAAGCAGTGAATACTCCTATGAGCACATTATAAATTATTCTCGTTTTAAAGATGATTCAGGGTGCCTAAGTGGCTCAGTCAGTTAAGCATCTGGCTTTGGCTTAGGTCATGATCCTGAGGTCCTGGGATCGAGCCCCTCATCAGGCTCCCTGCTCAGTGGGGAGCCTGCTTCTCTCTCTCTCCCTCTGCTGCTCCTCCTGCTTGTGCGTTCTCTTTTTCTCTCTCTGTCAAATAAATAAGTAAAATCTTAAAAAAAAAAAATGATTCAGCTAAAGAAACATTAAAAGGAGATAGATACATGTGTATATATATATATATATAATATATTTAAGTTATTATATGTAATACAAAATTAATAGAAAACAATGCCTGCAAGATGGGCCTAATCCCCTTTATTTACTTATTTTTATACCTCTAGTGTATATCTACGGGGTAACCAACCCATCCCAGTTTGCCAAGAACCTGTCTTGGTTTTAGTACTGAAAATCCTGTGTCCTGGGAGCTCTCTTGATATTAGGCAAAGCAATTGTTAGAATGACAACCAGTCATTCTAACTATACCTTCTGTTTGTCTTTCAAAGTAAATGAATGAAAATTGATTATAAAAGTCAGAGACCCCACTAGTTAATAAATTACAGACTGGTCTTGTGGACTTGTGAACTTAAATGCTCACTCTGTTCCATAATAAAAGTGAGACTTGGGTCAACTTACATGGGCTTTTGCATTCTCCACTGAACATTTTAACTTGTCATTTTTTTTTTTAATAGAAGTGACTATGTAGAGCTACCCTATGACCTAGCAATTGCACTACTAGGTATTTATCCAAAGGATACAAACATAGTGATTCGAAGGGGCACATGCACCCCAGTGTTTATAGCAGCAATGTCCACAATAGCCAAACTATGGAAAGAGCCCAGATGCCCATCAACAGATGAATGGATAAAGAAGACGACGTGGTACACACACACACACACACACACAGAGAATGGAATATTACTTAGCCATCAAAAAAGAGTGAAATCTTGCCCTTTGCAATGTCACGGATGGAACTAGAGGGTATTATGCTAAGCAAAATAAGTCAATTAGAGAAAGACAAATACCCTATGATTTCACTCATATGTGGAATTTAAGAAACAAAACAAATGATTGTAGGGGGAAAAAAGGGAGAGGCAAACCAAGAAACAGACTCTTAACTATAGAGAACAAACTGGTGGTTACCAGAGAGGAGGTGGGTGGGAGGAATGGGTGAAATAGGTGATAGGTAGTAAGGGGTGCCTTGTTGTTATGAGCTCTGGGCATTTTATGTAAGTGTTGAATCACTAAATTTTACAACTGAAACTAATATTACACTGTATGTTAACTACTTGGAATTTAAATAAAAGCAAAAAAATGTATATTATAATTCCTAGAACACACCCCAGAAAAAAAATTCTTACTCCGGTGTTCAAACCCAACCTACCTTTCTAGCTTTGTATGCTAAATTCACTTTCCTGGAACTTCTAGTCTAGTCAATGTTCAGTGAACATACTATCCTGCTTCTGCACATTTGCCCACATTGTTCTCCCTGTCCCCGAATGTCAAATCCTTTAATTTCTCAGATCCTTTAATATTCACCCCAAATATTTTTTTATTCACTCATTTATTCAGTCAGTCTTTCCAAAACCATTTCTTTTTGGTCTTCTGCTTGCCAGGCGTGATGGCAGCTATTGGAGAAGCAGTGGTGAATGAATTAGAGTTCCTCCCCTCAAGGAGATTTTTCCCTAGTGGTAGAAACAAAGAAGCACGTAGGGTTTTCAGTACCTCCATTCTGTGAGTGGGAAGCCATAAGAGGAACATTTAACTCAGTCCAAGGTGATCAGGAAGCTGAATCTAAGCTAGGACTTCCCCTAGTCTAAGTCACAGTGATCCTACTGTCTCTTCTGAGGTCACTGTCCTTATCATTCATTCCACTTTTGCTTATGTGGAGCTCTGTACTATTGTATCGAACACAGGCATTTTTAAACTTTCTGTCATAGCACCCTGATGCAGTTTTAATCCTCTTAGTGGCAGAGGGCATAATCTTTCATTTCTTTTCCTCCTACCCCTCCTCCCAACTTAGAACAATGTCTTGTGTATTTTCTAATTAACACATGGGTGCCTAGAAGAGCTTATTTTCAGTAGACTATTCAGTGCACCTGCCTGAATCTTTTTTATTCTCTCAATTTTTCCTTCAAAAAGTATTTATTGAATACTACTATATACCAATAATCACTCTAGGTGCTTGGAATGTTGCAAGTGCTATGATAAAATGTGTACAGGATACAAACAGAATAAAGGAAAGAATGATTTCTTCTTGTTTCCTTTCTGTTCCAGTTTTCATTTTTAAGGAATTGTTATATAACTTAACTAAACGTAGTTTAATTGCTATACATAATAACCATACACATGGCTATACATAAAAGCTATTTCGTTCATTTTAGTTACCTTTTAACCTCATCTTTCTTTATATATAAAATATGAATAATGTGAAAATCTATACAGTCCTAATTTATAGTGTATGATTGCTGATGATGGGGATCATTACTGATCCTTATGGGACTGCTACTGCTAGGGTCAAGATCCAATGCTCCTGCAGGAAGCCGTTCATTAACGTACTTCTTACTTCTATTTTGCCAAAGTCTGGCATTCTTCACAACATGTCTGGGAGTTCTGTTGATGTGTTTTTTGACGTTTTACGTTTTTCCTAGTGACCCTTCCTATTATGAAGCTCCCAGCCCCTTGGACCTCTAATAACTTCTCTTTCTCAGTGCTGTGCGTTCTAAGACTGGGCTCACAAGAGACTAGGAGCAACATGTAATTCTGTTTACATAGTCACTCCTTTTTTAAATTCTTTATTTAAATTCAATTTAGTTAACATATAGTGTATTATTAGTTTCAGAGGTAGAATTTAGTGATTCATCAGTTGCATACCATACTCAGGGCTCATTACATCACGTGCCCTCCTAATGCCCTTTACCCAGTTACCCCATCCCCCCCGAAACAGCAACCCTGTTTGTTTCCTAGAGTTCAGTGTCTCTTATGGTTTGCCTCCCTCTCTATTTTCATCTTATTTTATTTTTCCTTCCCTTCCCCTATGTTCATCTGTTTTGTTTCTTAAATTCCACATATGAGTGAAATCATAGGGTACTTGTCTTTCTCTGATTGACTTACTTTGCTTAGCATAATACTGTGATATAACGCCCTCTAGTTCCATCCACGTCACTGCAAAGGGCAAGATTTCATCCTTTTTTGATGGCTAAGTAATATTCCATTTTATATATATATACCACATCTTCTTTATCCATTCATCTGTTGATGGGCATCTGGGTTCTTTCCATAGTTTGGCTATTGTGGACATTGCTGCTATAAACATTGGGGTGCATGTGCCCCTTCGGATCACTATGTTTGTATCCTTTGGATAAATACCTAGCAGTGCAATATATATCATCTTTATCTATTCATCAGTCAATGGACATAAAATTTGGCTATTGTAGATAATGCTGCTATAAACATCAGGGTACATGTACCCCTTCAAATATTTTTGTATTTAAGTAAATACCTAGGAGTAAGAATTTTTAACTTGAAGTTCTAGGCAAAAGTAAGGCAATAAAAATTTGAATTGGGAGATGATAAAATCAAAGAAATCTTTTAGTCTGGTGGCAGGGAATGGATGCACTGTTGAATGAGGGAAAGGAAGACACAGAGCTCAGTTAAAAGTCCACAGCAGAGGCCCAAGTTAAAAAGACAAGAACTTTGGGGGTGGCCTTGAAAAGAGAAAAACAAAGACAGTTGAGAGATATTTTGTTTGTGATCCTATCATAAAACAGATACATTCAGGAGAGACTTTGAAGAAATAATCTCTATAGTAGATTGGTTATGGGCAGGGGCAAGGAAAGAATTATGTTTGGGGCCTGGATAAATGAGTGAATGAAAATTATAGCTACAGGACAAAAAGAAAGGAAGGAAAAGAAAAGAAAAAGTAGGAGGATGAATTTTGGAACGTTGCTATGGTAGCTTGGCTTGAAGATGGTTCCAAATAATTCCATCACTACCTGTACATTCAAGCTGCTTCTTCCATCAAGAGATAGAGCTTATGACCTCTCTTCCTTAACCTGGCTGGACCTAGACTGCTTTTACCAATAGAATACAGAGGAAGTTAGGGTCTAGGACTTCTGAACTCAGGCATTAGGAAGGACTGGCAGCTTCCACTTCCTCCCTCATGGAGCTTGGAGCCATCAGGAAGAAGTCTAGGATACCCTGCTGAAGAGAGATAGGCTATGGGACTAAGATGACAGATGGAAAATCACCACGGCACCAGATGTTCAGGTCCAGCTGATATCTAACCACAACTGCCTGAGAGACTCCAAGTGAGACTCATAGAACTACCCAGCTGAGCCATCCAAGTCAACCCATGGAATCATGATTTATAATAAAAATGGCGGGCATTTTAAGCCACTAAATTGGGATGGTGGGTTAGGCAGCAATGGGTAATTACAATGGTTGCTTCTAATATAATTACAGTATATTCAAGTGAAAAAGTGCAGCAGCAGAAAATAAAGCTAAGCTGCAAGGCTGGGGCACATGCAGAAGAGCTGTGGCCTGAGAGAGAGTAGACCAGCTGGCCGGAACTCTTCATCATTCTCTTGCCATGGTCCTAGGAGGATGGAAATCCACAATTATTTTGAAGGCCTGTAAATTGAACCATCAGTCTCTCTTTACTCTCCTCTCTAATGCATTAGGCAGAGTATCAGGTAGCCAGGCATTTACTTCCCATCCACTTCACACCTGCAGTAGGGTTGCCAGGCAAAATGCAGGAGGTCCAGTTAAATTTGAATTTCAGATAAACAATGAATCATTTTTAGTATAGTTGTGCCCCAAAGGATTGCATGGGACATACTTATACTAAAAACCAATTCAACATCTGTCTGAAATTCAAATTTAACAGGGTACCCTGGTTTCTGTTTTTGCTAAACCTGGCAATCTTATCATCAGCCACAAAATGAAGAGTTCTTTCCTAAAAGAAGACCAAGGACAACCCGTGTGGGTATGGGCTTCCAGTGTTTCCCATTGCATTCAGCAGTTTGGAGGCCCACCAGTGTAATGGCTGGCTCCTGAAGTGAGGTCAGCCAGTCAGCAAATCCCACCCAGATACAGTTAAACTTGCTAGCATTTCATTCTTACGTATAAATAGGTAGCCAGGTATTCCATGAAAACCCTACAACATTAAAGAGAAAGATGAAGAGAGATAAATAGAAAAAGTTGCCCTAGACAAAACAACTAACACATGGAACAGGACAGAACTTTTTAAAAATGGAAATAAAATCCCCAGAGAAATTGAGGTGACACTGTATTACTAAAACATGAATAAGATGCTATGGAAAAGGAAAAGTCAGAGAACAAACCTCATTCTTGGAATTTGAAAATACAGCTGCCAAAACAAAATATTAAAAAGCTTGGAAGATAAAATAAGGAGATTTGGCAAGACATAGAATAAAAAGACATTAAGATAAAAGAGAGGAAGGAAAGTTAAGAAGTGAGGGATCATTCCAGAAAGCCCAAAGTGGCTAAAAAGCATTTCAGAAAAAAAAAAAAGAACACCAACAGAATAGAAAAGCTAAATGGAGAAACAAGCTGTCTTTGTATTGCACAAGCCCATTGATTGCAGAACAGGATGAGTTGGGGGGGAGGGGAACAAAACCAAAAGAAAAAACCCAGATATGTCACTGGAAATGTATAAAATCCTAACAGCTTCTAGAAAAAGTTTACACACATACATACACTTGCGTGCGTGTGCACACACACATCATTATCATGAAAGGAATAAAAGGCAGGCATGCCTCAGACTTCTTACCAGTGGTAGTGCTATCAAAATTCTGAAAGAAAATGAGTTTCAACCTAGAACTCTAAGTCCAGCCTATTGATTAGGTTGAAGGCACAATACAGACATTTACAAGTATGTAAGAACTTGGAAATTTGGGGCACCTGGGTGGCTCAGTTGGTTGGGCGTCAGACTCTTGAGTTCTGCTCGGGTTGTGATCTCAGGGTCATGGGATTGAGCCCTATGTCAGGCTCCTCGCTCAGCGGGGAGTCTGCTTGTCTCCCTTTCCCACTGCCCGTCTGCCTGTTGCCTTGCACACACACTCTCTCTCTCATATAAATAAATCTTTAAAAAAAATTTACTTCCAATGCATCCTTTCTTAGCAAGCTACTTGAGTGTAGTCTCCAGCAAAATGGAAATAGAAATCCATAAACAAGGAGAGCAATGAAGGGAAGTACCAGGATGGCATCTATTTAGCAGGTTTAAGAGAGAAACTCATTCATTTAGCCAGCAAATATTTATTGTGCACCTACTACATGCTGGGCCCTCTCCTAGGGGATGGGGATTCAGCAGTGGACAAACAAGTCATCATAGTACTTACATTCCAATGAGGGAGGTAGAAAAGAAACAAATGTGTATGTCATCTAATTGTACAAAGTGACAAATGCTATAAAGGAAAACAAAGCAGGGGAAGGAGAGGTGTGCCAGCTCAGGTAAAGTGGACAAGGAAATCATCTCTGAGGAGTGACACTTGAGGTGAGGCTTGAATGAAATGAGGAACTGGGCTATATGCAACTCTGGGGGAAAAGTATTTCAGGAAGAAGAAAGAGCAAGTGCAAGGGCCTAGGGGAAGACATGAGCTTCACATGTTGGAAGACTGGGAAGGAGGCCACTGAGGTTGGGATGCTGGCAGTTGTAGGAGGTGACGTCAGAGAAATTAGCAGGCCCAGATCACAGGGCCTTCCTGCAGTGTTAGCTGTGACGACAAAGTCATTGGAGGGTTTGGAGCAAGAGAATGAAGGGCGCAGGCCCAGAGAGGAATACAGGAAAAGAAGGATTTTATGGGCTAGAAGGTGTGATTGAAATGATGAAAAATATTAAGGATCAAGGCGAAGAATGAAAGAAAAAAATCGAAGGTAATTTGCAACTCTAGGGAAAATGGGTGGTACAATAAATAAATGTAATTATAGCACATTATGGGGCTTCCCACTGAAAAAAAAATTAACTCAACACAATAATTTTTATTGACTTTCAACTTTTAGGTTGGGATTGGAGTAAGCATTAAACAGAATAAGCAGAAGAGCATCGTAGTTATGAGCATGGCTTCTAGAACCAGACTGTCTGAATTTGAATCCCAGCCTTGGCATTTATTAACTATGTGACCCTGGGAAAGTGATTTAACCTCTCTGTTCTTTAGTTTCCTTACCTATAAAATGGGGATAATAAAAAGTACCTACCTCGTATGGCTGTAAGGCATAAATGAGTTGATATTTGTAATGTAGATGGAACAGTGGTTCCATCTTAGCACATGGTTGGCATTCAATTAACGTTTCTTTGAACTATAAAGCATGGTATGATCAGAGAGCAAGAGAAAAGTGCTCTACCCAAATCTATCTGGCCTACAGTTGTGAAATTCCATTATTAGAGATGTTGCTGGAGGCTTCACCATCTTTTAGAGCCCCTGTGGGGTAAAAGTTCTCTTGAGAGGGATGACATCTTAAATTCTCATTTGCTCCAAAGTCATTTGAATTAATCGAGTCCTTTCCAACCTTGATCCTTGTCTGAGCACACAGGCAGCACGGTGGGCGACTGAGATAGGGAGAGGGGCCCACTCTCCAGGAGGGTAGACAGCTTCGAAAAGGGATAGGAGAAGATAGTTCAAGGGGGGAACTAACTAGAACTCCAAAACAAACAACCTCCCAAGTTGGCCAAAAACCAGACTTCAACCAATAGAGTCTTGGCTCCTGTTTCTCGGTGGCCGGTCCTGTCTATGTCGCGTTGACATGTTTAAACCAGGACAGCCCAGGGACTGAGTGCCAGGTTTGCTGCAGGCTCAGGGTATTTACTACCAGACGGAAAAGCCATGTTGTTTCTGGGGGTGCCATGAAGCTGAACCCCAGGGACCTCTTTCTTCACATTTATTTTTGCCCAAGGCTCACTGGCCCCTACAGTGGACTTGATCCCAAAGGCTGGTCCCTGAACCAGGCAGCCTTGAGGGCTTGGCATGGGCTGTTTGTTCAGGCAGGAAACAGCTCATAGACACTCCACCCGCCTTTGGGAGTGGTTGCCTTGGGAGACCTTTCAATCCCTTCCGACTGGGGCCTCCGGCTGGCTCAACTCTTCTACTATTTCCACAAAAAAAACGGCGTCTGCGTTTGAGTGGAAAGAACATCTGTACAAGTTAGGACCTGCCCCTTTGCAAGATGAGAATTTCTGATCCATAGGCAGTCTGCTTTGGGAGTTGATGAAATCTGAAATGTGACATTTTCAGGAAGCCCTTTCTGGCTTTTAGGTTTCACTTTGAGAGAAACATGATACAGGAGGAAACCATCCGTATTTACATCCAAAGTATAGAAATCATGACATTTTAAAGCTGGAAGAGAATTATTATCATCTAGTCCCCCTTCTTCTTTTTATATGTGAGGAAGCTGAGAGATAAGTAACTGAGCGACCGAGATTAAACTCAGATGTATTGACTTCCAGAATAGAAATTCAACTCATCAGACACCATTTGTAACCTGGAGAGGATTGGGAAGAGACTATATGAGGCTTGGTGAAAACATTTATTTTCCTTGTATGATATAATTATTATCTACCAATATGCAAAAATAATTTCAAAAGCTGTAAAATTTTTAATAGTTATTAAATGGTTTAAAAATTTTTAAAGACCGTAAAAATTTAAAGCTACCTACATCTCACAGATGCCTGTAACTTGTGGCATGCCCACTGAGAGATGTTACAAATCAACTCACCTTTGGAGCTGGTAAAGCGCTCCAAAGTGGAATGTAATTATTTTTTTAAAGATTTTATTTATTTATTTGACAGAGTGAGAGAGCACAAGCAGGGGGAACAACAGAGGGAGAGGGAGAAGCAGGCTCCCCACTGAGCAAGGAGCCTGATGTGGGGCTCCATCCCAGGACCCTGGGATCATTGCAGGGCTCAATCCTGGGATCATGATCTGAGCTGATGGCAGATGCTTTACTGACTGAGGCACCCAGGTGCCCCTGAAATGTAATTATTGAAAAAAAGAAGTAGTAGATATCTCTCTTGCAGCCCCACTCCCATTCAAATGGCCGGGCTTAGATGTCTGGTTGTTTGTGAATGCAAAAGAAACTCAGAAGTTTAGAACTGGCAATGGCAAGGTCAGTCCAGCCCCGCATGTCCACTGTACTATGGGCTCAGGGGTCCTGAATCCAGAGCACTTGGGAGCTGGAGACACAAAGGAAACAGGAGAGGACAGAAAGTTTGGGAGCAAACATAGGATTCTGTTCAGTTGGGGACGAGCCCATCCCTCTGGAACTCTCAGCATGGTGTGCCCATGGCCTAGGCTATAAAGTGTATCCACCCTGAAATATGGAAATACTAGTATGACATCAGACTGATAAAATGGGCATATGGAGAAAAACAAAATGACTGAATGCTTAAAAAGGTGGTAGTAGGGATGGGATCTGGAATGCAGGCTGTCAGGGAAGAAAGCAAAATTTCCTTAGGGCAGTATCAGTGAAAACTAGCCTCTGCTCTCAACACTTTTCCCTCTGTCTCTGACTTATCACTTACACTCTTTTTTTTTCAAGATTTTATTTATTCATTTGGAGAGCGAGAGCGTGCACAAGCGTGTGAGAGAGAGAGAGCACATGAGCAGAGGGGAGGGGCAGAGGGAAAGGGAGAAGCAGACCCACACACAGAGCAGGGAGCCCTACACAGGACTCAATCTGAGGATCCAGGGATCATGACTGAGCTGAAGGCAAACACTTAACTGACTGAGCCACCCAGGCACCCTATACTCTTTTTTTTTTTTTAATGAACTTTATTTTGTAGAGCAGTTTTAAGTTCACAGCAAAGTTGCGTGAAAAGTACAGAGTTCCCATATACTCCTTATCCCACACAAGCACAGCGTGCCCCGCTATCAACATGCAGTTCCAAGGTGATGCATTTGTTATAACTGATGAGTTTATTTATATTGACACATCATTATCACCCACAGTCTATAGTTTACATTGGGTTTCACTCTTGGTGTTGTACATTCTGTGGGTTTTGAAAAATATATGATGAATGAAATCCACCATTATAGTATCATACAAAATTTTCACTGCCTTAAAAATCTTCAATGCTTTGCTTCTTCATCCTTCCCTATTCTGCAACCCCTGGCAACCACTGATCTCTTTCATTACTGGAATGTCATCTAGTAGGAATCATATAATATGTAGCCTTCTCAGATGGGCTTCCTCACTTAGTGATAGGCATTTAGGGTTTCTCCATATCTTTTTTGGCTTGATAGATTATTTCTTTTTAGCACTGAATAATATTCCATTATTTGGATGTACCATAGTTTATTTATCCATTCACCTACTGAAAGACGTCTTTGTTGCTTCCAAATTTTGGTAATTATGAATAAAGGTGCTATAAATATCTATGGGTAGGTTTCTGTGTAGACATAACTTTTCAACTCATTTTGGTAAATACCAAGGAATGTAATTGCCAGGTTATATGGTTAGAATATGTTTAGTATTTTAAGAAACTGTCAAACTGTCTTCCAAAGTGACTGTACCATTTGGTATTCCTCCCAACAATGAATGAGGGTTCCTATTGCTGCACATCTTCACCAGCGTGTGGTGTTGTCAGTGTTTTGGATTTTAGACATTCTAATAGGTGTGTAGTGGTACCACATTGTTGTTTTGATTTGCAGTTCCCTGATGACATAGGTTGTCGAGCATCTTTTCATATGCTTATTGCCATCTGTATATATTCTTTGGTAAAGTATCTGTTCTTTTACTCATTTTTAATCAGATTATTATTTTATTGTTGATTTTTTCTTGAGTTCTTTGTATATTTTGGATAACAGTCCTTTATTGGATGTATCTTTTGCAAATATTTTCTCCCACCTAGTGTCCTCTCATCCTCCTGACAGTGTTTTTCACAGAGCAGAAGTTTTTAATTTTAATGAAGTCTAGTTTATCAATTATTTCTTTCATAGATCATGATTTTGATATTGTATTTAAAAAAATCATTGCCTCACCCCGGTCATCTAGATTTCCTCCCATGTTATCTTCTAGGAGTTTAAAGTTTTGCATTTTATAATTAAGTCTATGATATATTTTGCATTAATTTTTTTGAAGGATGTAAGGTCTGTGGCTAGATTAATTTTTTATATGCAGATGTCTAGTTGTTTCAGCACCATTTGCTGAAAAAGTATCTTTTCTCCATTGTATTGCCTTTACTTCTTTGTCAGTGTAATTTGTTGGGTTTTGATTGAGATTGCATTGAATCTCTAGATCAAGTTGGGAAGAACTGACTCTTGAGAGTACTGTGTCTATCCATGAATATGGAATATCTTTCCATTTGTTTAGTTCTTCTTTGATTTATTTCATCAGAATTTTAAAATTTTCTTCATACAGATCTTGTATATATTTTGTTAGATTTATAGCTAAGTATTTCTTTCTGGGAGTGTCAATGGAAATGACATTATGCATTTATTTCAAATTTTACTTGTTCATGGCTGGTATATAGGAAAGCAGCTGGCTTTTGTATATTAACCATGTATCCTGCAACCTTGCTCTAGTAGTTTATTAGTTCCAGAGGTTTCTTTTGTTTATTCTTTCAGATTTTCACATAGACAACTTATGCTCTTTTTAAGTTTTGTTCTACCTGTGTTTTATTTCAGCTACCTCCATTGGAACAGCAGAGTTAAGGGAAGGAGTTTGTAGGCATATACTATTTCCCCTCTGATTCCCCATACTGAACTGAGCAGAGCTGGAATTCAGCTCGTTTGTGTTTAGGTCAAAGCACTTGGAATGATGGTGAAGGGATGAGATAGTGGGTGAATAAGGTAATTACTTCACCAGTTTTTCAGATCTTTTGCCTGATTTTTGGCATTTGTTTCCCCCAAGTACTTTCTTTACCCAAACAACCATGGATGGCTGGAGATGCCTTCTCGTTCTCAGACCTGCTATAAAATTTAAAATATGTAACTGGCTGGTCCTTGAGTTTGTCCTTTTGCAAAATTGGCTACCTGGCTGATCTCCAGAAAAACATCTCCTCAATGGAGCAATCTAGGAACTTAAAAAAATAAAATAAAGGATACCTTTGCTGCTATATCCTATCCCTCACCCCCAACCTCCCAGAACACCTGGATTAGGTCAAGTGGCCTCTACAAGCAAATATTCTACAAATGTGTGTACAACATTGATTTGGTGAGGATATGGATAAACTTATTTTTTTAGTCAATAAAAAGTAAATTTTAAAATGTTTACTTGCTAATTTACTTCCACTACTGACCAACAGGAAATGTTCTAAAAGCATTTAACAGTAAGTCCTCATTTTTCTGAAGTTCTCTTCTTTCTTCAGTTTTGTTCATTTGTAATTTTATGAGCCAGGAAACATTTTGGGAGGTATATGAAAGGGTGAGTAAAACAAACCACTTGCTGTTTCTCAAGAAATAGCACTAGGACACACATTAATTGACTCAGGAAATTTCAGCTGACCACTAGTGAACATGTGCATCTCAAAAATATCCAAATTAGGTGGACTGCTGCTAATAGAGTGTTGTTTTCATTTCCTTTTGAGGGCAGTGCCTACCTCAGTGAGACTGGAACCAATTTTCATTTCCTTAGTACATAAGCAATTTATAGAAAGACCAGAGTTAGTCACTGCTTTCCAATTCATTCCAGTGAAATGTTGGAGTTGATTTGTTTTTACCAGTGTTATTTTAGCATCCTTTTAAAATCACCCTTCCCCCATCCACCTCCTCCCACAGCTGCCCACTGGCCTCCCTCTTTAATTGGCTCCAAAACATTGGTCCCACCTAGTCCAATCACATAGTTTCTTTCTAAAATACTCTTTCGTGGCTCACTAACTTGAAGTTGACAACTTACTCCTGAATAATTTAACTCCTTTCTTGAACTGCCTCTTCTTAACACCTCTCTTAACTTCCACTTCTAAAGGTGGGAGGAAAGTAAAGGTATTAAGAGACTCACTATGTAATTGGCTAAGGAGTACATAAACCTTTTTACCCCCTCCCTAACAGCAAGGGCTTTCACTCAGTCTGATTAAGGGTATAATATAACCCTAGTTTGATCTATATTCATAACATTCCCACCTTTACTCACACTTGAATGTGATGATTTGACTGGGATTTTTTTTAATCAGGAAAGGATGGGCATATGGAAAGAAGAGGTAAGTTTAATTTATACTGTAATTCTACACTGACCAATTACAGCAATATCAACTTCTATTTAAAATTACATATTCTAGGGGTGCCTGGCTGGCTCAGTCAGTGGAGCATGCAACTCTTCATCTCAGGGTTGTGGGTTTGAGCTCCATGTTGGGTGTAGAGATTACATAATAAATATTTTAAAAAGTAAAAAACTTTAAAAAAAATGAAATTCCATATTCCACAAGTCTATTGGGCAATGTTGTTCTGGGCAGTCACTTGGAAATATGTATCAGGAATATGTATTAGGAATATCTACATTAGTCAACTTGCCTAAAGTCAGAAAGCCAGCTCAAATTATTTTAAGCAAAAAGAGGAATATATTAGGTCAAGTGTTTGGGAAAGTCTAGGGGAACCAGAAACTCAAATGATGTCATCAGAGATCTCCCTTCTCGTTCCATCTCTCAGCTCTGCTTTTTCCTGTGTTGGTATCATTGTGGTTAAGATGGCCTATGTCAGTTCCAATCTTAATTGGTCCTTAGTGCCCATAATTTCAGAGGAAAAGAGATGTTTTTATCTAAGCGTCATTATCAGACTTAGAATAATTCCCTCTTACTGGCTCTGCTTGGATCATACGCCCAATCCTGGACCAGTCACTGTGCCTGGAATGATGGGAAACAGGACACTGTGATTAATCCCAACCATGTGACCAAAAGTCCCACCAGGTGGGCAGAGAGGCAATTCATGGAAGGAAATGGATAAGTGGAATAGAAGGTCAGTTCTATCATCTTAAAAAAAAAAAAAAGAAGGAATTCTAGGGAGGCAGAAACAAGGGATATCTGTATTTCATGTTCATCCTCTTCTATGAGTTTACCCTTAGGAAATAATCAGGGGTGTGAAAGAGTTACAAGGTTATTCATCAGAGAATTATTTATAATAATTCAAAATCAGAAAGAATTGAAATGTTCAATAATAACAGGTCAGCTGAATTAATGATGTTACATGTTCAATAGAGCACTATGCAGTCTTTGAAGAGTGTGTTGTAGAGGAAAACTTAATGACATGAAAAAATGGTCATGGTATATTAAGCATAACAGAGTGCAGAGCATGTCCCAATTTATATGCATTTTTATACATACACACATTTTATCTATATAAAACATAATGTGTAAATATTATGAAAGATTGAAAGAATATATAATGCTGATTACTTCTACTTGCTGTAATTAGGAGTAATTTTAATCATTCTGGTTCTTTTCTCTATTTTCTATAGTAAATATATATTTTTAAAATTAACAACATTGAAACATTAACATCATTGAAAAACTTTTAATTACTCACTATTGATTTTAAACTGATCATACTATTTCTCTCTGTGAAAGAAGGAGCTGAAATGGAGATCCTAATTACTGGTAAATAGCAAACTTTGGTTAGACTTCAAGGAAACTACTTAGGAGAATAAATTATTCATCAGTTTTCTAAGATTAGCTAAGACCCAAATGTGTTCTCTATTATGTCACATTTCCATATTTTGAGGCTTTGTGCACATGACTAAGTCTTTCAGAATTAATCAAACAGCTAGATCTGTGCCCAAGCACAGGCCCAGATACCTGCACAGAGAGAGAGTCAGGAAATCCTTTCTAAGCTTCATAATTATTCCTCAATGCATCTGGAGAATGTGAAACATATTTCCTGCTGCAAGGGACAGGGAATTTTTCTCCGTAGCATTAAAAATATTCAGATTAGAAGAAACTACTTCAGCAAAATGGAGCGCAATAAACATCCTAAATGAACAAATATTTAACTCCTAAATTGCTTACTCCCCTTGTTTCAGTTTTCCCTGGAGAATTCCTTTTTTGAATGAGACTTTGCATCATCCAAAGAGCCTCTCCATGATCCGACCTCAAAAGAGGATTGAATTATTTGTCTCTCCCCAGTTTGCCAATTAAAAATATCAGTGAGCCAAATCTTTATAAACCCAAAGGGAAAACCATAAAAAATTACGCCAATGGCTTTTAGAAGAGTATAAAATTAGGAGAGGAGACAAAAAGCAACACTTATGTTCACTTATTTGTATCATGACCTATGCCCACCATTCCATCTGTAAGCTAGCCCCATTTCTTTTTGAATTACCCAACATAAGAGGCAGCTTAATGCTATAGGAAGATGGACTACAGATGCGCTCTAATGAAGATGACATTTGTGTCTTGACACCCTTCCACCATGGGACCCAACTACTCATAGAAGTGTGTTAACAATCTGTTTTTATCTGACAAGTTTGTTCTTGTCTCCTGAGTAGAAACCTTAAAATCTATCAGATACGGCAATGACCTACACGATATCCTTTTTCCTTCCCTATTAACAGAACTCCAGGTATCTTCGGGATGGCAATGTGCCCAGCTTAAAACCTTCATTTTGCAGGATGGCAAGTCCTTTCTTGAAGCAAGGGGGTCTGAGTGGCACATCTCTACTTGCTACCCACTTCAAGGAGTGTGGTTAGCTGACAGTCTCATTTATTAGCTCCAGCAACTTAAAAGCTGAGATCATGCTCTTCTGGGGCAGCTCCCAGCCAATGACTAAACATGATGGTAGTACAAAGGCCTCACCATTTCTGCCCAAGACAGGACTTCCCTAATGAGCAATCTTTGCCCTGAAGCTGCACAGAGATTTTTCAGGTCTTCATTAGGGAATGATGGCTCCCCTGCCCAATTTGGTGGCCTGCTTCTTTCACAAGTGTTACTCCCCATTAAACCTTTTGCACTCCTAACTCCATCCAGCATCTGCTTCCTAAACAACACAACAGGTGACACCCAGATTCCTTGTGGCATTGGGTGGCCATATGGCCAGTGAGATGTAAATGGAAGTGGGTTAGGTTGGATTCTAGAGAAGCTCTTTAATCAGAAGTGGTCTCAGCTGACAGGGACCTTTTGCTCTTTGCATGTTCTCTTCCTTCTGCTTGGGAACAGATGTGTTTTGAAGGGTGGAGCAGCCATCTTGTGAGACGAGGGGACGAGCACAAGGTCTAAAACTGCATGCTAAGGATGCCAGAGTAGAAACCTGGAAAGAGCCTGGAAGGCACTGTGAAGAGATCATACCTGCCTTGGACTGCCTACCTCTAGGTTTCTTATTTTGTGCAACAAATAGCCCTCTCACTTGTTTAAGCCTTGATATGTCAGGTTTTACAGTGGAATGCAAATCTAATTAATGTGTAGGAAAATGCTCTTGGTATTAATCATGTTGTTAAACAAAACCAGCAGGTTACAGAGCAATGTGCAGAGCATGCTTCTAATTATTTATTTACATGTATGTGTATATATACATACAGTGTATATCTTTTATATATGCATTTTATACATGTTATACAGAATTTATCTATATAAAGCTAAAATATGTGTTTAAGAAGAAAAGGGGGATGTTAATATTTACCTGTCCAGCCAAATGGACTAAATCAACCTCCTTCAGGAAGGGGATTGAGAATGACATCTAGTTCACCCCTCTCTCTTTTTTTCCATAATGACTTGACTTATGAGGAATAAAACAATCAGCATGTGAAATATTTTTTTGTGCAAGACAGAAACCAAATGTTTATCAGTTGTCTAAAACACATTTTGATGTGCCCAGGAAAATGCAAAGCCAAACACTGCATGTAATTCAAGCCAAACCAACTCTTTTCCTAGTAGAGCAGAAGCATTTCAAATTTCTACCTTGTCATCATCCGGGATTTCCCAATGAGAAAGCAAGAAAACCAACCTTTAAATTTCTGAATAAGGAAAACCAGGTAGCTACCCATGCATGAGGTTTTGAACTAGAAATTGGAAAATCTGAAATGTGGACCTAGTATACTCAAAAACTTTACCTGTAAAGGCCGTAATATGATTTGTCTTATTCCCTCACAGGAAGTTGTGAGAACCAAATGAGATAATTACTATAACATGCTACATAAATATAAATTAGTAATAATAGTAGTAACAACAACAACTAATATTCTTTGCATGCCAGGCACTATTCTACATACTTTATACATTTTAACTCATTCAATCCTTGCAACAATCCAAATGATATCATGTGATGTGATTATGTGGCCCAGAACACTGAGCCCTCAAATATCCTGAGGTCACTTCTCCCTGATGTATGCATTTTATGTATGACCATACATATGTTTAACAAATATGCTTTATATTTTTACATGTTAATGAATACAGGAAATGTGTTCAGTTATGATTTAGTTGAACATTGAGCTGCTTCTATATCTTTGTGCTTCTAATTATTTTTAAGAAAAGAAGAAAGAAGGCACAGGAGTAAGGAAAACTGTTGAAGAGGCAGGCACTTTCATTTACCCTTTCCTCGAGTGTTTGTCTTAATCCCAAGCAAAAGGAACCTCTAGTACATTTCTGTCCTCTCTCGATTTGCCCTTTCTTTGTTCCTCCTTATGGGAATGACTGCAGTGATTGGTCAGTTGAGGACTATCATTGAACCACTTTTACTGGCAGGCTAGACCTGTGTTGAAAGCTAAACATCAGTGTTCATGACTGTCTTGTCCTCTCATTCACTTCTGAGCCCAGGCCAAACACACTCTACTTCCTGTCTGAGTGACAAGCACATGTGGGCAGGGCCTGGAGCCCATGTTTTAAAAAGAGGCTTGTGGCCCTTGCCTTTTGTCTGTTCCAAAAGTCTTGCCTATGTCTTCACAACAGCATGCCTGAATACGTAGGTACAGAGGTCTATTAATCAGTGGACAAAATAGGAAACCCCAGCACAGCCAGACTCAAAATGCTATCTCTAACACTGCAGTCTATCTCAGCCTTGCATTTTGGGGGATTTGTAGCTACCGCTTAGATTGAGGGGTGCATATCCTTTTCATTAGCCTAGTGATCTTTTCATGTATGTTCCTAGAAGAGAAGAGGGTTAGTGGCACCCTAATCTCCTAAAAGAAATCTAAATTGTAGCTTAAGAAACTTGATCTCCTCTGCTAGATGGAACCATAGAGTCTCCTTCCATGCGTCCAGGATGTGGCATAGGATTTGACCCAGAATAGTGGCTCAGAAAATTCTTGTTGGGTGAATTAATAAAATATGCTAAAAAAAAAAAAAAAAAGAAAAAGAAAAAGTGGAGTTTGAAAAAATTTGGAAAGGAAAAGAGATTTCCAGAAAGATGAGAATGTAAGCTTAGCTTAGACTGAGCAAGGAAGGGTATAGACTTTCATAGAACCAAGCCAAAGTACCTAGAACTGAAACATCTGACTTTGGAGCTAACAGAACTATCCAAACCGAAGGGCCAGAGTCAGAACACAAGGGCAAAAGTTCTCAGGCAGAAGCAGAGATGACAATTAGCCGTCAATAGGATGGCTGCTCTATGACACACCTCCCCACAGGTAGGTCTTGAAATATCTACCATCTGACTCCTAGCAGTTAAAACATCTTCAGAAGGTCATTCAAGATATCTGCCAATATCATGTATTTAAATGTCAAAGGGGAGCAACTAGCATATGAGAGTTAAACTTCCTCTTAAACAACAGATGAAAGGCATAAAAGAAATGGTATGGGCAATCCCCCACTTAAAAATATATATTGTTTAATGAATTCATTAAATGTTTATCGAAATAATACATGTGTACTTAAGACAATCAAATAGTGAAAAAAAGGCTTGTAATAAAAATCAGCAGTTCCTGTATCACCATTCACTAATCCCCAATACTGGTCATAATAGGTGACTCTACTTTTTATCTATTTCTTTGGCATTTTGTTGTTGTTGTTGTTAGAGAAGGAGAGAGGGAAGGGGAGTGGGGAGGGAGCAGAAGGAGAGAGAGACTCTTAAGCAGGTTCCATGCCCAGCACAGAGCCCAGCACAGGGATAAATCTCACAACCCTGGGATCATGACCTGAGCCGAAATAAAAAATTGGATGCTTAACCGACTGAGCCACCCAGGTGCCCCAAAACATATTTCTAAATAACATGCCTACACTGCTATTTCTTAACTTAATAATTTTAGAAATCTATTGACTTCTTCTTATGGAGGATAAGCTCTAACTCTACTATCTCTATCCTCATTCACTCAGGAGTTGGGTCACAATTTGGGGGCAAATCAACAGTATTATTATAACTATGTCCTTGTTTACTGTTGAGATAAGTAATTTTTTTTAATTTTACATCTTTTTTTTAGAGTTACCACTGCCTCATTTTTTTCCTTTTCTTAATTTCCGATGTTCATAATCCTTATATTTTTCTCTTTTTTTTTAAGATTTTTTATTTATTTATTTGAGACAGAGAGAATGAGAGAGAGAGAGAGCACATGAGAGGGGGGAGGGTCAGAGGCAGAAGCAGGCTCCCTGCCGAGCAGGGAGCCCGATGCGGACTCGATGCGGACTCGATCCAGGGACTCCAGGATCATGACCTGAGCCGAAGGCAGTTGCTTAACCAACTGAGCCACCCAGGCGCCCCATAATCCTTATATTTTTCTATCAATCTGCTATACTTGTAGCAATAGTTTTTCTGAATGTCAGACACATCATTTACTCAATCAAGTCCCTTCTTACCCTGAAGCCCTCCACTCTGGTTCCCCATCCCCCTGCTCCAATCTTGATGGGTCTTTAGGCTCAGGCTGACTTCCAGGGACTTAATTTGTCATTTTCTTATGGTTGGATCCTTGATTTCTAGATCTTAGATCTCATTGCTCAGTTGTATTAAGTTGATGGGTTTATCCTTTTTGTAAGTACTAGTACTAGTATTTTGTTGTTGTTTTTGACTCATTTTTATCAAATAATAAAGACCAGATGCAATTAAAATATTCTAAAAATTGTATGAACTCCTATTTAACAGAAATGATAGAGCCGTCCAATAATAAGCAGGCAGTACCAGCATGAAACTCCTTCACTCCTTGGGCATATTTGGTGTATGGAAGATAAAGTGTTATAGAGCACTGCACAAAAAGTGCAGTCCACCTTGTATTAAGGATACTGTGAACTCTAGATAAGCTACTCACTTGGTATCTCTTCAAACCAACATCTTAAAGATATTTCCTTAACTGTGTGTGTGTGCGAGTCTCTAACCCTTATGCCAGAATACTCATCTTTAAGTTCCCTCAAAACAAAACCCCATTTAAAAATAAGGTAAGTGATTCAAGTAGATTTTTTTTTCCTGAAAATTCCACTGGGGAATAGTGCATAGCTTTTCACAAATAAAGGGGGAAAAAAAAAAAAGGAAGGAATGGAGTCCTTCAGCTGTATCTTTTCTTTCAAATCTCTGTATTGGGCTTTCAAAGCCCTCTTCCTCTCTGTAGCAGTGCACCCTCCCAACAACCATCCCTGCTTCTTGGAGCTCCCCACCCACAAACTCTCTCTTATGCCAAACACGTGCACTCTGCCCAGCTCTTGTTCCAAACCTGCGCAACAACCATTTGTGATCCCTTATTCCAGTCTTGCAGCATGCCCAAGGCTCCCAGATTGATCCTCCAGTTAAGTGGGATCCACTTTCTTTAGAAGCCAGTGAAGGATTATTGATAATAAATAAATTTTCTTCTTACATCTTCAAATTCAAACTAACAGATGTCTTCTATGCACTAAAATTAGAATGGACTAATTTCAATTTCTTCACTTATATAAGGAGATACACCTAAAAATCTAGGTTTACCAGCATCAAATTTCCAGATTGTGTGTGTGTGGGGGGGGTGTTTATGCCTGGGTAGCTGGCCGACTAACACTGAGAGTGTCTTAGTTGAAAGTGGATCAAGTGAAATCAAAGACCACCATGGAGTTTTCCAGAGAAAGGCAAGTCAAAGAAAATACTGCAG
Organism: Mirounga leonina; assembly: GCF_011800145.1. Lineage (NCBI taxonomy): Eukaryota > Metazoa > Chordata > Mammalia > Carnivora > Phocidae > Mirounga > Mirounga leonina. The sequence continues at coordinate 7,451,742 of NW_023270504.1, forward strand.
GGGGGTGTGGGGAGGGATTGGTGGGTATAAGGCAGCATAGTACCCACTGTTTGGTTTTTCTGGACTGTGAAGGAGAACTGTTGGACTTTCAGACTAGAGAAGTAGGCAGAGACTAGATTATGGAGAGTCCTGGGGCCAAACTGAGGAGTTTTCGGATTTCATCAATAAAGTAACAGCAATGGATTCCAGTGGGAGGTCTTAGACTTATCTTGGTACGTAGGAAATAGAAAGAACTGTGAAGAAGGAAGAAAGAAAAAAGGAAGAGGAAGGGCACCTGGGTGGCTCAGTCAGTTAAACATCCAACTCTTAATTTTGGCTCAGGTCATGACCTCAGGGTGGTAAGATCGAGCCCCACATCGGGCTCCATGCTGGACATGGAGCCTACTTAAGATTCTCTCTCTTCCTCTGCCTCTCCCCCCAAACTGTGCGTGCTCACTCTCTCTCTCTTAAAAAAAAAAAAAAAAAGGAGGAGAGAAAGAAAGAAAAGAGAAATAAGGGAGTCCTAAGAGTTCGAAGAAGTCTTGACATTTATTTAGTCCCACCTTCTGCTCAGTGCTGGAATCCTTTCTTCAACCCCGTACTAAGGGTTCCATGTCCCAGAGTTACTAAACTTTTTATTTTGAAGTCATTGTAGGTCCACCTGCAGTTGTAAGAAATAATACAGAACGATTATACATATTCTTCATATAGTTTTTCCCTCAAAGTACCAATTTGTATAATTACAACACAACATCACAGCCAGAAAATTGTATTTATACAATTGACCTTCACCAGTTTTACATGTAGTCATTTGTGTATTATATGTGCATTTAGTTCTTTGCAATTTTATCACATGTATAGACTCATGTGTTCACTACCACTGTCAAGATACAAGTAGCTTTATCACTAGGATCCCGCTTGAATGGAAATTGATCTGACATCATGATCATATCCCTCTAGGAGGAAGCTTTTGCCTATACCACCCCATTTCTAAAGATTTTTTAAAAAAATGTATTCAAGAGAGAGACAGAGTGAGAGAGAGCACGAGAGGGCAGGGAGGGTGGGTAGAGGGAGAGGGAGAAGCAGACTGCCCGCTGAGCAGGGAGCCCAATGCAGGGCTTGATCCCAGGGCCCTGAGATCATGACCTGAGCCGAGGGCAGACACCCAACCAACTAAGCCACCCAGGGACCCCAAATTCCATCCTTTTTGACCTGGTCTTTGATGCCTGTTTCTAGACCTCTCTGATGCCAGTCACCTGTCCATAAGGGTCTTTGTCAATTACCTGCAACTCTATCCTCTGCTAACATCTTGTTCTACACTGCTTGCATAGAGATGATTGCTTTGACCACGGTTCTGATCTTTTGATAATAGCACACAAAGTGTTTGGGTTAGCACTGAGTTCAATGACATAAAATAGAAAACTGAAATAACTAACTTATACAAGCAAGCTTGTAAGATACATCCAGGCTGTAGAGTGGCTCTGTGATGTCATCAGCATCCGGTAGCCTCCTTTCTCAGTCTGTCATCCTGCCCATTGTGGTGGATTCTTCTGACACCTCATTGCTCACCTCTATCTATGAGGGAGGTTGATAAATACACTTTTCAGTGTATTGCCAGATAAAATATCGCATGGCACATGTATTCACTAATACAAATTTAACTGAGAGCCCCATGCTTTTATTTGTTAAGCTGACAACTGTAATGCTTTTACTGGACTGCATCCATTGCCATACCCAATAGCATGGGGACACTAATTGGAAGCTGAGCTTTCCATCAGCAGTCTCTGCCATGCTGAGCCTTCTGTTTTCTCCTCTTGCTTGGTCTTCCAGTTTTTAACCCACATGTCCCTTCCTTATCCCTAGAGTAATTAGCCAGTTTTAGTCTTTACTAGGGTTCCTCATCTACTACAATTTCTAATAAAGTATTAAAATATTTTTATTTTTAGCAGCACAATAAACTCCGTTGTGCACTTGAAGTTTCCCTTGAGAGGTGAACTGAAAGAGAGGCATTTAGCTTAAATTGGATGTTAAAGACAAAGACAACTGAATTCTAATATAATTTGTCACATTAACTTTATAGCCTAAATAATTGGGTCCACCTCCCTATGTAAAATGTTTCCTATCTTACTGCTTTTATAGTACTTAATGCTGTGTTTTAATAGTTAATTTTAAGGTAACTAATATAGTACCAAAAATGGTGATGTAATTATATTCAAAGGGGGACAGAGGGGAAATTGAGGAGGGAAGTGAACTATTTCATCATCCATTGTAATAGAATGAGACAGAAGTTGGGTGTTGAGGGGGGAAAAGGTAAATGTGGTTAAAAAGAATAAAATTCCAGTGGCACCTGGCTGGCTTAGTCGGCACAGCATGTGACTCTTGATCTCAGGGTTGTGAGTTCCAGCCTCATGTTGGGCAAAAGCTTTCTTAAAAAAAAAGGTACAAACTTCCAGTTATAAGATGAATAAGTTCTTGGGATGTAATGTACAGTATGGTGACTATAGTTAACAATACTGTATTGTATGTTTGAGTAGATTTTAAAAGTTCTCACCACACACACAAAAATTATAACTATGTCAGGTGATGGATGTGTTAACCTTAATTATGGTGATCACTTTGCAATATATACACATATAAAATTACTACCTTGTACACCTTAAACTAATAAAATGCTATATGCCAGGTATATCTCATTAAAACTGGAGGAAAGAAAAAAGAGATGGGGGTCAGGATTCCTCCCCTTGGTCCTGACAGACCTGTGTAACTGCCTTTGACTAGAAGAATGTGTCAGAAGTGACTTTCAGGATTGGTCATAAATGGCAACAGGCTTCTGCTTGGCTCTCACTCTCTCTGGACATGTAACTCTGGAGCCCTGAGAAGCCATATAAGTCCAGCTACCTCGAAGCTGCCACACTGGAGAGACCACATGGAAAACCCAGAGACTTCTAGGAGCCCCAGCTGTTCAAGCCTTTCCAGTCCAAGCACCAGAAATATAAATGAACAAATATTCAAGATGACCCAACCCCAGCTACAGTCTGGCTATATTCTGAATATGAGCAAACCACCAGCTGCAGCTCCCAAATTCCTGATCCACATAAACAGGGAAAGCTAATACATGAATATATTGCTTCAAGCCACCATATTTTAAGGTGAGTTGTTATGTAGCATTCCGAGTGCCTGGGTGGCTCAGTCGATTAAGTGTCTACCTTCAGCTCAGGTCATGATCACAGGATCCTGGGATCGAGCTTCATGTCAGGCTCTCTACTCAGCGGGGAGCCTGCTTCTCCCTCTGCCTCTGCTACCCCCCCTGCTTGTGCTCTCTCTCTCTTCTTTCAAATAAATAAATAAAATCTTAAAAAAAATAAATAAACAGAACAACCCCTTCATTTCTCACCCAAGATATACTGCAGTTACTAGTTGAAGGTGTCTCCTTAGAGATTCTTTTGTGAAATTTTTAACAAACTTTTTAAAAAAAATACAAAGGAGGGGCACCTTTGTGGGTGGCTCAGTCAGTAGAGCAACCGACTCTTGGTTTCTGCTCAGGTCTCGATTTCAGGGTTGTGGGACTGAGCCCCGTGCTGGGCTCTGTACTCATCAAGTGAGTCTGCTTGGTATTTTCTCTCCCTCTGACCCTCCTCCCCGTTCTCTCTCTCTCTCTCAAATAAATAAATAAATTTCAAAAAAAAAATAAATTTTAGGGACACTTGGGTGGCTTAGTCAGTTAAGCATCTGCCTTCGACTGAGGTCATGATCCCAGGATTCTGGGATTGAGCCCTGCATCAGGCTCCCTGCTCAGCAGAGAGCCTGCTTCTCCCTCTCTCTCTGCCGCTCCCCCTGTATGTGCGCACTCTCTCTCTCTCTCTCTCTCACTTCTCTCTGTCAAATAAATAAATAATATCTAAAAAAATAGTAATAAATAAATTTTAAAAATACAAATGAGCTCATAATATATATATTATGGGGATTAAGACACGCACCTGTAATGAGCACTGGCTGATGTATGGAAGTATCGAATCACTATATTGTACACCTAAAATTAATATTATACTGTATGTTAACTGACAAATTTAAATAAAAACTTTAAAATATATCATGGACATCTGTGCCCCTTAGCATATAGATCAACCTCATCCTTTAATACCTACATAATACTTCACTATATGGATGTCCCACAATTTGTATTCTCATCCCTCAGTGCTATATATATATTTCCAGTCTTTTTGAAATAAATATTTACATCAATACAATTTTATAACAAAATTATAATCATACTACCACACCATTTTGTAAACTATTTTTACGTTCAACGTTGTTCTTATGATATTCTTTAAAATATTAACTTTATTGATAGAATAATATATATCATCTGAATGTACCATAATTTATTTAAATAAGTCTATTGCTGGACATTTATGTTATTCCTGATTTAAAATACTGCAGTTAACATCATAATACATTCATTTGTATATACTTCTCCAATTATCTCCTTAGAATAAATTTCTAAAAATAAAAATGTTGGACCCAAAACTATGAACATTTAAGATTTTATACAAACTGTAAAATGCAAGAAAAGGTTGTTCTAATTAATGCTTCCAACAACAAGAAATGAGACTATATACTTTCCTATAAGTTTACTAACTCTGATCATTTATTTTTTTTTCAAGATTTTTATTTATTTATTTATTTGAGAGAGAGAGGGTGAAAGAATGAGCAGGGAGAGTGGCAGAGGGAGAAGCAGACTCCCCACTGAGCAGGGAGCCCGATTCGGGGCTTGATCCCAGGACCCTGAGATCATGACCTGAGTGGAAGGCAGATGCTTAACATACTGAGCCACCCAAGCACCCCTAACTCTCATCTTTTAAAAAAATTTTTATCTTTGCTAATTTCAGTGGTTAAAATTATTTCACCTTTGTTTTAATTTACATTTCTTTCATTATTATATATTATAAGATACAGCCAACCTCAGTTTTCTTTCATAACGTCCTCCGAGATTACTGAAGTAAAAACTCTCGGGGTGCCTAGGTGGCTCAGTCATTAAGCGTCTGCCTTCAGCTCAGGTCATGATCCCAGGGTCCTGGGATCGAGCCCCGCATCGGGCTCCCTGCTCAGCAGGAAGCCTGCTTCTCCCTCTCCCTCTCCCCCTGCTTGTGTTCTTTCTCTTGCTGTGTCTCTCTCTGTCAAATAAATAAAATCCTTAAAAAAAAAAAAACTTTCAGCACCACAGGGAATCCTGCCCAAGGAATTCAGAGATTAACTGCCCCCTGGGCTGTCATATGGACTACAGGCTTACTGACTGATGACTAGGTATTTCACATTCCACCCCTTTGCTTTAGTATTTTTGACATTTCGGGGTACTTATTTGAGGCAAGTATACTTATGAGACATAGGTGACATTGGGAGACTGTCAATGCAGAGTCTTTCACTCTGGTTACGCTAGGCTACAAAAGGAATTTAGGCCCAGTTGGAATTAAAGTGCTGAGAGAAAAAGATCAATCTTGTTATTTGAACTGATCTTGCTAAACTGTATTTCAAGATGATCTCAACTGGTCATTCCAATGACCTTCTGCAGGCTCTCAGGAAGGAAAGCTTCTTATGGTACTGGTTGAGGTGCTAATGATTCACACAAAGATCCTGAGTCCATACAGGAGATGTTGTTCTTGTTCCCTGAGGCCCTACTGCAGCATCTTGCCCCTCTCCCAAAACACATGACTCAGGATACTGCCCTCTTGGTCTGGGATGGGGATGGAAAATATGTGGTTTGCATGCCATTATTCTCCCCATCCTTCCTCCCAACCCATGGTGGACATTGCTAATCCATCATGGTGGTCTTTCCTGAAAAGTCCAAATGTGGCTTCCGAATGCTCCAAAACAGTACTCCGAATAGCCACCATCTATCAAATATCTAGCAGAGTAGATAGATGGTAGATATTTGGAATTGGCAAGAGCATGACGGTGGATAGGATCCAAATGAGTAGAGACGGGTATTTTCCTCTTCATCTAGGAGCAACTACTCAAATATCCACACCTGTTGCCATCATGAGATCTGGTGACAAAGTTCTCAAAGCAGAGACTGGTAACTCTGAGGTCTCTAACCAGGTTGTTCTCTCTCTCTCTCTCTCTCTCTTTTTTTTTTTTTTGGTAGGCTCCACACCTCCACACCTCCACCAGTGTGGAGCCCAACATGGGGCCTGAACTCATGACCCTGAGATCAAGACCTGAGCTGAGATCAAGAGTTGGGCGCTCAACTGACTGAGCCATCCAGGTGCCCCTAGCCAGCTTGTTTTTAGTTGGGGGCTGTATGTCATGGAAGCAAACTGGACTTATTGCTAATTAATCATGTTACTTCTCATCAAGCCCAGATGTGGTCCCACTATCCTTCTCAAAGCAACTCCAGATGGCCTCTGCCAATAGTTATAGGTAAAAGCTGCATGCATCCCATCAGTGTTGGCTTTTTATTTTTTTTTAACTTGACAAATGGGAATCCTGACGGCCAGCTGGCAACAAGGGAGTCAAAGGATGATTTGGAAGCTTATTTCAGCCTGGCCCATTTCAGGCTGAGCGGGCATGAGGCTTGTGACACTGCACTAACTCAGATGGGCTTGAGCACAGGGTATGCGAAGTTCCTGCAACAGACAGCCAGCAGGGGAAAAGAGTAAGCCATATGGCTTTTTTAGTCTGGGAAGGAAGAAACTGGGCTAGTATCATTTGGAAGCCAGGTGGGATATTGATCAATTATCTGGATATTTGCCCTGATACAGCAGACCTACACCTGCCAGCAGAGACTTTGGGGAGCAGGATCTAGCTCCAGGAAGGACAGTTGGGAGGTGCCAATGTGGGTACCAAAATCATAGTCCTAAAGGGGCATTTGGGTCCTAGTCCGGTTAACTAAGAGGAGAAATTAAGGCAAAGCTGAAGGTCTGTCAAAAACAAGAGCAAATACCAGGCTTGGGAAATGCTGTGGTGAAGAAATCTCAGGGGTACAACTGCAGGTGACCAGCACTGTGCCACCAGATTCTGGGCCCCAGAGTATGACTTTATTTCAAGCCACTTTGGTGAGGCTACAGCTGCTGAGATGGGTCCTTATTAAGGTCAGACTAATTCTAGAGTGGACATCCAGCCATGAGGCTCTGGGAAAGGCAAAGACAGAAAACAAGGTGTAGGCACATAACTATGCTTCAGACTTTCCTTCTAAATGTCCCTTGTTCCCTCCTAGGGTTCTTTTGTCCCTGTTCATTTTCGTACACGGCTCCTCCTGCCTACAGTCCCTTCCCCTTTCTCCAGGTGAGCAGATCCTATCTTCTGCCTTTTCTAAACCAAAAATATTTGGCCCTCACTTAAGACATCCCATTTCATGTCATATTCTGGTTATTTGTTTACAGGTTTCCTACACTCTACTGGACTTTGGACCATGTGCTTTGTGTCCTTATATCTCCCCACAATATACGACACAGTACCAGTAGGTTCTTTTTATTAAATGCTCATAACCTTTCTCCTTTCCCTTTTGTCTTCATTCAGGTGTGGGTAAATGACAGCCTGCATGCTAAATTCAGCCCTCTACCTGTTTTTGTAAATAAAGTTTTATTGGGACACAGCCATGTTCATCTTTACATACTGCCTATGGCTACTTTTGCTCTAACACAGCAGTGTTGAGTAGTTGTGACAGAATTCTCAAGGCCTGCAAAGCCAAAAATACTTATTGTCTGGCCCTTTACAAAACAACAACAACAACAAACAACTTGCTAATCCTTGCTCATTTTTAGTAAGAAAAGAGATTTGCCCTTTGAACTTCATCCATCAAACCACTCACTGCATTCCCTCTCACCTTATAAAATCTGCAAGTGCCTAAGTAGCTCAGTCAGTTAAGCATCTGCCTTCAGCTCAGGTCATGACCCAGGGTCCTGGGGTTGAGTCCCACATCGGGCTCCCCACTTGGCGGGGAGTCTGCTTCTCCCTCTCACTCTGCCCCCCCCACCCCACTCATGCATTCTCTTGCTCTTGCTCTCTTGCTCTCTGTCAGATAAATAAATAAAATCTTTAAAAGTCATAATAAAATCTGCAAGCTTTAGAATTGTGAAGTATTTTGAGAAATTTTCATCATAAAATAGAATCTCAGTTAAGGAAGTGTCAGGGGTTACTTAAGGGCTCTGTAGTAAGCTCATGTACAACCAAAGAAGCATCTAGAAACTTGTCAGACATAATTATCATTGATAAACTGACATTTTAGATTTGTACATAGTTTTCTCTGAGCTTGGGTAATATAAACCTGCCATTTGCGTTCCAACCCAGCTGGAATCATTCTCTCTTCCCTCAATGCTTCCAGAATACTTCATTCTCTTTGTTACAGTGTCTACTTCTTTGCAGGAGTATACTTACAGACTAAGGTTATAAAATCCCTGTGGGAAGGAACTCTTGTCCAACCCTATAGCCCCCATAGAGTTTTCCCAAGGTAAATGGTGACTGAATGGGTGTCATTAATGCAAACATGAAATATAGGTTTACAATAACATTGATCCCAGGAAACCATGAGCAAAATTTCAGCAGAGATTCTTCATTCTGTGCTTCACACGTACGCGTGTTCAATCCTGTTTATTCCACTCATACCCCTGTTTACTTTTCTCAGATATGTGTATAGAAAGAAAATCATCTCAAGAATGCCTACTATACAATAGCACTCTGTTGTTTAAAAAAAAAAAAAAGCAAGACAAAACAATTCTCTTGAAAAAGTAAATGCCTTGTCTGGGGTCAACAGTTTTCTCAGGAAATCAGCATTATTGTGAACCGGAAAACCCTCTGGACCTTATTTCCTCCACTATTCACTTTGCTGTTAAACTTCAGCTGGGTAATGAATCCTCTTTAGCAATCCAAATGACAGATGACCCAATCAACCTCTGGTTTTCATCCATGTGAAGTAATATTTATAGTCCAGGCCCCATGGAGTCTAACTAGGAAAACAAAGAATCCCTAGGGTACTTTATTTGCCTTTGTGTAAGTAAAGCTCTCCATGGTAAGGTGGACAGAAAGACAACTTGAATTAGCCTAAGCAAAGGGGATGGGAAGCAGGAGTTGCTGGTTCACCAAATCCTAGAAGGAGGTGAATAGGCAAATGATGGGGAAAATTGGGAGGCGGCTGAGCCTCTGGAACAATGAGAACCAGAAAGTAGAAAGTTGCCAGAACTCTATCCTTCTCTATTTGGAATCTCTGCTTCTCTCTCGAGGCTACCGTCATTCTCCGTGCAGATCAGCTCTCTCTACCAGGAGGAAAGCTAGCCATACATAAGTCTTTTTCTTTTCTTTTTAAAATCTTATAGCTTTATTCTTAGAGGTGAATCATCCCTCTCCATTTTAATAGGCAAAACTTTTGTGCCCAGGTTGGGTCAAACCTAACAGATGTATTATATGGAAATGATATACTCCTGACTTAGCCATGGGGATAAGAGGGAAGTGAGGGAGGTTGGAGGAGAGACAGTTTCTAGAAGGGTTTGGGGTTGACAATTCCAGAGATGTTCTTTGCCCTTTCTCATGGCATGGAATGATATAATGATATAAGTCCCTAAGCTAAAGAAAAAAAAAAAAAAGAGGGCTAATAAAGAACCATGCATGAATACTTCATCTCAGAGAATAGACTTTCATCATAGCACTATAGGTATCCCTCAGCTAAAGGCAAGCAGAAGTGCAATGTTCACATTCATTCCAAGTGTAGAAGCAGAGTCAGCAACAATAGGCTTCCCATCAGAGCGCAGGGAGAGAAACTGATAAGAAGCATCTATACTGTGTAATGCCTGAAGTGGACCCTCCCATTAAACACCGTAAAGGGTTTGGTCAATTTTCTTAGTGCAAAAGGCCATAACTCCAGGCTACCTTATAGTTTCTCCCAGCCCCACACCAGGACTGCAGCCAGGCCATACAGAGGCTCTGTACAAATTTAAAAGGCACACCTTCCTTGAGGCAGACCCAGCACCTGCCCACCTCTCTAGCACCATGTCAGGACTCCTGTGTTGAGTGCTGAATTTCAGCCTCCACCTACCCCTCAGCCAGGTACCCTGGCCCAGGGTCCAAACAAAGTGTGTATGGCCAGAGGGAGATAGGGTAGGCAGGCTATCCCTTCTCAAAGCAAGGACTTCCAGCATCTGCAGAGGTGAAGCTCAGGCAGTAGCTTGGGCCTGGTGTTAGAAGACAGTAGCAGGAATGGCAACAACAACAGAATTCAAAGGGCTCTAGGGATGGACAGCCCACCTCTGGGTACCGGAGCAGAAGGGGTATCTCTGGGAGTAGAGAGGCCGGCAGTGACTGAGCAGGCTTCGGCAGGTCCTGGAAGGAGTCAAGACGCAGCAATGGTGAGGGACCATGCATGCTTGTCTCTCCCAATGAAAACCAGGGTTGTTGGGGTTTTTTTTTTTAATCAAGAATTTATGTTAAGCAGGGCGCCTGGGTGGCTCAGATGGTTAAGCGTCTGCCTTCGGCTCAGGTCATGATCCCAGGGTCCTGGGATCGAGTCCCGCATCGGGCTCTCTGCTCCTTGGGAGCCTGCTTCTCCCTCTGCCTCTCTCTCTGTCTCTCATGAATAAATAAATAAAAATCTTAAAAAAAAAAAAAAAGAATTTATGTTAAGCAGAATGCCTTGATAGAGATGAAACTGTTTTGTCTCCTTTCTTTTTACCTCTGAAACTCGAAAAATAACTCCCTTTTGAAAGGGATGGTTGTACAAGGATTGAAGGACGCTCTCCTTAGTCACCCTGAACGCTGGGGGATCAGGGCACAGTTCTACTGCGAGTGGGCATCCTGCCGGCACCTAAAGCAATGGCCAGAATAGAGAAGCCATCAGCCCAGTGCCCCCGGCGAAGAAAGTCCAGGCAGTCTGCTACTGTGCTGTTAGAGCTCCATTTATTTTTGTGCTTCGAAGGAGCCGCCCATGAATGTTCCAGGCACTGCACGAGTCAGAGTCTTGTTCCCCAAGAACGGCTGCAACATGGCCTCCACGCTCCCCCTCCTTCCTGCACTCCGACTGAGGCAGCGCTCACCAGTCTCCCTGGCTGTGCAGGAACGGGGGGCTCGGCTGGGTCTCAGACTCTGACAATGTGACGGAGCCCCAGGCTGCGGGGCGCAGGGACGTGGGAAAGAATTGGGTGCTCGTTAAGTATGGGACAAGAATCGACATTCAAATCACTGAAGAAAATAATGGATCATTGAAAAATGTTGGGAGAATTGACCGGTAATTAGGAGGAAAATATTAGATTGTTACCTCACTACATCTTAATAAATTACAGACAGGCCAAAGATTTAAATATAAATGTTTTTAAACACGAAAGTAATAGAAAATAGGAAAAAGTAAGACAAATAATGTTGAGTACAAACAACGGAAAACTTTTTGTGTGGCAAAAAAAAAAATCACATATAAGGTTGAAAGACAAATGACAAACTAAGGAAAAAAATGACAATAATGTGAGGTAAAGGGTTACTATCCATAATATTAAAAGAATTTGTACAAATTAAGAACAATTTAAACTCCAATAGAAAAAAAAAGGGCAAAAATCACAAGCAGGTAATTAAATGCAAGAGGTCAGTAAATATATGAAAAAAATTTTCAACTTCACTAATATTCAAAGAGGCAAATTAAAACAATACTGAGATGATTTTACCTATCAGCTTGACAAAGATTTTTTAAAATTTCTCAAACTCACACATTGACAAGGTTGGGAGAAACATGGACTTCCCACTTTTTCTGTGGGCGTGCAAAATGTACGTGTTTTCAGAGGGCAATCTGACAAGAAAAAATAAAATATAAGATGTATATACCCTTTGGTAACAATGGTACTTGTAGAATTTTACCCAAAGGAGATAATTACACAAATTTGAAAATATGTATTCACACTTTGTTTATAGTTTTGAGAAACAGGAAACAACCTTAGTGTCCCTCAGTAAGAGCTCATTAAATAATTATGGTATACTATTCATGGAATGCTATACAGCCATGAAAAATTATATAAATCTGTATCAACGCAGAAAGATGGCTTTAGTTATTGATTCTTTGAGGTCCCACCATTCATCTGGATCAACCACTACCTGTCCTTATCAGCAGAGTTTCCATAATTCTAATTCTCCCCTTATTAATCATAGGCTTTGGTACCTTGCTTACAGTCTTCCAAACGACTATCATGCAAGGTGACTTAAATGTCCGTGTAGATAAATCATCCCATTTCCAGTCTTTGGAATTCTCAAATTACTCATCTACAATAAAATACAGTCAATTAATACTCCACAGCCACCCATGTCCACGGCCGCAGTGGACACAAACTGCCCTATCTCTAAATTTACTAAATCAGGTGTCACTGTCTCTCTGGTCACATTTGCTTATCTTCTCAACTAGCCTGTTCAACTCTCATAATACATTTCTTCTTCTTTTGCTTCAGGTCCTCTGATCCACCACTCTATTCATCTTAAACTTAATGACCTTTTCACACATTTTCTTGCCAATATTTTAAACTCCTTTGCCTCATTATCCTCATTCTACCTGCTGCAAAATCTCCCATCCTTCATGGTTTATTTGGACGGTCTGCATTTTTTCCCATGCCTTGGCTACCAAATAATGTTAGAGCGTCACATCCTGGCAGATAGGTACCACTATAAATTAATATTCACTAATTTCATCTGGGCCCTTATCTCGGGTTCAGATCCCACAGAGACAGAGCCTGAGATGGAGATTGGAATACAAATGGTTTATTTGGAGAGAATTCCAAATAGAGGAATAAAGGGGGGGGGGGGAGAGAGAAGAGGAAGGAAAGGGAGAGAAAAACAGGGGGAGGGGGAAGAGGAACAACACAGGGTATGTTAATGAGCAGATTTTCACTGTGGGTGACTGGGGCTCAGTTCCACTGGGACCTCAGAGAGACTGTGTAGAACCCACCTTCGAGTTGTCCCACCCCATTCCTCTCTGTGGTTGGTTGAGGAATACTCTCAAGGGCTTTAACTCCCTCTCACTTCAAGCTGCCTCATGCACAGGTCCCACAAGCTCCTAGCCTGGGAATCCCCTCAGGCTTTCACCAGAAAGCCACAGGCATGTTTGCACCAGAACTGCAAGTTTCCGGGCGATGTTGGTGAGCTACCAACAGCATATGCTGCAGCCTCAGTGTGGCCGGGCATCCTTTCCATGTTACCCTAGTCACCTTCATCTCCCCTCCCTACAACCATTTCAAAAATCCTCCAGTCATTTCAAACCTCTGATGGTCCTGGTTGTGCCTTCACTCTCTTGCCTCCCAGTTCACAGAGAAACAGTGAAGTTCTCAGAAACAAACTCATCCAGCTTCCACCAACAATTCTAGCACCCCATCTGTATCTACACCTATCACTTCTCCCTTCTCCTCTCTTCAGGAGAAGGGCTTCCCTCCCCCTATCTAAGGCCAACATCTCCGCCTGTTCTTGACCATGTCCCTTCTGTCTTCTTGATGACCATCCTCTTTGATTGCTTCCTCTCTCTCCTGCATCTTCAATTTCTTTTTCTCCCTTGCCTTCTCTCTCCCATTTTAAAACAGATAAACAACCCTTCCTAGAATTCGCCTCCCCTTCCATCTACCGTCCTGTCTCTCCTCCTCTTTACACCAGATTTATTGAGAGAACATCTTATGTATGTGGCCTCCAGTATGTCTCTTCCCATTCACTTTTTTTTTTTTTAAGAAAGAGAGAGAGAAAGAGTATGGGGGCGGGAGGGTGGGGGTAGAGGCAGAGGGAGAGAGAGAATCTTAAGAAGACTCCACGCCCAGCATGGAACCCGATGCTGGGCTCGATCTCACCACCCTGAGATCACTTAACCAACTGAGCCACCCAGGTGCCCCTCTTCTCATTTCACTTCTTATTGCTCAACAATAACTGCTCTCACCAGCATCACAAATGACCTTCTTGTGGCAAAAGTCAAAGGACATCAGTCCTTCTCTATCTTGCCTGCTCAGCAACATTTAATTGTGCAGAGTAGTTTTTCTCCTGGGCTTTCATGACATCTAACTCTTGGTTTCCTCCTTTCTCTCTGGCACATCCCCTCATGTCTTTATTTCTCTCTTAAGTGATGCTGTCCTCAGCTCTCCCTCATTCTCCACTAGTGGTCTCATCTGTGTCAACTCTTGTAATTACCATGCTAACGTGGAGGTCTCCTAGATCCACAGAAACAACCCAGGTTTCTCTGCTCCAGATTTAAATATACATTTGCTTAATGCTCATACTCAATTCTGTCACTTCGGCCAAATCATTAAACTTCCCTTAACATTTGTTCCTGGGTATATAATGGAAATGAAATAGGTACCTCTTACATCCTTTCAAAATTTTTAAATTTTTAAAAAAGATTTTATTTATTTATTTATTTATTTGAGAGCGAGAGAGAGCGAGCAAGAAAGCACAAGCAGGGGGAGGAGCAGAAGGAGAGGGAGAATCAGGCTCCCTGCTGAGCAGGGAGCCCGATGTGGGACTTGATCCCAGGACCCTGCGAGCATGACCTGAGCCGAAGGCAGATGCTTAACCAACTGAATGACCCAGCACCTCACAAAATTTTTAAATTTTGAAATAATTATGGAGTCACAGAAAGTTGCAAAGACAGTACAGAGAGGTCCCTGGTACCCTTCACCCACTTTCCCCCAGTGGTTGCATTTTATATAAGTATAGTACAATATTAAACCTGGGAAACTGACATTGCAACAATATGTGTAGTTCCATGCCCGTTTATCACCCATGCAGATTTGTGGACCCACTGCTGCAATCAAGACACAGACCTATTCCATCACCACAAAGAGCTCTGGCGTCTGCGTCTCTTTGTACATATTTCTTTTTTTCAATTTTTATTCTCATCAGATCCTTGAGAGAAGAGACATATGTGTTATTTGGGTTTGTGTCTCAGAGTCTCACAGAGTGCCTTAGAAGTCACTGCTAAATGTTTATGAAAGCAAGAATGGAAAAAAGGAAGGGCATTCCATCCATGGAGGCCAGGGACTTCAGCCCAGTATCCAGGACAGACCATGGTTCTGCCTAGCTCCATTTTGGTGGCCAGGCACTGAGGACAGAGGCCTCCTTCCCGGATTTACCTCTTGTTGAATGAGGTGTTGGCAGATGCAAGAAGAATCAGAGTGGTGAGGCTTGTCTCCCAGTAATTCCAATCATCACAGCCCCTGTCTGTAGCAAGGAGGAAGGACTTACTCAATCCAGTACCTTTTTTAGGAATCTCTCACATCACACCACATGGCCAGTTCCCCAATCCACCTATCTGATGTCTGCCCTGCTCTGCCTCACACCATCAGCACACCCCTGTGCTTCCTGGAAGAACCAGGAAGACGATCCTAACCTCAGCTTGTCTGCTCTTCAGCTGGTGGGTGGGGCACGTTTGTCTCAAAACTCAAGCAAAGTGGCCAGTCCCCAGACATGAGTTCAAAATTCTGCTGAATTGTAATAGCTCTAGACAGAGAGGTAATATTTCTCTTTACTTAGTAAGTATGATAGTCCATAGGAGAATTCTGAAGCTGGGAAGAGAGGCAAAGCACGGAAGAAAACAGCTAAAGAAACTGCACAATTACACGTGTACTCATAACTACACCCCCCCCACACACACACAGAGACCTTGTGTGTGTGTGTGTGTGTGTGTGTGTACCACCAAATTACTATTCCTATTAGGAGGAGAGATAAAGGAGTATTTATCCAACAAAGATCTGTCTTATTATAATAAGTTTTAATCAGAGCAAAAGTAAAATGTGTGTTCCCTTAAATAGCATGGTTAAAGTCTCCAAAATGAAAAACCCTAGCTTGGAAACTTTATGTCAGCAATGAGCAATTTGTGTTGTCTAGTCTGAAAGTCTCAAGGGGCAATTATTTGATTTCCAAGATTTAAACTCATTTATCAGTTGTAGTTTATAAACGTGGTGCAGCAATTTGTGAGCTGATGTCATGCTTCCAGCCGGGTGGTTTGGAAATGGTCCATATGGGGATTCATTTTCAGTGGCGGAAGTGAGAGGCGTGGAATTAAGGCGATACTTGGGCTCCTCATCTGGGGAAATTTGGGGGTTTGGAAGTATTGCATGCCTTGTACATCGTGTGGAGAACACAGTTGATCTCACATCAGAGTGTGTTTGATATTAAAGATCTGCATTGCAGAGAGCACACACAGAATGGACATGGTTAAAAGGACAGGGATCTTTGTTTTGTTCACGGGTATTTCCTCGTGCTCAGAATAATGCCTGGTGCATGGTGGGCTCTCAGAAAATTTTTGATGAGTGAATAGTCAATATTTATACTGTGTGCAAGGGAGGAAAGAATAAATCAATTCATCGATAGCTATTAAATTGCCAACAAACCCAGGGCACATTGGGTAACAATGTTACAACTCAGACTTAGTCACAAAGCCTGCTGGATCACAGCAAAATGAAACAAAGGAGAGGGAGAAACCAGGAGTCAGAAGAGTAAGGACAGAGGGGACAACCAGACCAGCTCTGGAAACTAACCATGGCCCCGGGCCAGCTTGGGTTGGGTTTGGGCAGGTTGGTCTAGTCTGGAGGGTGGGGTTTGGAGATGGGAGTCCGAGTGACAGGATAGACTGAAAGTCAGGTGGACAGAGAGCAATCCAGCCCAAGCAGAGCCCAGTCAGTGGCTGAATGTTCAAGAGAAAGATCTGGTCTTATAGGGGAGGGACCTGGCAAAAACTGAGCAGGGTGACAGGGTCTAAATATGAGCAAAGCGCGGTGCCTGGGTGGCCCAGTCTTTAAGCATCTGCCTTCGGCTCAGGTCATGATCCCGGGGCCCTGGGATTGAGCCCCGCATCGGGCTCCCTGCTCCGCGGGAAGCCTGCTTCTCCTTCTCCCACTCCCCCTGCTTGTGTTCCCTCTCTCACTGTCTCTCTCTCTCTCTCTCTCCCCCTGCCAAATAAATAAATAAAAATCTTTTTTAAATAAATAAATACGAGCAAAGAACTAGAGTACAAGACAATGGACCTGAAATCAAAGCCCAGGCTTACGGGACTAACATGGTCGATGGCTGGGGAAGGCCGTGATTTGGTGGGTCTGCACTGATGCCCAAAGCACCCAGCTTGCTAGGTCATCACTGGTCTAATGCTAAGCGTTCACCAGTTGAGGGACAAAGGCTCATATCATAGGTAAGGTTGAGCCTGCAGGGAAAGGGAATCAGACTAACTCCCTCACTGTGTGCTCCACTGCATCCTGAACGTGCTTCTGGAGACCACTCATCACACTTGCAATTGCTTCCAGACTTTTGTTCATTGCTGGCGCTGGGGATTGTTCTCTTGTTGATTATCACTTCCTCCCCAGCGCCAATACTGACACATAGTAGGCACATACTATGAATAAAAGAAAGAACCAGGGCCTCCCTGTGCAGGAGGCTTAGGAAAGCAGAGACGACTCTGTAGCTGACCAGACTTACATCCCAGAAGTACCCCCCCCTCCCCGCCCCATCTGCCTCGTATTGCCCTGCCTCTGCCAGGCCTGGCACCGAGGAAAAGGAAGATGGGAGTCATGACCCGCCTCGCAGAGCAAAGCTCACCAAGGCAGCTCTGAACCGCTGCCACTTTTTTCCTGAGTAGCCTCAGGTTTTCTGTCGCAATGATCCGTGTTACTATTTGAACAGCGTATTTTCACGCCGGTGTTTTCTTCTCCGGTGAAGAAGAGCGCTAGTAAGACAGCACGAGGTTCCAGGAGAGGAAAGGGGAGGGATAGAGAGAGGAAAGAGGGAAAGGAAAGAAAGAAAGAAAAGTACCACATCCCATTACCACTTGCACCAGAGCTGGATTCGGGTTGCTAAGTGCCTCACTGGTGGTTACAGTCCCCATCCTGCCCCCTCCTGCCGTCCGCTCCCCGCAAGCACGGCAGCAAACCACAGCATCCTGCGAGGCATCCCGGAGACCCAGGGAGCCCGGCGCGCCGCCCGCCGGCAGGGCAGCCCCCTTCTGCTGCTCTCCGCTTCCCAACGGTACAGTTCAGCTCTGTTGTGGTTGCTGACCGCTCAGCGCTTTTGTCCTTGTAACATGATCATCCCACTCAGAGGCACAGAACTTGAAGGTCTTGAACTTGAGAGCACCTCTGAGGCCCAAGCTAATAGCCGAAAGAAGGGCAGATGGTGGGAGAGAAAGACAGACTCTCTGTATGTGTTTATTTTTAAACGAATAAGAAAAATATTGTAAACATAATTCCAACAGGACAAAATCCTACCCAATAGGAAATTGTAAATGCTTCTAAGGAATACCAAAGAATGTAAACTGTTTGCAGAAAGGCCAATAGATGATATCATTGCCTCTACAAGGACTTGGTGTCTGAAGAAAAATAAACTGGCCCATGAGGCCAACAGATGATGGGAACATATCTGGAATGTGATTCTTTGCCCCATATTTGCACAGCAAATAAGAGGAAAGGGTTTCAAGCATAATTCTAAGAGTAGGTGGGGGAAACAAAAAAATAAACCAAATGGTTTGGAACTAGCAGAAGTAACTTCCAGAATGAGAGGCTCTAGAGTACACGGGAAGGATCAAGAATATCAGCATTTCATTCAGGGGTGCCCGGCTGGCTCAGTTGTTAGAGCATGCAACTCTTGATCCTGGGGTTATGAGTTTGAGCCCCATGTTGGGTGTAGAGATTACCCCAAAATAAAAAAAAAAAAATCAGTATCTCATTCAGACATAGAAAGGAAGGGATTTTCAAAGCCACAATGAGATACCACCTCACACCGGCCAGAATGGCTAAAATTACCAACTCAGGAAAAAACAGATGTTGGCGAGGATGTGCAGAAAAGGGAACCCGTTTTGCACTGTTGGTGGGAATGCAAGCTGGTGCAGCCACTCTGGAAAAGAGTATGGAGGTTCCTCACAAAGTTAAAATAGAGCTACCCTACAACCCAGCAAATGCACTTCTAGATATTTACCCAAAGGATACAAACTTTGTGATCTGAAGGGGCATCTGTACCCCAGTGTTTATGGCAGCAATGTCCACAATAGCCAAACTATGGAAAGAGCCCAAATGTCCATCAACTGATGAATGGATAAAGAAGACATAGTATATTATGGAATATTATTTGGCCATCAAAAAGAATGAAATCTTACCATTTGCAACAACATGGGTGGAGCTAGAGAGTATTATACTAAGCGAAATAAGTCAGTCAGAGAAAGACAAATGTCATTTGATTTCACTCATATATGGAATGTAAGAAACAAAACAGATGAACATAGGGGAAGGGAAGGAAAAATAAAATAAGATAAAAACAGAGAGGGAGGCAAACCATAAGAGACTCTTAAATACAGAGAACAAACTGAGGTTTGCTGGATGGAGGTGAAGGGGATGGACTAAAGGAGTGATGGGCATTAAGGAGGGCACTTGTTGGGATGAGCATTAGGTGTTATATATAAGTGATGAATCACTAAATTTTACCCCTGAAACCAATACTACCCTATATGCTAACTAACTCAAATTTTTAAAAAAAGATTTAAAAAATTAAATTGAATTAAAAACTAAGAAAAAGAAAGGAAGGGATTTTTACTTTTCCTCATAATGCCTTTTTATGGTTAAATTAGTATTCACTGGGGCCCAGATGGGAAGTAAAACAGAGCTTCTGGCAAGTTCTGCTCAGAGATACAGGTGGTCTTGGAGTCAAGCCCAGGGATCTGTTACCAGGCTACTTTTCCAGGAAATAGAATGCTAGTTAGAGGTTTGGGCACAGGACAGGCAAGGTATCAGTGGGGTGAAATATATTTTAAGAACCTCCTAAATACGATAATTGCCCTCATGGCATACTTTATTTGTTTGGGATCATGCTTTCTTTTTGAATGACAAAGGTAACCCAATATAGAAATATCTAACTACTGTGCAAAGGGGATAGGAACACACACCCCATAGTGCTATACAATATAAATGCAAAATACAGTTTACTGGGGGAACCTTACAAGCATAGAAGTAGCCGAGAGCAGAGTTCATACAAAGCCCTGAGTTATTTTCCCCTCAGGAAAGCATACTTAGGCTGAGACTGAACAGATCTATTCCCAAGAAGAACTGCTGTACAATGCTCTGCATACTTACAGAGAAAGGTAACTGTGTAACGATGGAAGCTTCCAAATCAAGTTTTTAGGAAGGGGAGCTGTCCCTTATCTCTAAAGGAAAGATAATAATAATACCTATCTCATAAAGCTATTAGGAAGATTAAGATAATCAATACATATAAAGCATGCAGAATGCTGTTTAATACAAAGGAAGCATTTTCTAAAATCTTTTTATTAAAAAGCATGCATCAAGTGTTAACTATAAATCAAGTGCTGCTTTAGGTGCTGAAAACACAATGGTGAACTTGGAGCTTCTATTCTAGTGGGTGTGGCAGATAATAAACCAATAAACAACACAGTATAAACTACAATGGCATGGAACAACAAGTACTCTAAAGAAAAGAAAGTATCATGCCACCATTTCATTCAGGGGTGCCCGGCTGGCTCAGTTGTTAGAGCATGATAGGGTGGCATGATATTTGACAAAGATCTGACTGGAGTGAGGCTACAACTCATGAGGCAATCTAGAAGGAAAGGGTATTCTAAGCAAAAGAAACAGCACATACAAAGGTCCTGAGGTGGGAACACGCATGGAGCATTTCCAAGACAGCAAGAAGACTGATGTGACTCAAGAGGTGTAATGGGGAAATGGTAGGAAATGAGATCAGGAAAGTAGGCAGATCCCACAGGACCGTGCAGGGCATGACAAAGTCTTCAGATTTTGTTTAAGAATAGTGGTAAGCCATTGAAGAGGGTTGAACCGTGAAGCGACATTATCTGACTTACGTTGTAGGTTTGTGAGTGTAAGATAGGGGGCAGGGAGATTTGTTCAATGGCGATGCTCCAGGTGTGAGAAGACAGCACCTAGGACTGACTGCTGTGTCAGTAGAGGTAGCAAGAAGAAGTCAGATTTGAAGGGAGAAGTTATACATTCTAAGTCTTGTTGGCAGGGTTGACACAAGGTGTGAGAGAGAGGAATCACTCAAGCATTGGTTCTGAACAATTTGGAAGAAAGGTTGTCGCCATTCATTGAGATGAGTATCATTCAGGAAGGAGCCACTGGGTGAGGGGTGAGGGTTCACATGGTCTTGAACATGTCAATTTAATTTTTTTAAAAAGATTTTATTTATTTATTGGAGAGAGAGAGAGCACGAGCAGGGGGGAAGGGTAGAGGGAGAAGCAGACTCCCCACTGAGCAAGGAGCCCGATGCAGGGCTCGATCCCAGGACCCCGGGATCATGACCTGAACCGAAGGCAAACACTTAACCGACTGAGCCACCCAGGTGCCTGAACATGTTAATTTTAAAATACAAATTAGACACCCCAATTCAGTAGGCAGTAGCAATGAGATTTTATAGAACTTTAATCAAAACTGCAGCAAGTGTTTCTGAAACAAGTTTGAGGGCCTGTACCGGGAGAGGAGCAGGACTGATAATGGGAACCATTCTGCAGGAGGGAAGCACTGAAAGAAAAATGGTGGCACCATGTGTGGAATGTTCTGAAATGGGGTAGAGGATGGCACCAGCAAGGTAACAGTGGCAGCATTTGGGCAGGTATAGGAAGGGGATTTCTCAATGGGGTCCAAGTAACTCCCACATCTCACTTGTTTTTTCCTTGTCTGTAACTTCTCAGGTCAAGAGTTTGAGGCAAAGATAAATCCCCTAATATTTCCAAGCCTCTTGTTTTTATCTATAAAGTAAGGAGGACAGACTAATAATACTGATAAGAACTAATAATTATTGAATATTTTTCTGTATGCTAGGCACCACCTGAATCACTTGACAAGTGTTGTCTCATTTACCCTTCACAACAACTCTGGCAGACTGATGTCATTTTACAGATGATGTAACTGAGATTTAGAGAGGTCAAGGTAGTGGTCACATAGCTTGTGAGTGGTTGAGGGACAGAGACCAGGATTAAAATCCAGACTGTGTGATTCGAGAGCCTGCGAAACTGTTCTACTTCCAGCTCTCATGCCCTATTACTGGAAGATAAAAATGCCACCTCATATATGTGTTAACATATAACAAAGCACACTTGAGAAGCACAGGTGTGTTGAATTCGGGGCCCCTGATAATAGTAGCAGCTGTCCAGCACCCAATGGTATGGCAGGTTGGATGCTGCCTCCCTGCCCTCCATCTCCTCCCTCCCCTCTCCCCGTGGACATTAGGATGTCCACGACCTAATCTCTGGAACCTGTGACTGTTACAGTATATGGCAAAAGGGATTTTGCAGATGTCATTAAGTTGGGTGTCTTGAGATGGGAAGATTGTCCTGGATTATCCAAGTGGGCCCAAGGCAATGACCAAGGTTCTTCTAAGAGAGAAAGTTATGAGAAGATGGAAGTACAGAGAGATTAAGATTTGAAGATGCTACGCTGCTGGCTTTGAAAATGAAGGAAAGGCCCATGAGGCAAGAAATGCAGTGTTAGAAGCTAGAGAAAGCAAGGAAACAGATTTTCTCCCCTACAGCCTTCAGAAGGAAGCAGCCTCCTGCAGATACCTCGAGTTAGCCCAATAAAGGCAATTTTGGAATTTCTCACCTTCAGAACTATAAGAAAACAAATCTCTCTCTCTCTCTCTATTTATTTATTTATTTATTTATTTATTTATTTATTTATTTATTTATTTATTTATTTTAGAGAGACAGAGAGAGAGCGCGGGGCGGGGAAGAGACAGAGCGGGGAGGGAGAGTCACAAGCAGACTCTACATTGAGGGTGGGGCCTGACGCAGGGCTTGGTCTCACGACCCTGAGATCACTACCTGAGCCGAAACTAAGAATCAGACGCTTAAATGACTGCACCATCCAGGCGTCCCATCCAACAGGGGAGACTGGGACCCAGGCATATTGGGGGTGAAGGAATGGCAGCCAGCACAGTGCCTTGTATATAATGGGGCTCCAGTAAAATTCATCTCTTATTTCCTCCCGGATGGTGTGACTCAGAAACAAGAAACATCCACATGTCCACCCACACATATACATATCTCAGAATTGAGACAAAGACTTGTCTAGATTTCTAGACAAATCATTCTAGATTTCTAGATTTCTAAATAAAATAAAGCTGTGGAAAAAAATTTCTACCCAAACTTTAAAGATTAAAGAAAGGAATCAGACATAGAGAGTGGCTCTGATTCTAAGGAAAGTCACGCCATTTTTACTGCTATCCAGACTCATGAGCAGTCCACCCACAAAAGGAAAAATGTCAGCATTAGCAATAACAAGTTACCACTGTACCTGATTTATCACCAGCTCTGGGGCAAATGCAAACATATGCCATAATAATTCAGTTTTAATCAACCATTGCATAGCTAGTTGAAATACCAGCACCCTACCATTTTTTTTAAAGATATATTTATTTCTTTGAGAGAGAGAGAGAGAACAAGCAGGAGGGGCAGGGAGAGGGAGAAAGAATCTCAAGCAGACTCTTCACTGAGCATGGAGCCTGATGCCGGGCTGGATCTCATGACCCTGAGATTATGACCTGAGCTGAAACCTAGAGCCCCTCCATTAACCAACTGCCCCACCCAGCCACCCCAGTACCCTACCATTTTTAAACAGGACCATCTAAATTTCCTAAAGTCATCCCAAGGCTGCTCATCAAAAAACAAACACACAAAAAAACAACAGAACAAAACAAAAACTGGGACTATTGCTTGATTTCTTCCCAAGAAATGCATTATTCATGGAATGACATTATGTCATTTCAGATCTCTGAGGGTTTTTAGAGAGCTTCAAATACCCTTGGTTTCAGTGATATTGAGTCAGAACATAATGGGTTTTGGCTGATAGTCAACAGAATTTACAAATCAAACACCAGGTACCATGTTATTTTTATTATTAACTATTTCTGATTATTTAAAACAGTGCATTGTCATCTTAGAAAATTTAGTAATGTGGAAAAATTAACAAGAAGAAAATATAAATTGCCCATAATAGAACTACCTGGATATAGATAGAACTATTAGCATCTTACTGCTTTTTTAAATGTATTTTATTTCCAGATAATTTACTCACACACACACACACACAAATACATGTGTTTTTTTAAATTCAGATCATTCTGAAAAACTACAGCCTGAATATTTATTATATTACAAACATCCTCACAAGCCATTTAAATATTCTTGAAAAATCTGAGTTTACTGGCTGTATTATATGGATTTACCATACTTATTAAAGATTTTACATTATTGGATATTTAGATTGTTTTTCCAAGATTGAATAAAGAGCCTTGTACTTAAATGTCTGTGAAAACTTAAAATTATTTCACTAAATTCATAGAATTAGAATTACTGGGTTAGAAGATCGTAATTTTAAAGGTTCTGATTCAGGGGTGCTTGGTTGGCTCAGTCGGTAGAACATGTGACTCTTGATCTCGGGGGCATGAGTTCAAGCCCCATGTTGGGAGTAGAGTTTATTTAAACAAATACATGAAGGTTCTAATACAGAAAGGTTATAACAGTTTACATTCCCACCAAACTTATACCCATTCTGAGTATTATCTTGTTTAAATTAAAAACTAAGACTCAGGAACAAACAGACTCTAATAGTTATAAACATAACAGACCATAATCGATCATCCTTTCCTAAATAGACAACTGGAACTACTCCCATGGGCTTTCTGGTAGAGTTTCACATTTATAGGCACTTCTTAAAAAGCAGTTTTTTCCTTCTTCTTTTCTGGTGTGTATATGTGTATGTATGTTTCCAATAGGCATCTACCACTTTTTTAATCAGGAAAACGAATTCTTGGTTAGAAACATGATGATATGACTTTAACTCAATCATTCTACAGATAAAGTCTTGCTAAATTAGTATTCCCATCTATGCGCATCATTCAAAATAAAATATAATAGAGCACAGAATATTTGCTTTTTTTACATGTCCAGTGGGTTCCAATGAAAGACTATTATTTTGTGTTTGTTGTTGTTTGTTTAGTTTACCAAAAAGATTTTTAACAGGAAAAAAACCCAGTGCATCAGAATAGTCTAAGAGGCCGTCTTAGGGAGGGCAGCTTGAGCTTCTTTGCTCAAAATGGAGGAGAAAACAATCTTTTTCTATCAAAAACGTGTTAAAACCCCCAAAACCTTCCTTTGACCCTATACCCTCCCTATCTCTTCTGCCATCTCTCCTCCTCTACCCATCCAGGCTTTTGAAAGTCATCCACACCTGCTGGAAGTCCTCAATTCCACGCCCCGTGATTCGGTTCACATTTGCAGCAAAGCTCCATCCCAGCCATTCCACTAAAACATGGTTTGCCAGATCAATCAGTGACCTTCTATTGAGAAATCCAGTGATGACTTTTTTGTCCTTATTTTAGTGAATCTTTCTGCTGAGTGTAATGTCATGGATCACTTCTTCCTTCCTGAAATTCTCAACTCTTGGCTTAGGTGACACCGTACCTTACTGATGCTCCTTAAACCTTTCTAACTCTTTCTTCTTGGCTACCTTCCTAAGCCCCTCTTCCATTGCCCACTCCATAAGTCTTGATGTCCTCCCATTTTCTCACTAGCTCCCTTCTCTTTTTGCTCTCTGTGGCCTCCCTGGCAGGGCTTACATGCTTTCCTAGTTGTAGCAGCCACCTGAATGCTAAGTCTCCCAAACCTATACCTCCATCTAAGGCCTCAGGCTCACAAATCTGTCTGTTCAACGTATCCATCAGAACCTATCACCACAGACACTGCAAAGTAATGCATCCCAAACTTCCCCCTCTACACACTTCTCCTTCACCATTCTCTGTTGGTGACACTACCTAAGAATCTAAACTGAACACAGAGATACTTCCTTGATTCCCTTGCACACCCTTCAGTGAATTATAAGCTGCAAAATGTCAAGCCATCCATGGTTGAATTCTAACATACAATCAAAGTCCAAGAAACATTAGTCTGACAAGACTGATTATTACTAGTTTGTTAGGTTAGTGTAGTTAGTATTGTTATGTCTCATTATTTGATTTCATTAGTTTTGTTATGTTTCATTATTTCATTTCAACTCCCGTTAGGGTTCTCTCAAAGAACCCCAATTCAGGGGAATCAATACCTGCCAAACTCCTTGTTTTACCAGTCCATCTTTATGGACTCACATAACAGATGATGCCTGATGCCTGACAGCTCTTGTCCACACTTTTTACTCTCTCTAAAGTTGCCCACATTCCCTGACACCATTTCTCTTTGGAAACTTATCCTCCCCTTCTCTCTCTCTCTTTTTTTGTGTGTGTTGTGCAGATTCACCTCATTGCTCTGGCTGTCATGGCCTCATTTCTGCTTTGTCTCTTACCTAGATTCTACATACACAGAAGTCCTAGGTCTGACCCAGGAAGAAGGCCAGAGGGGGAGGATAATTTAATTTATAATCCAGTATCCTTTCCTTTTGTACATTTCACATAATCAAACACTCTACATATCACGACAATATATATCCTAAATATCTCTTTAATCTGCCCTTTCCTCTCCAAACAATGATCCTTTGTCCAGGCTCAGTTTCTCATTATTCTCACCTGGACCACTCCACGAGCTTCCAGCTTTTCCTTCCTGCCTCTAGTATTATTCCCTTCAAATCCACCCTCCATTAGCTTCCCAGTGCTCTAATTCAATAATCGAACTTTGTGCCCTGCCACTCCACCACACACACACACACACACACACACACACACACCCCACCACCACCACCATCTGGTTACCAACTTGCCAGCCATGGGAATGAACTATCTTGAAAGTGGGTCCTCCATCCTCCAGTAGCAGCTGAGCCACCCAGATGACATCAGATGAAACAGAGATGAGCTATGCCTCGCAAGTTCTGACCAAATCACACAATCATAAACAAATAAATGAAAGTAATTGCTATCAGCCGCAAAGTTTTAGGATGGTTTGTTAATCAGCATTAGATAACAAACAGTGTGGTTCTGTTGACTAAAACCAGAGTCTTTGTGACTTTCCCTCCTTTGTCAGTCATACTGCTTTCTTTCACTTAACTTCTTATACTTTGGTTTTCCCTTGTTCAATTCTTGATAATATGCCTGGGTGATTAGTTAGAATGATTTCTCATTATCAAATGCTGTGGAAAAATACATATATTTGACATATATGGTTTCCTACTTCTCAGCAACACAATAATCATTTTTCATTAGAAGATAAACTTTTTCAAAGACTTATCCAAAAACATATCACAATGCCTTCTGGTGCAATAAGCAGGAATTTATTAGAGAGAAATATAAAGGCATGTGAGAGCTTATATGTCAGAGGACCAATGTATCTTATTCAGGGCAGGTGGAGACCTGAGTGTTTTCTGAGTGAATGGACTTTATGAAAAGCAATCTGCCTAATGCACCCAGCCATGTCAACTAGGAGTGCCAACCATCCCACTTCTGTCTTTTTCAAGCACTCCGACATACAGAACTCTAACATGCTGTAAGACCTGAGTAGGATAAAGACTTCCCTCTATTCAGAATTGCTTTGAAAATTCTGACCTGCAAAAAAAGAATAAAAAACCCTGGACAAAAGTTAGTAAATTCAGTATCACATCAGATCTGAATGTCAAGAATTAATTGTAATTATTTTCCTATATTTAACACACCATTCCATAGCTTTCTCATGCCTGCTATATTAGAGAACAATAAACTTTGAATTAAACATCCTTTTGCCTTAAAGCCAAGACAAGTTCGGATGTCTGCAGGTCTACTCTTCACTTTTAGGAGGAATGAGATTCTTTACAATCAGCTCCATTCATATGTCTGTAGTGAGCAATCTTTCCTAGTCTTCCTTTTCTAGCCTATTACCATCAACACTCCCCACTCCAATTATTATTTCCTCCTTCTAGGAGAGATGGAGAGTCTCTCTCTTGAGTGAACGTCTCCACTCTAAGTTATGTGTTTGGCGACATTACTCAGTCAGTCAGTCAGTACTTTTTTTTTTTTTTTTGAACGTTTGCTATATTTCAGGCATTGTTCTTGGAACTTTAGATTTAGCCATGAACCAAAGAGATAAGGTCTGCTCTCATGGACCTTAAATTTTAAGGGTGGAGGGTGATTCAGTCACTAAAAAAATGAGTGAACAAGATAATTTCAGGTATTGCTACAAAGAACACATAACCAAGTAATGTGCTAGAGAGTGGCTGGCAGCTACTTCAGATGTGATGCCAAGACAAGCCTCTCTGAGTAGGGAGCCTACAAAGGTGAGCCACCCCTCTCGCTCCAGGCTTGGTCTGACCAGCTCTGTAATGTGCTAAAAGCCTTCTTCAGTGGCAGTAGGAATAGGAAATAATCTGAGGGGATTCTTTTGATGTGAATTGGGGTTTTTTTCTTTTTTTCCCATCTCTTCTGGTTGGAGCCAGCAGAGATGTTGGAGCCCTGAGTGTCAGGAAGCGGGCACAGTGGATTAGTTGCCTCAGGCGGCCATGACAAATCACTACAAACCAGGTGGCTTGAAACAACAGAAACATGTTCTTTCACAGTTCTGGAGGCTCTGAGTCCACAATCAAGTTGTCGGTCGGACCACGTTCCCTCTGAAGGCTCTAGGGAAACATACTTCTTTGCGTCTTCACAGCTTCTGGTGGTCCGCCAGGAATCCTTGGTGTTGCTTGCTTTGTGACGGCATAAATTTTATCTCTTCACATGGCTTTCTTTCCTGTATCTCCTCTGTGTCTCTGTGTCCAAATTTCCCTCTTTATATAAAGACACTAGTCATTGGATTTAGGACCTACCCTCATCCAGTATGACCTCATTGTAACTTGATTATATCTGCAAAACCCCATTCCAGATAATGTCACATTCAAAGGTTCTGGGTAGATATGAATTTAGGGGGGACACTATTCAACCCACAACAGAATCAACTAGAACTCTCATTAGTGGGAGGAAATACAGCCCAGCAACTTGATGGGGCTAAAGAGTGGGGACCTCTTGAGAGGCATGGCCTGTGGAATCTAGGAGCAATATTATTTGCCATACAATTTTTAGTTTGCTCCCAATGTTATCAATCCCTTATGTTATCCTTCAGAGTTAAGTTAAATTTGTTAAGCCCCTAATGCCTCCTAGCCGCCAAGCCTCTTCAGGAATGGGGAGAACAGTTGGGTCCCTGATTAAGCAAAGCGTGTGAAGAGATCACAGCAGCCCAGCAAAGCGATTGCTACACAGCCAAGATTGCTCGGCAGCCTCCATCTGAGATGACAATGAAAACCAGGACCAGCTGGCTGTCCCCAGAAATACTTGGAGACAGAATCTTTAATGATGCAGCCTTCATTCACTCACCCAACATCATTCATCCAACACCTGCCATATGCCAAATACCTTGTTAGTACTAGTGATAAAATGCTGAGCAGCAAGAGCCTGGCCTCTGTTCTTGAGAATTTCATTGGCATTGAGGAGGATGAGAATTTGAAGAATGTCCTTTGGATATAAAGGACACTGTGACCCCATACTACTGAGCTGAGGACACATGACTTGCATTGATTATAAAGTGATTGATAGTACAACAAATATTTGTTGACTTCCTCCCACATGCCAGACTCTGTGCCAGGTGCTGGCGTTCAGAAACAGCATTCTTGCTCCCCTCCCAAAGTTTCCCCTTCACTGTTCCATGGAATCTTTAGACACAACAAATCTACAAGATATTGATGTCCCTACAGCCTCCCTGAAATAATTTCTTTGATTGGTGTGCTTCATTTGGAAATAGCCCTATCATAATATCACATATCATATGCTTGATTACTCATCCCAACCTGAAAAACCCCAGATCAATGCCTCAGTGTCCTTTTCCTTAACTCCTGTTGAAAACCCTAAATCACTGCATAGAAACACATAGCACAGTGTGTCAGACAATGTAGACATTCATTCATTCATTCATTCATTCATTCATTCATTCATTCCTTCCTTCCTTCAAATGTACTGAGCAACTACCATGTACCAGGCAGTGGGATAGACACTAACTAGATGTTAATTTCTTTTTCTTTCCTAAATAAGGATTGCACATTTGTTTGCTGGTCATAGGAATGAGTTTCATATAAAAGAGATAAAATTCTGAAAAGTGATCTCATTATAATTTAGCCAAAGAAAGAATCACTATAGCTCAGAGAAGTTATGCCTCTTTGAGATCTTATAAGAACCCATCTTCAGCTTTTCTTTAATTTTGAATTTCCCTGCAGACTTAGTCCTATCTTCTTTCCTTTTTGCCTTCTCCTCGGATCTCCCATTAAAGACAGCCAGTCACTATTAAGTTTGGTCAACATGCATCATTTGCAATATTATCTCCGAATAAAAGCTAGGAGAGTAATTTGCTTCTATGTTATAAAAGCTTCTAGAAATGAATGTCTGGGCCATCACTCATGAACATAACGATAGGACTTGGTTCACTTTTCTTTTACAGTTACGGACCATGATATTTTGAAGAGAGCATAGTGTGGTGAGAATCCACGAGCTTGGGGTCAGGTCTGGCTTTGAGTCCCTACTCTTTCGTTTGCTGCCTGAGTGAACCTAGGCAATTTACTTAAGCTTTTTTTTTTTTTTTTTTTCAGCTGGAAACCTCAGCTACATTTTGGGGCTACAGTGAGAATTAGAGACAATCTACCAAATTGTCTGGTACTTAATTCATTGACACTCTTACTATGATTATTCTAGTCATGCCCAGTAATCTATATAATCTCTTGGATCTATTTATGGTTGCTTCTGACAGTTCCCTTTTATCTTTTTGATATCAGCTATGAATGGATTTGTAAATATAACCTAGTGTCTTCCAAATGCAAAGGGGAAAAATACCCAATCAAGATGGCACGGCACAAAAGTGAGTGTGCTTGAACTCAAGCTGTGAGATATGAAACAGACTAACTACCACGGGCGGCTGGTGAGGTCATAAGCCTAAAATAATTTGGCAGAGCTAAACCAGACTAGCACAAACAGACTTCTGAATTGGCACATAGCACAAAAGGTGGTTCTCCTTATGCCCAAATATAGATGTTGACTCACACACTCTGCGTGAGACAGCTGAGGAACAAAGTGATATCATCCAGGGAGGCAGGATGACATCATTCTGCAAATGTTTTTTGTCTGTCTGGTTTTTGGCATTAGATGTTTTCGGCTCCTATTTCTCATGATTTCCATCAGTTGCTCTTTAAGACTACCCTCCTTGAGGGAGGCAACATCAGCTCCTATCTTTAAATTTCCTGTACGATATAAATATTTTTCCATTCTGGCATGGTGTCTGGTTTCCCTTCCATTCATGCTATTGAAACTGGTCTCAAAAGGGCCACTAAAAATAGGCTAGTTGCCCAATCCACTAGATTCTTTTTTGTTTCCTCCCCACTGGAACTGTGTACGGTGGGGGACACAGCTGATCAACTCCTCTTCCTTGCCCTACTCTCTCTTTGCTTCCTTATGCTTGCCTTGGGATTCTCTTCCTTCTGAAGATCACTTCTTATGAGCCTCCTTCACTTGTCTCTCTTCCATATCTCCCCTAAGATGCTCTCCCAAGTGATCATTCTGGCCTCTTCTCTGCCCACGAGCACCCCTGGTACGTGTATCTTCCCGGTTCCCTGTTCTCAGTGAGAATTCTGCAATGACCTTTGCCAAACCAAACCTGTTCAGGTCACTGCCCCAACTAAGAATCTTTGATTTTTGCTGCTGCCTTCAGGATAAAGCCCACACACCGTAGGAAGACTGCCAGGCCATTCATAACCTGATCTTAGGGATCTTCTGAACTTCGCATCCCACCACGGAGCTTCTCTGCCCTTGCTCAGGTCATTTCTTTATCTCTCTACTCTCTGCCTCCAAAAATCTTGCAGACCCTCTGAGATCAAATTCAAATGCCATTTCCTTAACTTCTTCCTCCCTGAGGCCCTGGTGGCATTAGTGGCTTCTTCCCAGTTCCCATGACAATTTTCACAGACTGCTAGAGTAGCACTTAGACACATTTTC
Source organism: Mirounga leonina (assembly GCF_011800145.1). Lineage (NCBI taxonomy): Eukaryota > Metazoa > Chordata > Mammalia > Carnivora > Phocidae > Mirounga > Mirounga leonina. Next base: position 7,483,617 of record NW_023270504.1, read on the forward strand.
TTACTGTCTGCTCTGCACTTATCTGTCTGTTCCCTTAGATAGTGACTTCTGGAGAACAGTGACATCACCTTCTGTGTCTGAGTATTCACGCCACCAGCACCGTGCCTTGCAGATAATTACATCCTCAATAAAAATAGTTTTCCATTTCAATGGAATCTGTTTTTCAAAGATCAGTCTTCTAATCAGGTCCAGTTACTTGCTACTTAAAATGGGAGAGAGAGACAGAGAGAGAGACTATCTCTGCCATGAATTAAATGTATTTTAGGCCATATTTAGGCTTTCAAGGCAGAACTCTTTTTCACTCTCTCTATATAATTAAACTGTGGGCAAAAGAAAGGCATTCCATGGTTTTTTATGCATGATCAACTTCCAGGTCAGCTAGATTCCAGTGCATAATCACCAGAAAGAACCAGAATGTCTAATCTACCCTTTGCGAATAAAGGGCCTACTCAATTGAGGAAACTCTTCTAAGACACCAGGGTATCATTTAGTACATTTCTTCCCCGAGGAGATGAAATAGGGCCTGGATGTGTATTATAACAGATGCACATAAGCTCTAATTTTGTTTTGCAAAATAAATGGTTACTTAAAACTAAGCCTGGATCAACTCAAATATATCACATAGCCAACCCAGACAGAAATAAAGCTCATTATAATGATTGTGAAGAGGACCATTTTTCTTTCACCTGCTCTATTCAGTCAAGATCTGCTTCAGCAATGATCTCTGTATAGGACTAGCTAGTGGGGTTCTTCAGCTCAGGTTTCAGAAGAGCAATAGCCAAATCTCCTGTGAGTGACTGAATTTCCACTGTTTAAGGGCATGTACAATTTACAATATGTATCTCCATAAAAATGAACCATCTATATTGAGCAATGGTATGCACATGGCAAGAACCGCCTCTATATCTCATGTGGATTATCTCATTTCCTCAAAATAACCCTCTGAAGTTGAAACTACTATTATCTCTATTTTATAGATGAGGAAACTGAAGGTCAAAAAGTCAAGTCACTTCCTTATGTTGTAGAGCCCCTGAACAGTGACGGTGAGTCAGAGACTGAGTCTGACTCCAGTGAACTTAGGGGACATACAGATATTTTTGTGTCAGTTGCTTGCACCTGCTCATGAAGGGAATGATGACAGCCCATAAGCAACATGCATAAGGAAATGTGGCCAGTTAGGTTTGAATCTTTATGCACTTTCTTCCAGCCCCGTCTCAAAGACTGAGACTCCATCACTTCTAGGTACAGAAGACTTTATATATTTTTTTTAACTAAAAAAGAGTGGGCACGGTAGAGATGCCAGGGGAGCTAAATTGTATGAACGCACAGTTTCCTGCTCAAACCTCAGCTTGTAAGTATGTGCAGATAAGTGAAGACTGTGCTCAAATCCCTTAGGTCTAAGTGCACCTCAGTAGAAAGATTCTGCCTTTGCCTGAATCTGTCCACCTCCCAGAGGAGCTCTGTAGCATGGAGCCCAGGGGACTCTGGGACAGGATTGTCAAGCTCTGCCACGTAATCACTTCATTCATATGGACATTTCTTTTGTAAACTGACACTTCTCTGTCACTCAATCCAGCGTCTACTGGAAAAATGCTCCCTTATTGACATTGAAGTAGGAGAGCCAACATATTTCATCCAGGTTGCTCAGCTTATTGGTATGTATTTGTTGTTAATAATTTCTAATAATTGTTTCTATTTCCTTCGTGTTAGTCATGATCTCTCCCCTTTCATTCATAATTTTATTAATTTGGGTCCTTTCTTTTGGTTAAGTCTGGCCAGTGGTTTTCGATCTTATTAATTCTTTCAAAGAACCAGCTTCTAGTTTCGTTGATCTGATCTACTGTGTTTCTGGTTTCTAATTCACTGATCTCTGCTCTAATCTTCATTATTTCTCTTCTAATGCATGGCTTAGGCATTGTTTGTTGCTTTTTCTCTAGTTCTTTAAGGTGTAGAGTTGGATGGTGAATTCAGGATTTTTCTATTTTTTTGAGTGAGGCTTGGATGGCTATGTATTTCCCCCTTAGGACCACCTTTGCAGTATTCCACAGGGTTTGGACTGATGTGTTTTCATTCTCCTTGTTTTCCATGAGTGGATGCTCTCCTGGAAACCTATAAACCCCCAAGACTGAAACAGGAAGAAATGGACAACCTGAATAGGCCAATAACCAGTAACGAGATTGAAGCAGTGATCAAAAACCTCCCAAAAAACAAGAGTCCAGGGCCTGATGGATTCCCTGGGGAATTCTGCCAAACATTCAAAGAAGAAATAATACCTATTCTCCTGAAGTTGTTTCAAAAAATAGAAACAGAAGGAAAGCTTCCAGACTCATTCTATGAGGCCAGCATTACCTTAATCCCCAAACCAGGCAAAGACCCCATCAAAAAGGAGAATTTTTGACCGATATCCCTGATGAATATGGATTCCAAAATCCTCAACAAAATCCTAGCTCATAGGATCCAACAATACATTAAAAGGATCATCCACCACGACCAAGTGGGATTTATCCCCGGGATGCAAGGGTGGCTCAACATTCGCAAATCAATCAATGTGATAGAACACATTAATAAGAGGAGACAGAAGAACCATATGGTCCTCTCAATTGATGGAGAAAAAGCATTTGACAAAATACGTATCATTGCCTGATTAAAACTCTTCAGAGTATAGGGACAGAGGGAACATTCCTCAAGTTCATAAAATCCATCTATGAAAAACCCACAGCGAATATCATCCTCAGTGGGGAAAAGCTGAGAGCCTTTCCCTTAAGATCAGGAACACGTCAAGGATGCCCACTCTCGCCACTATTGTTCAACATAGTACTGAAAGTCCTAACAACAGCAATCAGACAACAAAAAGAAATAAAAGGTATTCAAATTGGCAAAGAAGAAGTCAAACTCTCTCTTTTCACAGATGACATGACATTTTATGTGGAAAACCCAAAAGACTCCACCCCCAAATTACTAGAACTCATACAGCAATTCAGTAATTTGGCAGGATACAAAATCAGTGCACAGAAATCAGTTGCTTTCTTATAAACTAACAATGCAACTGTAGAAAGAGAAATTAGAGAAACTATTCCATTTACAATAGCACCAAAAACCATAAGATACCTCGGAATAAACCTAACTAAAGAGGTAAAGGATCTATACTCTAGGAACTACTGAACACTCATGACAGAAATTGAAGAAGATACAAAAAGATGGAAGGGGTGCCTGGGTGGCTCAGTTGGTTAAGCGACTGCCTTCGGCTCAGGTCATGATCCTGGAGTCCCAGGATCGAGTCCCGCATCGGGCTCCCTGCTCCGCGGGGAGTCTGCTTCTCCCTCTGCCCCTCCCCCCTCTCATGTTCTATCTCATTCTCTCTCTCAAATAAATAAATAAAATCTTTAAAAAAAAAACAAAAACAAAAAACAAAAAGATGGAAAAACATTCCATGCTCATGGATCGGAAGAATAAACACTGTTAAAATGTCTTTGCTACCCAGAGCAATCTATACCATCAATGCCATCCTGTTCAAAATTCCAATGACATTTTTCAAAGTGCTGGAACAAACAATCCTAAAATTTGTATGGAATCAGAAAAGACCCCAAATCGTCAAGGAAATGTTGAAAAAGAAAAACAAAGCTGGGGCATCATGTTGCCCAATTTCAAGCTATATTACAAAGCCATGATCACCAAGACAGCATGGCACTGGCACAAAAACAGACATATAGACCAATGGAACAGAATAGAGAGCCCAGATATGGATCCTCAACTCTATGGTCAAATAATCTTCGACAAAGCAGGAAAAAATATGCAATGGAAAAAAGACAGTCTCTTCAATAAATGGTGCTGGGAAAATTGGACAGCCACATGCAGAAGAATGAAACTCTACCATTCTCTAACACCATACACAAAGATAAACTCAAAATGGATGAAAGACCTCAATGTGAGACAGGAATCCATCAAAATCCTAGAGGAGGGGGCGCCTGGGTGGCTCAGTTGGTTAAGCGACTGCCTTCGGCTCAGGTCATGATCCTTGAGTCCCGGGATCGAGCCCCGCATCGGGCTCCCTGCTCGGTGGGGAGTCTGCTTCTCCCTCGGACCCTCCCCCCTCTCATGTGCTCTCTCTCTCTCTCAAAAAAAAAAAAATCCTAGAGGATAACATAGGCAGTAACCTCTTTGACATCGCCCACAGCAACTTCCTTCAAGATACATCTCCAAAGGCAAGGGAAACAAAAGCAAAAATGAACTTTTGGGACTTCATCAAGATAAAAAGCATCTTCACAGCAAAGGAAACAGTCAACAAGACAAAGAGGCAATCCATGGAATGGGAGAAGGTATTTGCAAATGACACTACAGATAAAGGGCTGGTACCCAAGATCTATAAAGAATTTCTCAAACTCAACACCCAAAAAACAAATAATCCAGTCAAAAAATGGGCAGAAGACATGAACAGACACTTCTCCAAAAAAGACATACAAATGATTAACAGACACATGAAAAAATGTTCATCATCATTAGCCATCAGGGAAATCCAAATCAAAACCACATTGAGATACCACCTTACACCAGTTAGAATGGCAAAAATGGACAAGGCAAGAAACAACAAATGTTGAAGAGGTTGTGGAGAAAGGGGAACCCTCCTACACTGTTGGTGGGAATGCAAGTTGCTACAGCCGCTTTGGAAAACAGTGTGGAGGTGCCTCAAAAAATTAAAAATAGAGCTACCCTATGACCCAGCAATTGTACTCCTGAGTACTTACCCCAAAGACACAGATGTAGTGAAAAGAAAGGCCATATGCATCCCAATGTTCATAGCAGCAATGTCCACAATAGCCAAACTGTGGAAAGAGCTGAGATACCCTTCAACAGATGAATGGATAAAGAAGATGTGGTCCATATATAGAATGGAATATTACTCAGCCATCAGAAAGGATGAATACCCAACTTTTACATCAACATGGATGGGACCGGAGGAGATTATGCTAAGTGAAATAAGTCAAGCAGAGAAAGTCAATTATCATATGGTTTCACTTATTTGTGGAACATAAGGAATAGCATGGAGGCCATTAGGAGAAGGAAGGGAAAAGTGAAGGGGGGAAATTGGAGGGAGAGATGAACCATAAGAGACTATGGACTCTGAGAAACAAACTGAGGGTTTTAAAGGGGAGGGGGCTGGAGGTAAGGGTTATCCTGGTGATGGGTATTAAAGAGGGAATGTTCTGCATGGAGCACTGGGTGTTATATGCAAACAATGAATCATGGAACCCTACATCAAAAACTAATGATGTATTGTATGGTGATTAACATAACATAATAAAATAAAATTTAAAAAATAAATTAAATTTAAAAAAAAGAGCCAACATATTAATATTTATCCAACCTATTCCATTTTCAGCAGAATTCTTGAAAACAGGGCTGTGCCCTTCTACTCCCGAGATAGGGCACCTGCAAATATTTCTTTTTAATCGCCAGCTCTTATGTTCCTGGCATAATCAGTTTGTTCCTGAAGATGATGGCTTCCTACATTGTATCTCCAAGAATAAATGTTACCTTCTCTCAAGCAAATCGCTTTGAGGCTATCACTTAAAGTCGAATTTAATAATTCAATGCAAAAATTAATGCATTCTATTAGCTAAAATGAAATTTTTAAAAAATCTTAGGTGAATTACTAACAATCATTAACAATGATGATATAACAAGACACAAAACACATACTATAAACTGAGGGTGTGGGAAAACAGACATTCTCATATATTGCTGGTAGAAGTATCAGTTGATGAAATTTTCACAGACAGCAATTGGGCAATATCTATTGAAATTACAAATGCATTTACAGATGATTCATAGGTGATTCACTGCAGCATTGTTTTGTAACAGCAAAAGATTATAGTCTATCCACCGATAAGGTACATACAATGCAAACAAAAAAGATTGAGAAAAGCCCCATATAAATATGATATGATATGAAATGGTATCTAAACCACGTGTGAGTGTGTGCGTGAGAGTATGCATGTGTGTATCCTGTGATGTGCTGGTTCATGTTCAACCTTACCAGTTCCCTAAGCATGGTTCCATGACTGTTGGTTGACAAGTAAGATGAAAGTCAAACAATGAAAATGTAGTCTGGAGGGCACCTGGGTGGCTCAGTCGGTTAAGCATCTGCCTTCGGCTCAGGTCATGATCTCAGGGTCCTGGTATTGAGCCCCATGTCAGGCCCCCTGCTCAGCAGGGAACCTGCTTCTCCCTCTCCTCCTTTTCATGCTCTCTCTTGCCCTCTCTCTCACACAAATAAATAAAAATCTTTTAAAAAATGTATTCTGGAGCTTCATTGGTTCATCAGTGAAGTGAGTGACTTCTTTGCCAAATTGGATAATAATTTCAAATACTGGAAGAATATTTCCTCAATTTTTTGTTACATTCACAAGGACAAACTTTTAAGTTTAATATGCATTAACATTTTACCATCCTTTTCTTAATTCTAGGCAATCAATGAAACAAAAAATTAATTCCTGATTTGTATCATTAGCTGATTTCTATGGGAGAAATATTCCCCCAATAGTCAACTTCAAGCTAGCAATGTGACATCCCTGAATACACAGTGGGAAGAGATGAACATGCTTACAGAAACGACATTATGTAGTATTTCCACCATATAGATAGAGTAGATGCAAATTACCTCATGACACATATATGATAGTGTAATATAATAAAATAATTAGGAAGCGATTTTTAGTATTTGTTACCTTTTTTATAACTTAATTGCAAGTGTATTTATTTTTTAATAGTGGTTGTATTTAGTAACCAGCTCACAAAATTCCTGAAAAATGTAACAGCTGGTTCTTGTTTACTTATGAGATGGCACCAAAGCAATTATGTGTATAAATGTATACAATTAGACTGTCCCACCAGGAAGCAAAAAATATATTTGGATGAAAATCTGAAGAAAATTCAATGTAGGGTCTTTTTAAAAAGTATGAGCGAGGTTAAGGAAACACAAAGGGATGTTGAGAAATCTGTGAATATACCAAAAGATGTTGAGTTTTACGGTTCAGGTGGGTGAAGTGCATGGTACATAAATTATATCTCAATAAGGCTGTTTTTAAAAAAGAGAGATACTGAGGCTCCCAGGGACTAGAGGTGGCAGGAAACATTAGCACCCCTATGTTTTATGGGGCAAGAGAAGGGAACAGTTTTACCAGAGCACTGTGAGAAATAAGGACCCAGAGGGGTTCCAGCAAAAGCTATAGTTATAGAGGGACTCAGTCACCACCTCAACTGTAGCTCAAAAACAGAGGAAAGTGGAGATGGAGAGAATAGCCGAAACTTTCCACTCTCCTGTCCTTCAGTCTCCTACTGGTGCCTCACATTGGCCAAACTCAACTGTAAGTCAGAGGGCTTGGGAAGATGGCCGATGTATTCATAGGGGTCAACTTCCTAGGGCCCAGAGCAGATCCATAAGGGTTAGATAATGGATCTGAGGGCAAACAGAGAATGGACACACACACACACACACACACACACACACGTATTTGCTAATCAAGTATATGTATAGTATATTTCTGGAAGAAACACAAGAAAATTGTTAATATTGGTTGGCTTCAGGGAAGGAGAAATACAGAAAGACATAGACTTTTCACTCTGTAACATTTGTAGCTTTTGAATTTTGAACCATGTGAATATATTACCTATTTTTAGAAAGAAATAACATTTAAATTAAAAAATGAAAATCAGGGACGCCTGGGTGGCTCAGTCGTTAAGCGTCTGCCTTCGGCTCAGGTCATGATCTCAGGGTCCTGGGATGGAGCCCTGCGTTGGGCTGCCTACTCAGCAGGGAGCCTGCTTCTCCCTCTCCCACTCCCCCTGCTTGTGTTCCCTCTCTCGCTGTGTCTCTCTCTGTCAAAAATAAATAAAATCTTTTTTAAAAAATGAAAATCAACCAAAAAACAAGTAAATCTGTGGTAGTTCACAAATCAAGGCAGTTCACAAATCACTTGATTCTCCTCTGCTTCTGAGCACAGGACAGGATTCCAGTCCCCTACCCCTGCTGGAGTTGCGTATGGCTACAGGTCTTATTTGAGGAATGCAACATGAGCACAACTAATGTGCGTCACATCAGGCAGAAGCTTGAAGAGTCAGTGTATGTATTGCCACCTTCCCTTTTTCCTACCTCATAGATCATGGAAGCATCTACCAAGATTGAACTCCTGTTAGCCAGAGTCCATAGTTTATAAGGAGTAGACACGTTCCCTTCCACCACCACTGTACTAACATTGGATATGTAGCATGAGTGAGAAATAACCTTTGTTGCTTTAAATTACCAAGATTATGGGGCTGTTTGCTGCCACAATGTAAACTAGTCTATCCTCACTGACACAAGATAGAACCAGATGGCTCCTGGAGTTATTTCCAAATAAAAAATATGTGATTTTAAAAAATAGTTACATTTAGTCTCTTGTATTTAAAACAATACCCATGTTTACACCCATGGAAATATCACTGTTTTCAATGACAGTATGTATATTGATTTGTGAATATTAATACTAACCTTACATTTGGCAATTTATATATCAAAACCTCAAAAGTGCATACCGTTAGGCCAAACAAGTATACTTCTATGAATTAATGCTAATGGAATAACAATAATAATGGCTAAATTTTATTGAACAGCTATTATGCACCAGGCACTATTCTAAGTACCTCACATAAATTACTTTAGAATGCTCATGGCAATCCTATGACGAATGACCTATTATTTTTTTTTTAAAGATTTTACTTAAGAGAGAGAGCCTGAGCGGGGTGGGGGGAACAGAGGGAGAGGGAGAAGCAGGATCCCCACTGAGCAGGGAGCCTGATGCGGGGCTCAGTCGATCCCAGGACCCTGGGATCGTGACCTGAGCCGAAGGCAGAGGCTTAACCGACTGAGCTACCCAGGCGCCCCTGACCTATTATTATTACTACCTTTTACACAAGGAGACTGAGGCTTGGAGAAGCTGAACGACTTGTTAAAAATTATATAACTAATAGGTAGAGTAACCAGGATTTAAATCCATCAGCCTGACTCCAGAGCCTAAGCTTTCAACCATTATGATATACTGCTACTTCTTCCTTATCTTAAATTTAATTTTCCCCTTATTTCTTCTTTGACTTGCACATTTCTTAATTTCCAAATATATGTCTTTTTCTAGTAATCTTTTTTCCAACTTTACTGGGGAATAACTGACAAATATAGTTGCACATATTTAAAGTGTACAACGTGATGATTTGATATAGATACACCTATCATAGAATGACTGCCAAGATTGAGATAATTAATTAACACTTCCATCACCTCACACAGTTAATGCTTTTTTTTTTTTTTTTTTTTTTTTTTAAATGGTGAGAAAGCTTAAGATCTACTCTGGGCAACTTTCAAGTACAGCTCATCGTCAACTTATAATGGGGTTATGTCCCGCGAAACCCACTGTGAGTTGAAAATATAACAACTCAAAACTGCATTTAATACACCTAACCTACTAAACATCACAGTGTAGCTTCACCTACCTTAAACGTGCTTAGAACACTTAACATTAGCCTACAGTTGGGCTAATCATCTAACACAAAGCCTCTTTTATAATAAAGTGTTGACTATTTCATGTAATGTATTGAATACTGTACTGAAAATGAAAAACAAAATGGTTGTACAGATGTGCAATGCTTGTAAGTCCATTGGCTGCTGCTGCCCAGCATCATGAGAGAGGATCATACTGCATGCTGCCTGGGAAAAGGGGTAAGATCCAAAATCAAAACCTGAAGTATGGTTTCTACTGACTGTGTATTGCTTTCGCACCAGCATAGAGTCAAAAAATCGTTAAGTCTAACGGTTGTAAGCTGGGGATCATCTGTACACAATACCGTATTATTAACTGTGGTCACCATGCTGTACACTAGACCCTCAGAAGTTTGTCCCCTTTGACCTACATCTTCCCATTTTCCCCTGCCCCCCACCCTGGCAACCTGTTTCTATGAAGTCAGGTTTTTTTCTTTAGAGTCCACATACAAGTAATACTATACTTAGTGCTACTTCTTTTTTTTTTTTTTAAGATTTTTTTATTTATTTGCGAGAGAGAGAATGAGAGACAGAGAGCATGAGAGGGAGGAGGGTCAGAGGGAGAAGCAGACTCCCCGCCGAGCAGGGAGCCCGATGCGGGACTCGATCCCGGGACTCCAGGACCATGACCTGAGCCGAAGGCAGTCGCTCAACCAACTGAGCCACCCAGGCGCCCCAGTGCTACTTCTTAAATAGCTTTAAGGATGTAAATTAGAGCACTGCTTTAGAATAGCAAAGTGGGAAACAAACCTAATGTCCAAATGTGAGAGAGTATTGAATCAATTGTGGTTATAGAATACCATGCCCATTCAGTCATTTTTTTAAAAAATCATAAATAAGCGGTGCCTGGGTGGTTCAGTCAGTTAAGCGTCTGCCTTGGGCTCAGGTCATGATCCCGGGGTCCTGGGATCGAGCCCCACGTCCTGGGATCGAGCCCCACGTCGGGCTCCCTGCTCAGCGAGGAGTCTGCTTCTCCCTCTCCCTCTGCACCTCCCCCCCTGCTTGTGTACTCTCCCTCTGTCTTAAATAAAATCTTAAAAAAATAAAAGAAAATAAAAAAAATCATGAAGAACATGAAAAGATGTCTGCAATATAAAAAAAAAATGAGAATAAGTCTCAAAGTTTTTGTTCCGTTTTTTAAAAAAGTATATGCATAGACAGCAGCCTAGAAAGCTTAGTAGCAGATCTGGATAGTAGATCTTACATGGGTTTTTCTAAGTGCCTACATGTATTGTCTGATTTTCCGTAACAACATGATAAATCCTAACATTAAAAATGCCACGCTGAGCTCACACAGTAGATCCTGAAACAAGAGCTTGCATGCAGTTTCTCTAGCTAGTAAGCCACCCCAGGGAATAGGTGTGGGGATGTGGAAGAGTGAAATGGGACGGAGGGGAAGTCAAATCAAAGATGCGGCTGTGTTATAAAGCTGATCACCACTGTGGGAAGCTAAGGCAGTTTCTCTAGAAATCTCTCTAAAGAGCCAGGGAGAACGGACCTCACCGTTGTCTGCCTGAGAGACACAAGGCAGGAGGATGTATCCACGGCTGCCTTCCCCTTTGGTCAAGGGCACTAAGTCCCTCCTATTTCCGGTCTGCTCATTTGCCAGAAGGGCTAAGAAGGTTGCTGCCGGCATCCCACTGGCCAGAGCAGAGAAGCCTGGGGCGGAGAACCGGTGGTAAGCTGAAAGGCTGAGGGAGGTGCTGGAACAAAACTGAAGTGAAAAAAGGTGAATAGAGAGGATGAGCATAGGGGCCCAAAAGACGGGAACTTTACATAACTTTGTATAAAGTTTAGAGATTGAAATACCAGCTTCAAGTCATGACTCTCTTCTTAATTAGAATGTGGTGAAATGGGGCGCCTGGGTGGCTCAGTCGGTTAAGTGTTTGCCTTCCCCCCAGGTCATGATCTCAGGGTCCTGGGATCGAGTCCAGCATCGGGCTCCCTGCTCAGCGGGAGGCCTGCTTCTCCCTCTGCCTCTGCCCCTCCCCACTGCTCCTGCTCTCTCTCTCTCAAACAAATAAATAAAATCTTAAAAAAAAAAATGTGGTGAAACCCAAGTATTATTTTCTCTTTCTTTTAGAATAAGAGCTATTGTAGTAGGAAAGGCTACACGGAAGGTGCTGAAACTATCCATGTCCCCATCCAGTCAAGGTAGTAAATAAAAAACCGTATCACATCTCAGAGGGGCATGGCAGAGATTAGAACAAACCTCAAAGAATTAAAGGATGCAGAGGTGCGGTTCCCATTAAACACCATCCTGGCATCTACAAAAACCAGATTGTGGATGATTGCGTACCACTTGAATTTGACAAGAGAGAAGTCCCAGTCATAGCTACTAGTCTGCATAGGGTGTATCTACTAGAGCAGACTAATGCAGCCTAAGCATGCAGCATGTGGTTATTGATCTGGTGAGTATATTCCTCTCCTTATCAATCAAAAAGAAGGACGAAAAGCAGTATATATAACAGTATATATTCACAGGCTTGCCCCAAGACTATGTAAATTCTCCCATTTCCTGTCATAGGGAGCTGTACTTTGTGTACATTCTACAAAAATTACATTGGTCCACTATTTTGAGGTTACACATTAATAAGCAAGATGCAGCATGCACTCTAGGTGCCTTACTTAATAAGACATATAGAATCCAGAAGGTGAGAAATTAACCCTATGAAGTGAAAAAAGGCCTGCCAGATGAGCGCAGGACATGCAGAGATATTCCCTCCAAAGTAAAGGGTAGGTTACTGCGTCATTCACATCCTACCTGTAAGAAAGAAGCACACCACTTTTTAGGACTCTTTGGGTTTTGCTTGCAGAATATTCCACACTGAGGTCCAATGGTTGAAGCCATTTATAAGGTGACCTGGAAGGTTTCTAGCTTTAGTAGAGCCCAGAAAAAGAGAAGACTCTGCAGCAGGTCCAGTTTTCAGTCGAAGCAGCATCGCTGCTTGGGTCATATGAGCCAGCAGATCCTAGGGGAGCAGAGGTACCTGTGAGGAAGAGAGGTCACGTGAACTCTTTGGCAAGTCCCAATGACAGGACCGCAGTGCAGACATCTAGGCTTCTCAAAGCAATGCTGTGCCATTTGCTGCAGAGAACTATATATATCACGGAAAGTGCAGCTTCTGGAAGGCTATTGGGCCCGAGATAGCTCGAGTACCTCACTGTAGGACATCAAGTGACTGTGTGGCCAGACATGCTCATCATGAGCTGGAGGCTCTCAACTCCCCAAGTTATAAGGTGAGGTGGGCCTAGTAACAATATATTGTAAGAGAGCTGGAGACTGTGCCTGAGAATGTGCAGAAAGCACGAAGAAGCTAGATGAGAGATGACCCAAAACCTCAGGATCCCCATGCTCTGTACTCACTGATGTCTCTTCCTCATAACAGTTTCCCTATGACCACCTAACAAAGGAAGAAAAACCCATGCTAGGTTCACAGATGGACCAGCTTGGTGAAGTTGGTGCAGGTTGACAATGGACAACATTTCCATTTGGGGTGGCCTTGAAAGACAGTGGTGAAGGAAATCCTCCAAATGGGCAGATCACTTTTTAAAAAAATGATTAAATTGTCTTTGTAAACATTCTCATATTAACTCATAAATCTGTTCCTCCTACCCACAAGATTTATATAGGTAGGGCTTAAAAATAACATTTTTAGGGACGCCTGGGTGGCTCATTGGGTTAAGCGTCTGCCTTCCGCTCGGGTCGTGATCCCAGGGTCCTGGGATCAAGCTCCACATTAGGCTCCTTGCTCAGCAGGGAGCCTGCTTCTCCTCTGCCTGCCACTCCCCCTGCTTGTGTTCTCTCTCTCTCTCTGTCTCTCTGACAAATAAATAAACAAAATCTTTTTAAAAAATTAAAAATTAAAAAATTAAAAATAATGTTTGTACTGTTCATTTAAATTACCTAGATTTAAATTGCATCACCAATAATGAAAATGAAGTATTTACATTACAGGTTGCCCCCACTATCCAAAAGTAGAGCATTTCTATGAAACCTTTCATAAGCTGAAAAGGCATAAAGCAAAGAAGCAATTACCATTAACTTATATGGAACATTTTTGAGCATTCTCAGACCCAAAAAATAACCCCTCTTATCTGATACCTTAAGACACATCTTGCTGATAGATGCACCAAACAAATCAAGATAAAGCTCATGCCCACAGACACAGTTCAAAGCTATGGCAGCTTGATGCTAAGTTCCTGGGGAAGGCGCTTGGAGGGGTCACTCTCGCTGCCCTCCAAACAGCTGACTGCAAAACAAATGCTAAACACTATTTTTGCTTTTTGCCTTTTCTCGTAAAAGCAAAAATCATCTTCGGCTTTCTTTTCAGTTAGCAAAAATAGGTACCAGTGTAGGTCTTTCAAAAAAGTGAGGTGATGTAATGTGAACTTTCAAAAAGCGAGGGGTACCTATATGAACCATGTTAATAAGAGGGAATGGAGAGGAAGACTTGCAAGACCATACAGAGAGCATGCATAGGAAGTAATAGGCTCTTTGAGAATTCTATCATTATTGCCTCAGCAGTGGGAGATTTGGTGAGCAAAAGAACAAGGAGGCAAACTGAAATAGCAGAAGGATAATAGGATTTCAGAACCAGACAAATGTGGCTTTGAGTCAAGCCTCTGCCAGTTATGAAATGAATGATTTTGGATAGGTTATTTAATCTCTCTGAACCTCAGTTTTCTTTTTTTGTGAATCAAGGTTGATGATACTTTAACTAGTTGTGGTTTTGTTGTTGTTGTTTTGTTTTGTTTTTGTTTTTGTTTTGTGGGCAGCAAAGCAGGTTTATTGAGTGATAGTACAAAGTTCCCAAAAAGGGAGGGGACCTGAGAGCGTTGCCTGATACTTTAATTTTTAATTACGTTTCTGCCGAGTACAGTTGTGCAAACTGTGAACTGCACAAAAGTACCTAGGGAAGAGGTAAAAAGGGGCTGACACCCCACTTGGGCTCAGATCACTGGGAGCATTCTACCATGCACAGGTATTTACATTTCTAATTCGCACATCGCCCCCTGGAGGCTATTCCATTCCTGCCTCTTGTCAGGATTTAAATGAGATAACATATGTAAAACATCTAGTTGGTAGTAATAAATGATAGCTGCTATTGTATTCTGTTGTCTCCAAGTCCATCAGTTACTGAAAGCCTAAGCTAAAAATAGAAGACAGAACCTAAACCCTGCATGATAAAGATGGTCACAAAAGGAAGAGCATGAAAACAGACACATAGATCAATGGAACAAAATAGATAACCCAGAAATGGACCCTCAACTCTATGGTCAACTAATCTTCAACAAAGAAGGAAAGAATATCCAATGGAAAAAAGACGTCTCTTCAACAAATGGTGTTGGGAAAATTGGAGAGCCACATGTAGAAGAATGAAACTGGACCATTTCCTTACACCACACACAAAAATAGACTCAAAATGGATGAAAGATCTAAATGTGAGACAGGAATCCATCAAAATCTTAGAGGAGAACACAGGCAGCAACCTGTCATATTGGCCACAGCAACTTCTTGCTAGACATGTCTCCAAAAGCAAAATGAACTATTGGGACTTCATCAAGATAAAAAGCTTTTGCACAGCAAAGGAAACCATCAACAAAACCAAAAGACAACCAACAGAATGGAAGAAGATATTTGCAAATGTCTTATCAGATAAAGGGCTAGTATCCAAAATCTATAAAGAACTAATCAAACTCAACATCCAGAGAACAAATAATTCAGTCAAGAAATGGGCAGAAGACATGAACAGACATTTCTCCAAAGAAGACATCCAAATGGCCAACAGATACATGAAAAAGTGTTCAACATCACTTGGCATCAGGGAAATACAAATCAAAACCACAATGAGATACCACCACACACTGGTCAGAATGGCTAAAATTAACAAGTCAGGAAGCAACAGATGTTGGCAAGGATGTGGAGAAAGGGGAAGCCTCTTACACTTCTGGTGGGAATGCAAGCTGGTGCAGCCACTCTGGAAAACAGTGTGGCGGTTCCTCAAGAAGTTATAAACAGATCTACCCTACAACCCAGCAATTGCACTACTAGGGATTTACCCCAAAGATATAAACATAGTGATCCAATAGGACCCCAATGTTCATAGCAGCAATGTCCACAATAGCCAAACTATGGAAAAAGCACAGATGTCCATTGACAGACGAATGGATAAAGAAGATGTGGTATTAACACACACACACACACACACACTGGAATACTACTCAGCCATCAAAAGAAATGAAATCTTGCCATTTACAATGACATGGATGAAACTAGAGGGTATTACGCTAAGCGAAATAAGTCAGAGAAAGACAATTATGATATGATCTCACTCATATGTGGAATTTAAGAAACAAAACAGGGGATCATAGGGGAAGGGAGGGAAAAATAAAACAAGACGAAATCAGAGAGGGAGGTGAACCATATAAGAGACTCTTAACCATAGGAAACAAACTGAGGGTTGCTGGAGGGGAGGGGGGTGGAGGGATGGGGTCACTGGGTGATGGGCATTAAGGAGGGAACGTGATGTAATGAGCACTGGGTGTTATAAAAGCCTGAGAAATCACTGAACTCTACCTCTGAAACTAATAATACACTATATGTTAATTAACTGAATTTAAATTAAAAAGAAAACAAAACAAAAAACAAAAAGGAAGGGCATGTCTCTGACAGAACCTGCTTCCTCCAATACACTCTAAAAGCCACAAGGGCTGGGACCTGTCTTACACACCTCTGGATGTTCCTAGTACTTAGTGCCAGGTAATAAATATTTGAATGAATGATTGATTGAATGAATGAAAGTATAATTTTACTTTTTTTTTTTAAAGATTTTTATTTATTTATTTATTTGAGAGAGAGACTGAGAGAGAGAGAGCATGAGAGGGGGGAGGGTCAGAGGGAGAAGCAGACTCCCCGCCGAGCAGGGAGCCCGATGCGGGACTCGATCCCGGGACTCCGGGATCGTGACCTGAGCCGAAGGCAGTCGCTTAACCGACTGAGCCACCCAGGCGCCCTATTTATTCATTTATTTGAGAGAGTGAGAGAGAGAGAGAGCACATGAGAGGGGGGAGGGTCAGAGGGAGGAGCAGACCCCCCGCCGAGCAGGGAGCCCGATGCGGGACTCGATCCCGGGACTCCGGGATCGTGACCTGAGCCGAAGGCGGTCGCTTAACCGACTGAGCCACCCAGGCGCCCTTTACTTTTTTTTTTTAAAACAAACTAAGAGCAACCAAAGCATCTTTGAAAATAAATGCTTGGAACGCTTCTTGAATATCTTCTGATATGTTGGTCTTAGCGTGCCAGTTCTCAGACTGCGTTTTCCGTGAGTTTTGAGGTCACATGCAGAATAAATCTAGGTTAATATTCAGAGTATGTGGCTGCAACTGTCTCAGATTTAGGGAGACAATCCTGAAGTAGTGAAACGAGGCAAGTGACAGCTCCACAAAATTCTCCAATTCTCCAATTCTCCAGTTTCTCTGTGCTGTTTACCAGGCAATCCACCTGGCTTTTGGCCAGCGGCAGTGAACCACCACCCAATTATGTTATGATGATCCAGCTTAAGTCTGTTTAGTTGGAGGTTTCCAGCTGATTCGTGCTGTCACTTTCCTTTCTTTTAGTCTACACAAAGTGAGTCTTGTTCTCTCTATTAATCTTGCTGAACTATTTGGTTGGTGAAGGCAGCTGCGAGCATAGGGAGAAATTGCCTGTGGCAATGTTTCCGTGGGGGAAGAACCCTCTCCGGGACCTTTCCGGACTCCTCCCCCTTCTCAGCTGTGCAAAGGAGGATCCAACCTCCCTGTGGCACTGGTAGCAGCACATGAGGTTCCAAAATAGTCCTCTTGGGGGTAAAGAGGAGATGCAGGGAGATAGTATGGAAACCAAGTCTTGGGCGCCTGGGTGGCTCAGTTGGTTGGGCGACTGCCTTCGGCTCAGGTCATGATCCTGGAGTCCCGGGATCGAGTCCCACATCGGGCTCCCTGCTTGGCTAGGAGCCTGCTTCTCCCTCTGACCCTCCCCACTCTCATGTGCTCTCTCTCATTCTCGCTCTCTCAAATAAATAAATAAAAAATCTTTAAAAAAAAAAGAAACCAAGTCTTCCCCTGAGCAAAACTTTCAGTCGAATCCAGCAAAACAAGGTTTTCAGGTCAGCAGATTTAACTTTCCTGCAGTTGCCTCTGATTTAGTGTAAGTGATCTGAACGAGCTCTAAAACATGATACGATGGCCTAAAATCTGATACGCTCTCCTCCTGTCGGTCATTTATTCTGTGTGTGTTCCCTCTGCTGTTCCATAGCCTGGTTGAATGCCTCTCTTCCTCCTGGTTCACCGCTGGCTGGGCTTATTAACTTGTCAGAATTAAATTTTACACATTGTGCTGACAGTTTTAAACGGCCTTGAGAACTCCAGGCCCTGTAACGATAATAGCAAAAAGGAACTGCCACAAACTTCTCCATAGAAGGACAGCCTCGGTGAGGATCAGAAGGAGCCTTTGTTCTCCTCAGAACAACTAATCTCTCCTGCTAAATTTGCCTTGCATGCAACCCCAGAGCATTTTGAAGAGTTCTGTTCTTTGAGTACTTCTTCCGTTGCTTCTAACATGTCTCTTCGTCACAGTGGGCCAAGCCTTTGACTGGTTTTAGCTGCCTGTTTTGAGATGCTTTTAGGATAGACTGCTTTTAAATTAATCCTTATATTCACTAACTTTGATGGAAAACAAGCAGGATGATGCTGTCATTTCTCTAGGAGGACAGGATTTTTTAGAATTAATTAAATTAAAGCCTAGATAGCAAACTTTGGCGGACTTTAAAAGAGCACACATCTCTATAAATGCAGTCTAAAAATCTTTTCTCATTAAATTATATTAACTCACTTTACTTCACAGCAAAATGGTGAAAAAAGGGAGAAAAAAATTACATTCTGCATAATTAATTGTTTTGGAATGCTGCATTATAAAATCACAAAAGATCTGAAGAGAGGATGATACAGATTTTTTCAGATAAGCTTTTGTACTTTTGGTCCTAACAAAGTAAGTGAGGCCTGTCATTCTGGTCCTGATCTGAGAAGTTCTAGGTTCCTTCAACTTCAAAAAGATTGAGCAAGACTCACCTCATTCCCAGATTCTTCCCAATGCCCACCAAATTCTCTTTCTGGGATATATCTGGGCTCATTAGCCCTTTAAACCCCATTTCTCAGATAACCCAGAAAACAACAAGAGAGAGGCCTTGTAAGGGGATGGTTAACAGCATGGACCCTGTTGCCAGACTAGCTCTACCACTTACTACCCGTGTAACGTTGGACAAGTGGCTTAAGCTCTCTGGGCCTCATTTTCCCACCTGTAAAATGGGAATAGTAACAGTATGCACTGCATAGAATTATTATGGGGATTAAATGAGGTCATTTTCCTAAAATGTTTAGAATAATGACTGTAGCACTATATGAGGGTTGTTAAATAAAATTTTATCTAACAAAGTCTAATCCTGACTTCTATTTTCTCTCTAAAACCAGAAGTATTTTTACCCATAAATCCAGTGGAAGAAATTGTCAGTAAATTTTAATGCCTTTTAAATAAATAACATATCAAATAAGTATCTGCATCACAGATTATAAACAGGCTAGATGTCTAACAATAAACAAATTGTTAGAATATCAAGATACTTAACTTTAATGAAATACAAATTTATTTTCAATATGTGCTTAAGTATAAAAAAAGGTTACATAAAAATAATATGTATTATGGGGGCACCTGCGTGGCTCAGTTGGTTAAGCATCAGACTCTTGATTTGGCGTAGGTCATGAGATCAAGCCCAGCATGGGACTCTGCACTGGGCATGGAGTCTGCTTAAGATTCTTTCTCTCTCCTTCTGTCCCTCCCCACCCCCACTTGTGTGCGTACACTCTCGCTCTCTCTCTCTTTAAAAAAAAATAATAATATGTATTATGAGTCCATTTTTTAATAGAAACAATATGTATTATGTAAGAATGCAAAAAAAAAGTCTGAACAGATAGACACCAAAATGTTCATAGTGGTTATTTTGGGGTGATGAAATGATGGATGGTTTTTATTTTCTTCTTTTTCAAAATCTGTATCTTCTAAATTATCTCCAAGAATATTCATTACTTATGAATAAAGGGAAACTAAAAATCAATAATAAAAATATAGTTTTATGATTGTGGAAATATATTTTTTCTCTGTGAGAATCTCTAAGGAAAATGAAATACAGGGGCACCTGTGTGGCTCAGTCAGTTAAGCGTCTGCCTTCGGCTCAGGTCATGATCTCAGGGTCCTGGAATTGAGTCCTGTATGGTGCTCCCTGCTCAAAGGGAGTCTGCTTCTCCTTCTCCTCTGCCCCTCATCCCCGCTCATGCTCTCTCTCTCTCAAATAAATAAATAAAATCTTAAAAAAAAAAAAAAAAAAAAAAAGAAGGGCGCCTGGGTGGCTCAGTTGGTTAAGCGACTGCCTTTGGCTCAGGTCATGATCCTGGAGTCCTGGGATCGAGTCCCGCATTGGGCTCCCTGCTCGGCAGGGAGTCTGCTTCTCCCTTTGACCCTCCTCCCTCTCATGCTCTCTGTCTCTCATTCTCTCTGTCTCAAATAAATAAATAAAATCTTTAAAAAGAAAAGAAAATATATTAAATTCCTCTAATTCCATATAATCATAGGCTTCAAATTTAGTAAGGAGTTTTTTTTTTATCCCATTGCCTTAGATACCTTAAGGCCCTGAAAGGTATTTTAAGCAATCTTGCATTTATTACCTTGAATATTTTAATCATTTGTTCTCACTTTTATCTTCAATAGCTATAGATAACTAGTTTTATGTTGGTTTATTTAGTATAACCAAACCTTTATTTATTTATTTTAATTTAAATTTTAGTTATTAAACATACAGTGCAGTATTGGTTTCTGGAGAATTCAGTGATTCATCACTTACATACAACACCCAGTGCTCATCACAATAGGTGCCCTCTTTAATACCCATCACCCATCTAGCCCATCGCCCCACCACCTCTTTTCATCAACCCTCAGTGTGTTCTCTATTGTTAAGAATCGCTTATGATTTGTTTCCCTCTCTCCTTTTTTCTTTTCCCCCTTCCAATATGTTCATCTGTTTTCTTTCTTAAATTCCACATATGAGTGAAATTATATGGTATTTGTCTTTGACTGACTTCTTTCACTTAGCATAATACACTCTAGCCCCATCCGTGTCATTGCAAATGGCAAGATTTCATTTTTTGATGGCTTAGTAATATTCCATTGTGTATATATACCATGTCTTCTTTATCCACTCATCAGTCGATGGACATTTGGACTCTCTCCATAGTCTGGCTATTGTTGATAATGCTGCTATAAACATCGGGGTACATGTAAACCTTCGAATCTGTATTTTTGTATCCTTTGGGTAAATACCTAGTAGTGCAATTGCTGCATCATAGTGTAGCTCTATTTTTTTTTAATGTTTATTTATTTATTTGTCATAGGGAGAGAAAGAAAGAGCAGGGGCAGTGGCAGGCAGAGGGAGAAGCAGGCTCCCTGCCAAGCAGGGAGCCTGATGTGGGACTCGATCCTATGACCCCGGGATCATGACCTGAGCCAAAGGCAAATGCTTAACCGACTGAGCCACTCAGGCATCCCTTGTGTAGCTCTATTTTTAACTTTTTGAGGAACCTCCATGCTGTTTTCAGCAGTGACTGCACCGGTTTGCATTCCCACCAACAGTGCAAGAGGGTTCCCCTTTCCCAGCATCCTTACCAACATCTGTTGTTCCCTGAGTTGTTAATTTCAGCCATTCTGACTGGTGTAAGGGGTATCTCATTGTGGTTTTGATTTGCATTTCCCTGATGATGAGTAATGTTGAGCATTTTTCATGTGTCTGTTGGCCATTTGGATGTCTTCTTTGGAAAAGTGTCTATTCATGTCTTCTGCCCATTTTTTTAACTGGATTGTTTTTTGGGTGTTGAGTTTGATAAGTTCTTTATAGATTTTGGATACTAACCCTATATCAGAAATGTTGTTTGCAAATATCTTCCCCCATTCCGTAGGCTGCCTTTTAGTTTTGTTATATAACCAAACCTTTAAAACAACTCATTAAACTAAATTTGAGAACTGAAGTAGAAATTCTATGAATAATATAATTTTAATTAAGTTTCTATAATGTAGCAAATAACAGAAATGAAAAGTTTTTAGGCATTATTTATGAGGCAAGATTGATGACTACTTAATTGAGTACATTTTCCAAGAGCCAGAGAGAAAAGTTAAATATACCACCTTACCAGTACTATCATTGGGGAGATTTTCCTACATCACTTTTGATTTGCCCTTCTTCAAGTGGGACTTTGTTTCTCCTCAAGCTCAACTGTTTCTTCCAGACTCATCTGTGATCCTTGTGGTTCTTCCTTCAATCTCCCTTTAAAGGGTTCAACAGATTCTTTTTTTTTTTAATGTTTTATTTATTTATTCATGAGAGTCAGAGAGAGAGAGAGAGGCAGAGGCAGAGGGAGAAGCAGGCTCCTCGCCTAGCAGGGAGCCTGATGCGGGACTCAATCCCAGGACCCTGGGATCATGACCTGAGCCAAAGGCAGACGCTCAACCATCTGAGCCACCCAGGCGCCCCGATTCAACAGATTCTTAAGTAAAATCCTTGGGAAAATACCAAATGCTACTGTCTGTTTGTTTGTTTTTACCCAAGATGGGAATTACTTTCTTTCTCATACTGAGAACCTAAATCCTAAAAGCCGCAATGAATCCGTACCTTGGGGAACAGATAAATCAATATACTTTAATTTCAGGGAAGTCAGACTTGAGGAATATAAGTTGATTTTTGTTTCCCACAAAACTAAGAAACCAATTTCTGTCTCTCACCGGATCAGCTACTAACTCACTAATTCACATACCTTTTCTAACCACTAGAAAGTTATTTCAACCTTGCTAACTCTACAACTATCCTCTCTAGCCATCTTACTTCTTTTGTCCTGCTGGGGACTTCCACTGTGGCCTGTTGAAAACTTTCCACCTTGCTTCCCTTGAATAGGTTCTCAGATTTAGGGAAAAAAAAGTTCTGAAAAGAAGACGACCCAGTTTTCCAGAGTGAATAAAAATATTCACCTGCAGTGGAAATCTTATAGTATTCTTTCCCCAAAGCTGTAAGATGGTGGGACAAGGAGTACTTTTTATTTAGAAGTATTGAATAAAGGTATAAACAATGTCAAAAATCTTACTTAGAAAACCTGCCAAGAATCAATAAAGAAAACACAGAAAACTACAAAGAGCTTTTCAAAATATTAAGGCAAAGCCTCTCTCTCTTGTTATCTAATTTCTCTATTTACTGAAAGTTTCAATGAGCCTTTCTATTCCAAACCTTACAGTATAAAGACAGTTTGTTAACCAGTGATACTAGATTAGGAAAATATTTTACTCAAGAAAACAGATAGCACTTTTATGCCATATAAAAAGAGAATAATATATCAGAAAAACACTCAACTAAAGCTCAAAATAGAAAGTATTAAATTTCTTCAATCTGTATAAGAAATTTATCAAAATTTTCTGGAAAGCTGAGTTTTTCATATTCATTCTTATATGTGTTCCCCTTAAATTTATTGGCTCTTTATCTGCGGCTGCTAAATCTACAAGGAATATCTTTAAACTACTTTTTATGGTGCCTAAAAAGTTAACTACAATTTTTCCTACTGCCTCCTCCTGCCTGCCACTCCCAGGAATCCATTCTAATTACTTACATTTAATATCTTTCATTTATTTATTTATTCAATAAGCATTTGAGCGCTTACTATGTTTCAGTCATTTAGGCTCTCGGATGCCATGGTGAACACAAATAGACATAGCCTCTGTTCTTACCAAGCTGATTGTCAAATGGGGCATTCGGGTATTAATCAAATAATCACACTAATGGAGGTATAATTATGAATTGAGGTTCATGTTCTGAAAAAAAAAACAAAACAAAACACAATTCTAGCAAGTGCAAGCAAGAGAATCCTCACCTAGACTGAAGGAACAGGTAAAAGCTTTTGAGGAAACAAACAACACATCAAGAACCAAAGCTGGGTGGATCTATAACCCAAGATTTAATCTCTTTTCATAATAACATTTAGTAAGTCATACAAACAGCCTATTTATTAATTCTAGGGT
The DNA here is from genome assembly GCF_011800145.1 of Mirounga leonina. Taxonomy (NCBI): domain Eukaryota; kingdom Metazoa; phylum Chordata; class Mammalia; order Carnivora; family Phocidae; genus Mirounga; species Mirounga leonina. The sequence goes on from NW_023270504.1 coordinate 7,507,325, forward strand.
GAGCAGAACAAAATTTCATCTTGACCCTTTCCCCACCAAAAGTATTCCTTCTCATCTGATAGGAAATACTTATCATCACTCATCAAAGCATTATACATTTTAGAGGCCCCCTCCCCAGCCCAACAACCTGCTGGGTATTTCCATAAATTATCTAAGCGAGAAAAAAGAGTGGAAAAAACCCCCCCAGCATTTTTTCACCATTTTGCTTCTCTGTCAAATGAATTACCCTTTTGAAATATCTTCTATAAAAGCAAAGATGTTTCACGGAAACTTATTTGCAATCTATTCCATAAATATTGCTATTACAGGTTTTCAGTTTATATTTTTTAGACCCTCTTTGGGAATCTGTCACTCCAGATCAAATTACTCCTCACTTACATTTCATTTAATGGAGCACATTAGATAATCTTCATTTCCAATTGTTGATTATTTATTTTGAAACACTGTAAAGAAGATATTTCTTATATCAAAATTTTCCTAAAACTCTAGATATATTTGGTCTCTTTTCATTTGGTTGTTTTTATCTGTTGGGCTTTTTTTTTTTTTTCAATTTATTCTTATTACCAAGTTAACACATGTAAATAGAGGGAAAAAAGTTTTTCAGTAGTAAAATAAAATGAAAATTTACCAGCCCTGAGCCAGAGATAATTTCTATTAATATTTTGTTATATGCCTACATATATTTATATATAACTTACCATATTTCCTCAGAATTTTCATAAAGTGATTGAGTAAGAATAATGACAGTACTTTTCCCCTCAACTATAATTAATGATCCATTTCCATCTTTTCTCAAATATTAAATTATATAAACATTTATGGAGTAGCTACTGTGTGCCTATTACAAAAATGCTATGATTCCTTTCTAAAGCTGCCACATTAAGTTAGTATTGGTACCAGGGTTTAAAAAATACAAGTTTGTAGGGGCACCTGGGTGGCTCAGTCGGGTAAGAATCTGCCTTTGGCTCAGGTCATGAACCCAGGGTCAGGCTCCCCGCTTAGCGGGGAGCCTGCTTCTCCCTCTGTCCTTCCCCTCATCCCCACTTGTGCTCTCTCTCGCTCTCTCTTTCAAATAAAGTCTTAAAAAAAATAGAAGTTTGTCTTCATTTCGGTTATTTTACTCTATTTTTCTCTTATATTTATTTTAAAATCTACCAGGTTTATCCTTTAACTCATAAATTTCATCTTTTTGCTATCATCACAGCATTTCAATCTACAGAAATCACTAGGAATCCTGATTTTATTACCTGTCATTTTAGCTAAGCACCACCCCCCACTTTTGTGTCATCAGTGAATTTGGAAATAATTTCATCTAAGCCCTCATTTAAATCATTAATAAAAGTGTTAAACCACTGATAGGATACGGTAATTCTGGCTAAAAGAGAAAGGACCAGAACAAAGTGGCTCACCACCCCAGCTCCAGTAAAAAAGACAGAAGAAACATAAGGAGACTATGGATGCGGAAAAGCCTCTCTCTGGACGCACAACAGGAATCCAGCATAAAGAGAAAGGAGGGAACCTTAGCTACACTGCATATCAAAATCAGTACTCAGGGTATTTTTCAGGCATTACAAGAACTGTCCTAACAGCCAAAGTGCTCAGAAAGGGGGTAAACTTTATATAAGCCTCTTAAAGCTAAAGTTTTAAGCTGCCATAAGTAAAGCTAAAACACAACAAAGAACTAGCTAATTTAGCCGACAGGCTCCCCTCAGGGGCACCAGGTTGGAGAGTGATACACCCACCCTACATCTTTTTAAAGGGTATACATTCCACATGTACCCAAAGAACACGAAAACACTAATTTGAAAAGATATACGCACTTCTATGTTTATGAAACATTATTTACAATAGCCATATTATTGGAAGCAGCCCAAATGTGTATCAATAAATGAATGGATAAAGAAGATGTAGTGTGTGTGTGTGTGTGTGTGTGTGATGGAATATTATTCAGCCATAAAGAATGAAATCTTGCCATTTGCAACATGGTTGGATCTAGAGAGTATGATGCTAAGCAAAATAAGCCAGTCAGAGAAAGACAAATACCATATGATTTCACTCATATGTGGAATTTAAGAAAGAAAGCAAAGGGAAAAAAAGAGACAAGCCAAAAACACACTCTTAAATCTAGAGAACAGCAACAAATAGAGAATAAACACATTCCAGACTGGAGGTGGATGGGGGGTGGGTGAAACAGGCAAAGGGGATTAAGAGTACATTTATCTTGATGAGCACTGAGTAGTATATAAAATTGTTGAATCACTATATTGTACACCTGAAACTAATATAACACTGTTAACTATACCGGAATTAAAATTTTAAAATAAAATTAAAAAAATAAAAAATAAAGGGGATATATTAATCAGAAATAGGTTATTCTGGAATAACAAACAACTCTTCCATTAACAATGGCTTACAACGATAAACCTTTACCTATCTTGGAGGTTTTCTGGCAGCTGTAAAATCTGCCAGATTCAGCTGCAGCTCTGTTTCATGGCTCTACTCCAAATGTCTCCTTCATTTGGGTTCATAGGCCAAAAGTGTTGCCCTTACCCCTGACTCTTGGCAGAGGGAAGAGGATAAAAATGGAACAATGCAAGGGCTCAGAAGCCTTCTGCTTGGAAAGGGTACGAGTCACCCCTCTTACATTCTATAAGTCAGAGCAAGTCATAGGATCAAACCCGCTCTCAGGTGTGGCAGTTTGGATAAAGCGTTAACAAAATGTTTTCTCTGCTGCTTAAGAATTTGACCTTTATGGGGCACCTGGGTGGCTCAATCGGTAAAGTGTCTGCCTCCTGCTTAGGTTATGATCCCAGGGTCCTGGGATTGAGCCCCTCATCGAGCCCCACATCAAGCCCCACATCAGGCTCCCGGCTCTGCAGGGAGCCTGCTTCTCCCTCTGCCCCCTGCTCGTGCTCGCTCTCTCTCTTTCTCTCTCAGATGAATAAATAAAGTCTTTAAAAAAAAGAATTTGACCTTTATCTCACTAGCTCTGTTCCCCTGAAGCCCCAGATTAGAGTTCTGTATTAGCAATATTCCTTAGCCACATTGCTTATAATAAAAGTGATCTCTGACTGGAAATTACATCTGGCCTGGGACGAACTATAAATGCCCTACAGATACCTGCTGGAGGCTGTGTAGCTTTTAGTTTCCCTGAGTGTGGTGACTGTTTAACCGGGCACGTCCTTGTGGGGATTTAGAAGCTCTGTTTCTGAAGTTGTTACAAGAGATATTGACTCCTATGGGGAATGAGACTCTAAGTCAGAGTGATTCCTGCACCTGCCCCAGATGGATCTTGTCTTCCTGCATTTGAGCTATTCCTGGGCAGCTGTGCGATTTGATGTCCCACAAAAGAGGGACATCTGATGCTGCCCTCCCTGCTGGCAAACTGTGGTTCCTGTCCTGTGTTTTTTTCTGAGTGAATCTGATGCCAAAGTGGCCGATGGTAGTTTTGTGCATCTAAATGCTGAGTTGAACCTAAGAATACCCCCATGGTGGGCTTCATAGACAGAAATGCATATTCACACACAGTGAAGCACTATAAGGATGTATGTTCTTACTGGGAGAGGAGCAAATGACTAGAAACAATAATAAAATCTACATTGGGGATTCTCCTGCAGGACTATGCTACCTTTCAGCACATGATAGATTGATGGAGAACTACTGATCAACAGAGGCAAATAGAAAGAAATGCATGTGTGGCTCAGATGCCCGAATCTGCTGTTTATTTCTTATAACTTAGTACCAGAATCCTCATCTATGAATGTATTATTTTTCAGGCCTTTTTACTGAAAAGAAAAAACCCAACTGGAACCCAATTAAGCAAAAAAAGTATTACTTATTCATGTAATTGAAAAGGGCAGGGATGGAGCTATAATCTAGTGGACTTGAGTCTCCAGGACTCTCACAGTTCCTATCTCTAATTTTTTCAGCTTTTTTTTTTTTTAAGATTTATTTATTTATTTGACAGAGCAAGAATGCACAAGCAGAGGGAGCTGCAGTGGGAGCAGGGAGCTAATCAGAGAGCCTGACACGGGACTCAATCCCAAGGATCCTGGAATCATGATCTGAGTGGAAGGCAGGTGCCCAACTGACTGAGCCACCCAGGTGCCCCTAATTTTTTCAGCTTCTTGGCTTCATTATATCCTACTCCAGGAAGGACTTTTTCACATGACAGAGCTGAACAGCGCTGGCTCACATTTTTACAATGAACATCTATCCTCTTTTCATTAATGAGTTCATTTAAAAATGTGACGGGGTGCTCTTATTATCTTACTTGTCTTAATTGGACTGAGCTTCCTTTTTAGGCTGATTGTTCTTCCATTTACAGGTTGAAGACAATCCTTCTTGCTAGAGAACCCAGGGGAAAAGTAGAAATTGAGTAAACTGATAATCATAAAGTTCTACATATGGTAGGGACCATGGTGATCATGTAGTCCAAGAGTTCTGCCTTCATCTAACATATTGTCCTTCCCAGGATGTGAGCCTATCCTTCATTTGTTCTTATTCAGATCATGACTTAAAAGTCTATTTTTGTTAAGACTATTCATTTTTGTTAAGACTATTCATCAACTTATGCTTATTCTGGACTTTAATCTCTGCTTTAGATTGGTTCCCTGGAAACAGTTTCTGAGGAGTTTCATACAGGAAGTTCCTGAAGAGTGATCTCGGGAGATACACCTGTAAGGATGTAAGGAAGGCAGGACTGGGCAGTGGGAGAAGTGGTCATAACTGAGGCCTCAGGTTTCTACAGGCTGCTCTAGAATTATTCCAAATTGAGGCAAGGCTTTTTTTTTTTTTTATTGCTGCATCAGCCACACCTGGGAGAGCTTTACACTTGGGTCAGGTCAGTCCCCTGCAGCCAAGGGCAATTTCAAATGTGGGATACACCTGTGAGCCAGGAACAGCCAATATTCCCAGCAGCTTGGAAAGGAGTACAAGATGGGCTCCTGGTGGGGAACGTAACACCTACATCCTTCTTCTTTTTAAAGATTTTATTTATTTATTTGAGAGAGAGAGAATAAGAGAGAGCACAAGCAGGGGGAGAGGCAGAGGGAGAAGCCGATTCCCTGCTGAACAGGGAGCCTCGAGATGCGGTGCTCAATCCCAGGACCCTGGGGATCACGACCTGAGCTGAAGGCAGACACTCTGAACCAACTGAGCCACCCAGGTGCCCCTACATTCTTCTTAAAGTTTTGGGGGGGACTTTTATATTGGGACAGATTCCCTTCTTTTCATTCTCCTACTCGTTCTTCTACATCAGAGAGCATCTTATCGCAGCCATACCTTTATGTCTCCCCTATTTTTTTAATTACTCACATTTATGTAATTATTATTTTCAAATTTTCTTTTTTTTCCCTTTTACATATGGTGTTCGAATCTTTGTAAACCTGCTTTTCTAAACCTATCCATTCTGATAGAATGCAATTATTTCATACAGTTTTCTCCCCACCAAACCAATCTTTCCTTCCTCATTGGATAGAAACAAGTTAGAATATTAGTTTGCCCGTTGATGTTCTCTACTTTCAAAAAAAATTTCAGAGCTCTTGGCTGCAAACAAAGAAAATAAATCCAATCCAGTGAAAGAGAAAAAGTATTCTTGGGAGGGTTAAAGGTCACGCATTAGGCAAGAAGGCTGAAAAGACAGACTTGGGCAGGAATGGAAGTGGACAAAGAAAGCACAGCCAAGATGCTGCTAAAAGAGTCATGGGCGTAGGATGCTTTACTACACTGACCCTGTTGGAGAGTCACAGCTGTGCCCCTGGCATCTGCTGCCTCTGGACACCTACCCTCATCCCTGGAACTCAGGAAGCCTCCGTAGACACAGTAACTATACTGATGTTACCGGAATTAACTATTAACCAGAAAGACTGTCATTCCCTTTCAGCTTCCATGCTATGAATCAGAGCCCTCCATTCCTTATTTCTTCCCTGGGATTCTCCCTGCCAAAAAAAAAAGATGTTCATGTACTGGGCTACCAAAACAATAAATGACCTATAGAAAAATATCCAAGAAATGTAAGCATTTGTCAGTGGTATTCCTTGAGCACAATTAATTTTAAGAATACTGGTATACTTGGATTCTTGCCACTCTAACTTGTCCCTCTGCGGTGTTTATAATTTATATTAGGAAAGCATCTTTTATGTAATCTCCCTTCCTATGTCCTCATTACTCTTCAGCATCAATAGCAGTTTTGCTTGTCCCTGTTTTTTATCCTGAGGTCCTAGTTTGAGATGTGAAAAATGTGTGCCGTTAGGGGGAAAAAACAGGTCTTCAGTCATGCAAAATGGAGAAGCATTAAGAAGTATACCTCCCTTTTGAGCTGAGCAGGGAGCCCGATGCGGGCTCGATCCCAGGACCCCGGGATCATGGCCTGAGCCGAAGGCAGACGCTTAACCGATTGAGCCACCCAGGCGCCCCTGCGAGATGCTGACGTAGAGAAATGGATTTAGTTTTAATTCAGCTTCCCGACCATTCCTGACTAGGGTATGGTTCTAGCTATGTGTTGGCCCCACTCCTTGCCATCCTCCTTTCCACACCTCAGGGGCCGGAAGCCTGAACGCTCCCTATGGCAGACTGTCTCCTCAGCCGGCTCCCGATTAGGCGCGGGCGCTGCAGGCGCTGGCCCCAGGTCAGGAAGCAGGCGGAGCGCGGAGCCCTCGCCTTCCTTCTTCTGCTCTGGCTTGGGCAGTAGCAGCGGCCGGCCACTCCGGGCAAGGGCAGGTTGCTGTAAGAGCGGCGCAGGTGCAGCCACAGCGGCACAGGACAGTTAGCAGCTCCCGCAGCAGCGGCAGCTCGGTCAGCGCAGATGGGGCGGCGGCTTCCAGCATCGTGAACCGTCAGGGGGACTCCGGGCTTCCTGCAAAGGTGCAGCTACGGCCGTGGAGCTCCGGGAGCCTCAGCCGGGCAGCGCTCGTGGGACGTGGGCAACAACACCCCTTTCCCTTCTGCTCCTCTAGCCTTAGGGGTTGGCTGCCCAGGGTTATTGTTATCCAGGTGGCATCCTTTCCCCTCCGCCGCTTCGGCCCTTCTAACACTTGGGCCAACAGTTCTCTGTATTCCAGGCTAAAGGTTGGAAATCCCTGGAGTTGTTTCTGTTGTTCTGACGGCACGCAGAAAGAAACAAGCATGGTATTTTCCTCCCAGAAAACGTAACAACTTTTAGGACTTTAGGATTCTGCCTGACAGAGTTTAGGAAATGCCAACAGCCCAAATCCTCTCTACCTTTCTTCTATTTTCCAGTTGTTGCTTTTTCTGTAAATAAGTACTTTGTTAATGCTATTAGTCCTTACATTTTATTACATATTTTTGACCCAAGGATTACTTAAATTCTGTATTCCATTCACATGTTCCACCTAAGAATTCTCATTGATACCTATAAGATCAAATATCGTTTATTTTGTTCACCATCATTCTGTGCACTGATACAGAGATAGCTATAACTCTCAACCAACTTATGTTACTTATGAGATAACTTACACACAGTTAAGTACACAAATCTTAAATGTGCAGCTTGATGAATGCTTACATATATATGTAATATACATATATATATACACATACACACCCATTGTATAAGCATCAACTAAAGATGTAGAACATTTCCAGCATCCCAGAAGGCTTCCTCAAGCCACTCTGTCAATACTCCATTAAACATAATGAGTTATTCTGAACTCTATCACAGATTAGTTCTGCTTGTTTTGAACTTCATATCAATGATATTATATAGTATATATTCCTTTACGTCTGGTTTCTTTCAGGATTTTGTATGCGATTTTCATCCATGCTATGAAGTAGTGGTTTGCTCGTTTTTATTGACATATTGTTATTGTAAATCCAGTTTATCATTCATTCACAAGTTATTTATCTCTTCAACTCATGATGGACATTTGAGTTTTTACTAGGTTGGAGCTATTACAAATAATGCTGCTATGAACATTCTTATTATACATATCTTTTGATGGTTATAAGCACTCACATCTGTTGGCGTCATACTCAAAAGTGAAACTGCTGGGTCACAAGGTATATGCACATTTGGCTTTAGTAAATACTGCCAAAAGAATTTTTCAAAGTGGTTGTACAAATTTGCATTCCCAAGAGCAATGTATGAGAGTTCCATTTGCTCCACATTCTCATCAAACCTTGGTGTTGACATTCTGGTATTTCAACCTTGGTATTTCATTATGGTTTATATTTGTTTTCTTGATATTTAAGCATGATGAGAGCCCTTTACACTTACTGGCTATGTGGACATCTTCTTTCTGTGAGGTATAAATTTCTGCTCATTTTTAAATATTGGATTGTTTGGGTTTTTTTTTTTTTATCATTGTGGGAGTTTTTATGATCTAGGATGAGTCCTCTGTCAGATACATGTATTGAAAATATCTTCTCCCAGTCTATTGTTTATATTTCCGCTCAACTGATTCCATCTTTTGATAAATAGAAGTTCTCAACTTTAATGAAGTATAACTCGTCAGTCTTCTCTGTAATGGACAGTTTAAGATATTTTTGTCTACACCAAGGTCATGAGGATATTTTCCTTTGTTTTCTTGAAAATCTTTATTTGGGACACATTCAGGTCTTTGATCATCTCAAAATAATGTTTTAGGTAGAGATGAGGGTTAATTTTTTCCATATAGATATCCAATTGATCTGGCATCATTTATTGAAATGACCATCTCTTCCCCTCCTCAATTCCAATGGGCTCTTGATTGTAAACCATGTGACTATATATATGTAGACCTATTCTAAATTCAGCATTCTATTTGCCTATTCTTGCCCCAATATTACACTGTCTTATTGTAGCTTTAAAGTTATTCTTGATATGATAGTTTAAAGTTCTAATCTTTTACCTCCATGATTGCCTCCTTCATTCTCAGCCCTTGCATTTCCATATATATTTTTTCAAAGAGAGTCTTTAGTCTCTTGACTAAAAGAGACTTTAGTCAAGAGACTAAAGACTCTCTTTGAAATTGAGGAGGGGAAGGGATGGTCATTTCAAGTCTCAAAGACTTGGAATGCTTGAGTTTAACTGTACCCTGTTTCTACCAGCTTTTTTATTTGCCCATCGGTTTTTATTCCTTTATTTCTCCTTTCTTGCCTTGTCTTGTATCACACAATTATTATTCCATTTTTCCCCTTCTGTTAGCTTTTTATTTTTTATTTTTTTAACGATTTTATTTATTTATTTATTTGACAGAGAGAGAGATAGCGGGAGCAGGAACACAAGCAGGAGGAGTGGGAGAGGGAGAAGCAGGCTTCCCGCCCGAGCAGGGAGCCCGACCCCTGGACCCTGGGATCACGACCTGAGCCGAAGGCAGACCTGAGCCGAAGGCAGGCGCTTAATGACTGAGCCACCCAGGCGCCCCTTCTGTTAGCTTTTTAAACAGCTTCACTGAGATACAATTTACATACTATGCAGTTCACCTACTGAAAGTATACAATTCAATGGCTGTTAGTATATTCAAAAAGGTGTGCATCTATCACTACAATCACTCTTAGAGCATTTTCATTACCTCAAAAAGAAATCTCATAACCCTGAGCCATCACCTTCCTATCCCCCATATCCCCTCAGCCCTAGACAACCACTAATCTACTTTCTGTCTCTATAAATTTGCCTATTCCGGACATTTCATATAAATGGGATAACTCAATGGTTATCAATGTGGTATTATCTAGTGTGTTTGTGTGTCTGTATGTGTGTTTGTATGTATGTGTAAGAGACTAAGAAGGAAAAAGGAGAAGTTGTGAATAACACATTGAGTGAGGAGAAAATGGGAAGAAATTAAAAGTGAAGATAGAGTAAGATTTTATTTTATTTTTTTTTAAGATTTTATTTATTTATTTGAGAGAGAGAGACACAGCGAGAGAGGGAACACAAGCAGGGGGAGTGCGAGAGGGAGAAGCAGGCTTCCCGCCGAGCAGGGAGCCCGATGCAGGGCTCAATCCCAGGACCCTGGGATCATGACCTGAGCCAAAGGCAGACGCTTAATGACTGAGCCACCCAGGTGCCCCGAGATTTTATATTTTTTGAGCATGAACAATCATGTGTGCTTAAAGATCGGATTTATAAATAAGGGTACTGAATTTCATGTCCTTGGTGAAGTTCACTAAGAGAAACTAACATTTCACAGATGAACCAATACTCCTAAGTGTAAAAGTTTTGGTTCTCAAATATCTGCTGACAAAAAACTGTACATATTTTAGCACTGTAATAAGAGTCAACAAGCTGAAACCAGTTTTTCCCTTCAAAGTACTTCAGCCACTCCTATCCTGTTTTCTAGAAGGTAAATAAAAATGGCTAATGCAGTTGGTGATCCAAAGCCTGTATTTTTCTTCAATGGACAAAAAAGACCTCTTAAGAATTTTGAGTTTCATCATAAATATGTTACATTTATTCATATCAACCACATAATTCTGTATGGTAGGTCATGATTATTCTTATTTTATAGATATAGAATCTGAGAGACAGAGTAGTAATGTACCTTAACCAATGTCACATGGCTTGTAAGTGGTGTGGTCAGGGTTCAAACCCAGAGCCTATGCTCTAAATCATTCTTACGTCTCCCAAAGGGTAAAGAGTTATTCAAAGGTGATGTATCCATAATCTTTCAACCAAGAAGTTCTTGCAGCAATAATCAGGAGACTGCCTAGTAAGATTCTACCTTCCTGAAGCTCAACTTATGCCCATTGAACTTAAAGCCAATGCTTTTGATATTTTTCTGTGGCTCCATCTAATTTCCAGCAAAATCATGGGAGTGAGATTCAATGCTCAGTCACCATGTAAGTCCTGCATTCTGCATGGTATGCTTTAGCTGGCAACTATTCCTTTGTTTTGATTTAGCCAAACTGAAATAAAGGCTGACATTGAACTTGCATCTCAATTCTGAAAAAGTCTTTCTGAATTCCTGGGTATCAACCATTGTTAGAAAGAATAAGTACAAATCAAGGGAATTAAGTTTAATCCCTCTAATAAATAAAGAGAGCCTCAGCCAGGGTTAGGGAGAAATCTCTCCCAGTAGGGATCTCAGGAAGGATAGAAATTTACTGTACTGTTGTGTGTTATTTGCTGAAGCACTGAGAATAAGCCACCATCTGAAAGGGCGTGCTATGTCAGGGTGAAACTTAACTCTCCTCCAAAATTAAAGTGCATATTTAATCTCTTATTGGACTTTTTTCTTTGGAAAAGAATTGTCTTCAATAAGCAATTTCTTCATTGTGGGTTGAGAACAATAATTTCAAGATCATAGATATGACCATGGTATCTAGGGATTTTCTTAAATTTTTAGCTGTAGAAAGAGAAAATTGTAGTTTAAGAAGAATTTTCCTATTTTAGCCAGTTCTGGGTCTGAAACATAAACATGATGAATGTACATAGTCTGTATAACTGACAAGGAAATGCTCCACTTTCACCATCAGCAGGGTTATGTGACTTAAGAGGCTCACTCATATTGTCAGAATGCTTCCTGCCATGATAAAACAGTTAAGATAAAATACCAAGCCGTTACATGCCTCAACTGTAAGAGAAGAGGGTAAAAAGAAAAATGTAACCACTAATTTTATCTATCCCATCACTATTTGATGTAAGCATCTTCTTTTCTCTCTACCCTTAACCAATCTTAGCAAAGTAAAGGGATCATGCTGTCTTATCTTTCTTTTGAGACAGCAGTTCTCAAACTTTTTGGTCTCAAGACCCCTTTATGTTCTTAAAAATTATCGAGGATTCCAAAGAACTCCTGGTCATGTGGATTATATCCATTAAAATTGAGAAGCTGGTAAGGTATTGATTTATCTTACCATAAAAGTAATACACCCATTATATGTAAATATGAGTAATATAGGTTTTATGGAAATTAACTGTATTTTCCAAAAAAAAAAAACAACCCACAATTAGTGGGAACAGAAAGATTTTGCAAATTCTGGATGGTCATATATGCTTCTGCATTCAATATGCTGTTTTGGTTGAAGTGTGTGAAGAAAATCTGGATATGCAATTTGAACAGTGAAGAGTATTTTAATTGCCTTTTCAGATAATTATGGATATTCCTCTTTGATACTGCACTAAGAATCAACAAGTGGCAGTTTATTTTTTTATTTTTTATTTTTTTTATTTTTTTAAATTTTTTAAAGATTTTATTTATTTATTTGAGAGAGAGAATGAGAGACAGGGAGCATGAGAGGGAGGAGGGTCAGAGGGAGAAGCAGGCTCCCTGCCGAGCAGGGAGCCTGATGCGGGACTTGATCCCGGGACTCCAGGATCATGACCTGAGCCGAAGGCAGTCGCTTAACCAACTGAGCCACCCAGGCGCCCAACAAGTGGCAGTTTATTAAAAGTCAGTCTCCATGTGGAATCCAAAATCATCAATGAACTTTCTTAACTGCATTACATTAAAATCCATTATATTTGAATGGATATTTTATCCACAGATTATTTTGTAACATCAAATTTTGGCCAACTGGGGGAAATTTGGTTTGCTGAGCTACTCAGATCTTCCATATATTAACACATTTCATTAAACAATATTTTAAAAATCACAGCTGTTAATACCACCACTGATCTCTTCAGAAAGATATCAGGAAAGTGTTTAAGTGTCGGGAAGCTGTCAAGCACATGCAGAAGACACAAGCTTTCCAGAATTCAAATTTTTTTTTTTAATATTTTATTTATTTGACAGAGAGACACAGCGAGAGAGGGAATACAAGCAGGGCGAGTGGGAGAGGGAGAAGCAGACTCCCCGCGGAGCAGGGGGCCCGATGTCAGAATTCAAATTTTTTATAAGTAGTGAGGTTTTTAAAATATTTTATTTATTTGACAGAGAGAGACAGAGAGAGAGCACAAGCAGGGGGAGCTGCAGACGGAGAGGAAGAAGCTGAGGAGGGAGCCCAACACATCTTGATTCCAGGACTCTAGGATCATGACCTGAGCCAAAGGCAGACGCTTAAATGACTGAGCCACCCAGGTGCCCCCAGAATTCTAATTTTCACTTGAAAACTCAAATTTTATCATTGGTATCAAATACTGTCAATTGTGTTCCTTGAAGTGACAGGATTATCTGATTCATTTTTGAGACACTCTCTCTCAAGTTACATAAGTCTGAATAACCACAGTTTGTCTCTTAGTCATTAGTGAGTGATGTTCCCTGGAAAAAGCAGCTAGTAGAGCTCACAAGTCAAAAAAATTGTGTAAGTTCTTTTTCCCTGATACAACCATCATACTTGGATATGCAGCAGAAGTGCTGTATGTATGCTTCCTATTTTTTGTCATACAGTATAATGAAAATATGTATACTTGAGAGTCAAGATTTAATAAAATTAATTTTTACTGCTTCATCAAGGGCATTCTTAAGTGAACTAGGTTTTTTTGTTGTTGTTTCTATGAGTGTATGACAGTGAAGAATATCATGACTAGTTTGGTTCCAGGGTCTTGATTCGTGCTAAGTCTCTAGCGGTTTTATCCACCATTTTTTTTTGCCCCATCAGTACAAACGCCAACAGAGTGAAAAAGGCGAGTCATGTCAGCATTCTTATGAAAATAGTTTTGACTTTGCAGACCCACGGGTCCGTGGGCCACACTTTAAAAATGGTTCTCTAATAATAACATAGTACATTAATACCTGAATTAAAAGTACCACTTTCTAGGTTTTTTTTGAGAGGAGGACTGCCCTAGAAAAATATTTTGACTAAATGTTGCCATTGAGATGACCTGATACTTACTTAAGTATATGGGTTGTTTTGTCATCACATAGGCCTATGATCCCCAAACTTTTTAATTGGACACCCCATCTAAGCAATGTTGAACTGATATCCCTGATATATGCATACTTATTTCTTTATAAACTATATAGGTTAGTGCTATAGTAATATATTTTATACATTATAAGTCACACCTCCAAAGATAGAAATTTTGAAAGGATGAGATAGAAATAAACACCTATTCTTAAATGGAATAATAATTTATATATAATATAACATATATACAATTATATGTATATAATTATAATTATGTAATTTATAATAAAATAGCTTATTTTATTATAAATAAAACAGTTCCTTGCCTTCACCAAAGAAATTTTAGTGAGAGAAATGTAATGGAATAGTTTGTTTCTATAAAATTTGGTTTGGTACCATAGGATAAAGTGATACAAAGTTCTGGTTACAAATTTAGTTTATTTAAATATTTGGTGTTAATGGCTCTCACAACTAAAAAAGATCTTGCAAAGAATTATGAATTCAAGTTGAATTTATACATTTACTAAATCAATCCATCTGTTTTAAAAATATTTTTTGACATTTAGGTAGTAAATTTCTGTCTTCCCAGATATCAATAAGTTGTTCTTGCAAGCACTAAAAGTTTTTGCATTTTCATATTTTAAACAAATGGGTTCAAACTAACCTTTTGGAATATTTAAAAATAGATTAGATAATTTTATTTTAGGTACATTTTAAGAGTTTAGATAATACAATTTTATAGATGACATAAATCACTTTTGGCAAAAAAAAAAAAAATCCCACAATGATGGAAATATTTTCAAACATCTGTTATCAAAATGTCTTATATGTTTGTACAATGTCTTAATGTATACAAATGTCTTATACAGAGGAGTTTCTTTCCAAATGCAGATGCATATTCTTACCCATTGTTAAATGTTCCCTTTCCATTGAAATGACAGATTAAATGCTATTTTTTGTATGTTTATTTTGTTTCTCATTCTTATTTCCATGCAACCACTTTGAAAGCAGTTTTGCAGATTCTTTTAAAAAGTTAAGTATACCCCTATTATGCGATCCAGTCATTTTACTCCTAGGTATTTACCCAAGAGAAATGGAAGCATATGTCCATACAAACACTTGTACATAAATGTTCATAGCACTGTTTGTGTTGGACAAAAATTAGAAAAATCTAAATGTCCATCAACAGATGAATTGGTAAACTGTGGTATATCCATACAATGGAATAATACACAGCAGTAAAACGAATGAACTATTGATACATGCTGCAACATGGGTGTATCTCAAAATAATTATGCTAAGTGAAAGAAGCCATACAAAATACATACTGTATGATTCCATTTATATAAAACTCTAGAAAATACAAACTAATCTATAGTGATAGAAAACAGATTAGTGGTTGCCTGGGGACAGGAAACAGTTACAGGGAGGGGATAAAAGAAGGAATTTTAAAGGGGAGCAAGGAAACTTTCAGGAGTTACTACACACATCTACTAGAATGGCTAAAGTTCAAAGACATTACTAAGTGTTGACAAAGGTGTGGAACAACTGGAACTCTCATACATTGCCAATGAGAAAGTAAAATGGTACAACTTTGTAAAATAGTTTGGCAGTGTCTTAAGAAGTTAGATATATACCTAACAAGTACTCCAGCCATTCCACTCCTAGATATTTATTCAAGAAAAAGTAAAATATGTCCATACAAAGACTGGTATATAGCAGCTGTATTCATAAAAACCAAACCTAGAAACAGCCCAAATATTCATCAGCAAGTGGGAGGATAAACACTTGGTATATCCATTAAATACTATTCAACAGTAAAAAAGAATGGATTACTGGATAAACTCAACAACCTGTACAAATCTCAAAATCATTATTCTTAATGGAAGAAATCAGACAAAAAGATTACATACTGTATGATTCCATTTATATAAAATTCTAGAAAATACAAACAAGACTATGGTGACAAAAAACAGATCAAAAGTTACCTGAGAATGGGGATGGAAAGAGGGATAAATTAAAAAGATTCAGGAGGAAAATGTTGGGGTTGATGGAAATGTTATCTTGACTTTGATAATGGTTTCATGAGTGTATGTATATGTCAAAACTTATCTCCCATCCACATGTATAGTATTATCATCAATTGTACCTGAATAATTTGTAAAAAAAAAAGGGGGGGGCTGGAATATGATGGTTGTTGCTAAGTGCTATTAATCAATGCACTGGGGAGAAAAATGAAAGGCTAGAGGTATTTACCAATTTAAGGCAAAGCATAAAAGCCAGAAGTCTTCCTTGGTAGTAGACACTCAGTTCTTGTAGTCTAAAGGCAGAAGAAGGTGAAAATCAGATTCAGCCTTTAATTATAAGATAAGTGAAGCTCCAGAAATATTTGATTCTCAACCCAGGCAAGTCAGCTTTACCAAGGTCGGGGCATTGATTAGGAAGGAGTGACCCTAAGACTTAGAATGGGGACTTTGTGGTTAAAGCACTCAAAAATCTTAAATCCTCAAACTCCTCCCCATTGAAAGCTAGCTTTACCTAGTCCCTGGAAGGTGATGCAGATTCTCTGCTTTGCAGGACAAATGCCATCCCCATCCACCTTTGTACAGGATATAACCATACCTCATATCCCAGCTACCAGATAATAACCTAGCATCAATCACAATCTGACACAGCAAGCCCTGCTGAGGAGGAAAAGGTGCTATAGGACCTAACAAAGGTGTACTGGCAGGAGCTGAGAAAATATGTATGGGACTGGGACATGACAGGAGGTTATCGAATCAAGAAGATAGAACATAAAGTTGGACAAGGTAGAGTTTATCAATATAGGATCATTCTCCTGTCCTATAACATTTAACATCTTCTGTTTAACAACTGGCTCATAATATTCCTAAAAATATAACAGTCAGCTCTTGTAAGAGCTGAGAAGAGCTAGCACACCAGAGCTAGCTCACCAGTGGCCAAGGCTGATGGTAGGAGACTGGCACCACACTGGGCTACTTGACAGAATGGGAATGATAGGATCCCTAAAAACACGGACCACGTGGCAGTGCTTAACTATCAGAAGAAAGGTGGGCTCAATTATCATAATGAGCTGCAAAGTCAGGGTGGCTAGAAATGGGGACCCTGACTCAGAGCTATGGAGATTGTTAAGAGAGCACAGGTCCTTAAGGGCAAGAGAGATAGTCAGCATTGCTCAGTCAATACAATCAAAAGAAACCAAGGATGGATGATTAAACTCCTGAGAGCACCTGTCTCAATAGAAAGTCGTGGTCTCTTCCCTATTTCCAAGCCTGAGCCCCCTTTCAGGTTCAGAACCCGTTGATTTTATGTGGAGCTGCCATGAGAAAACCATACAACACCATAGCAAACGTTTAGATAATTCTCGCAGACCTACCCCAAAGGGACCTATGGGCATTTATTCAGGTCACTGTATACAAGGGAAAGAGAAATACCAAGGCATCTTGAGGAATGTTGGCTCTAGGATCTGATTTGACATTAATACCTGAGAATCCAAAGCATTATGATGCTCCCCCTGTTGGGGAAGTTAATAATAAATAATAAAAGGTGTCCTGGCCAAGATCTCACACATAGTAGATTCATCGGTTCCATGACTCATCCAGTGATCATTTTCCCCATCACTAAACTTTATAGTGAGCAGGATTCCCACATTAGTTTTTCAGCCCATAGCATAAGAGCTATAGAAGTGGGAAAAGCCAGTGGAAGCTCTGAAACTGTCCCTCCCACTCTACCTTGGCCCAGATAGTAAATTAAAAACAATGCGATATTATAAATAAAAACAAATATAGTAAAAATTTGAAAAAATATTATAAAATGTCATTATAAATATTGTAAATTAAAAAAAACAATATTGCCTGGAACTATGGCAGAAATTAAAGCCACCCTTAAAGGGCGCCTGGGTGGCTCAGTCAGTTAAGCATCTGCCTTCGGCTCAGGTCATGATCCTGGGATCCTGGGATCAAGTCCCACATCGGGCTCCCTGCTCCGTGGGGAGCCTGCCTCTCTCTCTCTCTCTCTCTGTCTCTGTGTCTCATGAATAAATAAATAAAATCTTTTAAAAAATAAAAAAATAAAGCCACCCTTAAAGATCTGAAAGATCCAGGGACTGTGATCTACCACATCCTTATATAATTCACTAGTCTGGCTCCTACAAAAACCATATATATCCTAGAAGATGATGCTGGACTACTGCACATATATAAATTCATGTACTCTTGATAACAATCTCATGAGGTAATTAGTAATATTATCCTTGTATATAATATAAAATATATTTTACAGTTGTGCTGAGACACAGGTAACCTGCCCAAGGTCACATGGCTAGTAAGTGGCAGTGATTAAGCAGTTTTTACATTGCTTTGCCATATAGGGCTGCCCTTCAGCTAGGATGTAGCAGATTTTTAATGTGCGCCCTAACACACACACACACACACACACACGCGAACACACACATGTGGCTACTGCTACCAAACTAGCTAAATCCCAGGTATCCTCTGGGTCACAAAATATCCTATCCAACTACTTCGTGAATAGAACCAAAAGTCAGGGTCAAACTGCCCTCTTGTGGTGAAATGTTGCTGTTTGGTCTCAGAAGCTCCAACCTGCAGCATCAGGGCCTTAATGGAGTCTTACTCCTATCTGAGGCCTTCCTTCAGCAACCAGAAAGAAAAAAAAATGAGAACCCTAAATAGGCAGAGACGGGATGAGGAGCAGGAACATAGTAACAGGAAGTTTATCTCTCTAAATTCTACCTACTGTTGAACTTTTGAGAAGGAATATGGCGGACAGAATGTGAGTCAGCCATGTGGAGGAAGATTGAACAGCCTCTTCCAACAGTATCTGTAATAGCTAAGAGCAAACAAGTTTTGTCTAAATTCAAACACAGATGAAACAATATAATTATGCTGCTTTATACCTTATTATTGAAAACATGACCTTTAGGGCGCCTGGGTGGCTCAGTTGGTTAAGCAACTGCCTTCGGCTCAGGTCATGATCCTGGAGTCCCAGGATCGAGTCCCACATCGGGCTCCCTGCTTGGCGGGGAGTCTGCTTCTCCCTCTGACCCTCCTCCCTCTCATGCTCTCTGTCTCTCATTCTCTCTCTCGCAAATAAATAAAATCTTTAAAAAAAAAAAAAGAAAACATGACCTTTAGATATAGCTTGCATCAGGGGCACCTGGGTGGCTGAATTTGTTAAGCATCCAACTCTTGGTGTCAGCTCAGGTCATGATCTCAGGGTCATGAGATTGAGCATCATGTGAGTTCACGCTGGGCGTGGAGCCTGCTTAAGATTCCCTCTCTCCCCTGGTGCAACCACTCTGGAAAACAGTATGGAGGTTCCTCAAAAAGTTGAAAATAGAGCTACCATACCACCCAGCAATTGCACTACTGGGTATTTACCCCAAAGATACAAATATAGGGATCCGAAGGGGTATGTGCACCCCGATGTTTATAGCAGCAATGTCCACAATAGCCAAACTGTGGAAAGAGCCAAGATGTCCATTGACAGATGAATGGATAAAAAAGATGTGGTATATATACACAATGGAAATTATGCAGCCATCAAAAGGAATGAGATCTTGCCATTTGCAACGATGTGGGTGGAACTGGAGGGTGTTAGGCTGAGTGAAATAAGTAATGCAATAATAATAATAATAATGCAATATATGTTAAGAAAAAAAAAGAAGATAGCAGGAGGGGAAGAATGAAGGGGGGGAAATTGGAGGGGGAGACAAACCATGAGAGATGATGGACTCTGAAAAACAAACTGAGGGTTCTAGAGGGGAGGGGGGTGGGAGGATGGGTTAGCCTGGTGATAGGTATTAAAGAGGGCATGTTCTGCATGGAGAACTGGGTGTTATGCACACACAATGAATCATGGAACACTACATCAAAAACCAATGATGTAATGTATGGTAATTAACATAACAATAAAATTTAAAAAAATTCCCTCTCTCCCTCTGCCCCTCCCCACCTGCTGGCACTTGTTCTCTTGCTCTCTCTTTCTCTAAAAAAAAAAAAGAAAGAAAATAAATATAGTTTGCATTAAATATTGTTTTATTAAATACATACCTCTCAGTTCAAGAATATAATTATATTACCTTAAAAGTTCCTCTGTGCTCTTCCCTAATGGCATCCTTTCCCCCTCACCAGAGATTAATCACCGCCATAAATTTTGTCTTTGGAATCAACTTGCTTTTTTTTAAGTTATATAAACATACATTTATAGGCCTGCCCTGAATACATGTAGTCCTGTTCAAGAATACATGGAAATCTATGGACCACATATCCAAATTATAAAGTTTATAAATCAAGCTAGCGAAGTATTAAATTAAAAAATAAGTATGCTTGTCCTCCTACCTTGAAAAGCAAACCTTCCTAAAGACCTAGAAAGCCAGATTCAAATTTCTCTGATTACCAATGAGGTGGAGGATTTCTGTTTCTTTAATGGCCATTTCTCTACTATGAAATGACTATTTTGCAATTTTTCTAATGGATTGTTCATCTTTTTCCTATTGATTCTTATTTCATAGGAGGGTTTTATCTATTCTAGATACTAACCCTTTGTGCAGTTACAAGTGTTGCAAATAACTGCTTCCAAGTTGAGCTTGCATTTTCACTCTCTTTATGGAGTCTTCTGATGAACAGAAGGTCTAAATTTTAATGCAGTTCAATTTAACCTTCTCTGAATTGGTTAATATATGTACGTTTGAAACAGTGTCTGACACATATTGCTTATTGTAATTTTTGTGTTACTTTCCTTTATGATGTGAACTTTCTGTATCTATTTTTAAAAATGCTTTCCTATCCTGAAGTCATAAAAATACTTTCCTAACAATGTATTCTAAAACATTTTAGGTATTTGTCCTTCACATATGTTTTTAATCCACCTGGCATGGATTTTTTAAATAATGGTTTATTAAGATATAATTCACATACTATAAAATTAATCTTCTTACAGTACACAATTCAGTGTCTTTAGTATATTCACAGAGCTGTCATGACTTTCATCACCCCAAAAAGAAACCCCATAGTCATTGACTTTAATATATGGCATAGATATAACCAATGTTCCAGCACCATTTCTATTCTTTCCCCAGTGATTTATAGCATCATCTCTGTCAAAATCAAATTTTCCTGTGTGGATTTGTTAGATATCTCCGTTCTCTTCCATTGGTCTATTTGTCTATCCCTGTACTAACATGCTGTGTTAATTACTATTTTTTAAAAATATTTTATTTATTTGAGATAGAGCGAGAAAGCCTCAGAGGGAGAGCGAGAGAGAGAGAAGCAGACTCCCCCGTGAGCAGGGAGCCCGATGCCGTGCTCATTCCCAGGGCCCTGGGATCATGACCTGAGCCAAAGGCAGACGCTTAACCAGCTGAGCCACCCAGGTGCCCCTGTGTTAATTACTATTAAAGCAAGCTCTGTCATTATGTTATCTTTCGTCACAAGTATCTTGATATCTACTGACATTTTGTACTTTCAATACATTTTAGAAATAACTTGTCAATTTCCACAGAAATCTCAGTTGGAAGCCTAGTTAAAATTGTATTTATATGAATCTGCTAAGGAAAATTGTCATATTTACAATATTGACTCTTCTGTTCCATAAAGATAGTATTACTGTTTTTCAGTTTTTAAAAATATTTTAAAATTTTTTTCCTTAATTTTTCTTACATTTGAGTTGTACTTATTCCTTGAAACATCATTTTTGATACTATGGAAAAAATTTTTCAAGGTTTTATTTATTTATTGAGAGAGAGAGAACAAGTGGGAGGGGCAGAGGGAGAGGGAGAGAGAATTTCAAGGAGACTCTGTGCTGAGCTTAGAGCCCGACAGGGGCTCCATCCCATGACCCTGAGATCATGACCTGAGCCCAAAACAAGAGTTGGACACTTACTGACTGCACCACCCAGGTGGCCCTAGAAAATATTTTTTTTAAGTATTTTTTTCCGGGGTTCCTGGTTGGCTCAGTAGGGTAAGTGTCTGCCTTTAGCTCACATCATGATCCCAGGGTCCTGGGATTGAGTCCCATATCTGGCTTCCTGCTCATCAGGGAGTCTGCTTCTCCTTCTGCTGCTCCCCCTGCTCATGCTTTCTCTATCTCATGCTGTCTCTCAAACAAATAAATAAAATCTTTTTTTTTTAAGTATTTTTTCCTACTATTTGTGGTTGGTGTGTTGCACTTCGTTTTTACATTCAACAACCATTCCAAAATATATCTATGGAATCCTCTTGATTTTCTCTCCAGGTTATTATTTCATCTTTAAATAATAAGAATTTTGTTTCCTTTTTTTTTATCTTATAATTTTTATTTCCTTCTCATGCTTAGATATATTGGTTAGGACTATCAGCCAAAGATGAGTAGATAATGTTTATAGCAGTCATCCTTTCTTGTTCTCAAACTGATAGGAAATACATTTGAACTTTCAAGATGATGCTCACTGTATTTTGTAAGATACCCTTTATATTTTAAAATTTTTTGTTTCTCCTTTGCCAAAAGCTTTTTTCATAAACAGATGTTGAATTTTATCAAGTTACATGATCATATGATTCTGATTTTAACCTACTGTGCAAAGTACTATTTTTAATCAAAGATTCTAGCAATTGTAAAACATACCATTGTATGTTCCAATAAGGAAGGAAAAAACAACCACCCATTGAATATTCCAATTTAAGATACAATCAAGAAAAAAATTGTGGGCATCTTATCATTTATAAAAATACAAAGTAATTTATAAAAACTGCCATGTATCCCTGGGACTAAACATAAATTTGTGACATATTCAATTTTTAATACCTAATGGCTTTTAATTTGCTAAGTTTTTCATATTCATGAGCAAGATTGGTTATCATTTCTGTACTGTCCGTGAAATTTTGGTAATGAGCTTTATTTTGTGTGAAATTAGAATTTTTCTGAATGTTTAACAAAACTAATCTCTAGACTTAGTGCTTTATTTGTGAAGACTTTTGACTAAAATTTTTTAAAGGTTATATGACCATGATTTATATATCTCCTTGAGCCTATTTGCTACATTTTTTTTTCTAGGAATATGCCCTATTTATCAAAAATTTTCAAATTTATTGGCATAACATTACTCAAATTTTCTCAATATTTTAAAATCAATGCAGGCGCCTTGGTGGCTGAGTTAAGCGTCTGCCTTCAGCTCAGGTCATGATCTCCGGGTCCTGGAACTGAGTCCCACCTTAGGCTCCCTGCTCTCCGGGGAGTCTGCTTCTCCCTCTCCCTTTGCCCCTACCCCCCGCTTGTGCACGTGCACGTGCGCCCTAATAAATAAAATCTTTGTTTAAAAAGTATTTTAAAAATCAATGCATATGGGGGGCGCCTGGGTGGCTCAGTCGTTGAACGTCTGCCTTCGGCACAGGTCATGATCCCAGGGTCCTGGGATGGAGTCCCACATCGGGCTCCCTGCTCGGCGGGAAGCCTGCTTCTCCCTTTCCCACTCCCCCTGCTTGTATTCCTGCTCTCGCTGTCTCTGTCAAATAAATAAATAAAATCTTAAAAAAAAAAAAAAATCAATGCATATGACTTTCTAACTCTTCATATTGTTTATTTACATCATCTTTTTTCCTTGACCAAACTTCCCTGTCAATTTTATTACTTTTTCAAGCCTGACTTTGGGCTTTCCTTATTTTCTCATGGTATGGTTGTTTTATTTCTTCTGTTGCCTTCATTATTTCCTTCCTTCTTTCTTTCCATTGGAAGCTTAGCTCATGAATTATCAGCCTTTTTTCCTAATATAAGGAAGGTAATACTTGCATTTTCTCCTAAATGCTTAGAAGAATGCCACAAGTTTTTTTGTTTTAACAGCACTGGATACTTTTATTATATAGAACTTAATAATTAACAAAAATGACTTCCATTCTCATGGCACTTTTATGCAAGGACTTAAGAAAAATATTGAGAAGCTCTTGTTGTGGAGAGTGGGGTAAGGGCTGCAGCTCTGCAAGGATGAAATTTACTCTAGTGGCCTGGTTGCAACTGCTACTTTCTTTCCTCATCAACACATTCTAGAACAAGAAGCATGACACTGAACACTGTCTTTCATCTGAAGATTTCAGAGCCCTCAAAAAAGTTCCACTGCAGTACCCAGCACTATTAATCCCATTTGTATGTTTTCCTCCTCATAGATGTGTCCCTCACTATCAATAGCTTCAGAGAGGTTCTTTGTATTCTCTTGTGTTGGATGTAGATAACCAATGTAAGCTACGCAAATCCAAAAGCCATTACAGGTTTGTTAGGTTTAATGAAGAGCTCTGGATTCACAACTCAAAATAAGGTTGTTGTACGGACCTCTGAGCCCTAAGTTTCGAAAGTCTGTCTCTTTGGGTGGTTCCTTTTTAAAGCTGGGAGGCTCAGACGCTAAAGACATCTTGACTAATGATTTATTATGCTGCAAGTTCGCCTCCTTTGCACACCTACTGCACTCCCCACATTTCTATGCATAATATTTTCATTAAGTTCTGAATTATGTCCTAATCCCCATTGTAATTTCTTCTTTCATCCCTGAGTTATTTACACTTCATAAGGTTGGGTTTTTAGTATTTACTATAAATACTTTATGAATTTTATCCTAAATGTATACATAAGATGTTCTGAGAGATTTCTTATTACTTCACAATGAATGAATGCCTCAGACCACTTTGCCCCAGCTTTAGCCCCTGGGGGTATGTGATGAGAAAGATGAGGTTTTTTTCCTACACAAGTGGTATCAAGTAAAAACAGATCCAGACTTAGGTACAGAAAAACTTTATTGGAAAATATTGTGGCAATGAGAATGCTCTGACCATAAGATCTCCAACTGTATCAAAGATCAGGTGGAAAAGAACTTTAATAGAAAGGAATATGTAAACGATAGAAAAATCTGAGTGTGAAGGAGTGAGATGAGCAGGTGATATAATGGGACGGTTGATTGGTGAAAGTCTTTTTTAGTGGTCAGTTAATTTTCAGGCGGTGTCACTGAGGAGATACTATTCCACATTCCAGTGCAGGTTCAGACTGAGGGTGGATTAAAGTTCAGGGGTTTGTGAGGGGAGAAGCCTAAAGTTTGATCAGGTCGTTTTACGGCATTTTGTCCAGATTGGTCTGTGGGGACAAACAGTTCAACTAACCATTTATGAGACAAAGAATGGGAATTTGGAGGTCTGGGTCTAGCTTCGTCACATGTGAACAAAGTCATACAGGGAAAGGTGGTTCTTTGCAGTAAGCCATTGCCAGGAATACAATAGGATGGAGGAACTTAACTGTTTTCCAGGAGCCCAGTGTTCAGTTGTCAATTGCCAGGTGCTTCATAGACAAAGGACAGGGAGATGGGTTGGGGATTGTTTTATATGTCACACGACTACCTCTCTACCTTTAGCATGTCCTAAATGGGAGTATCATCTCTGGCATTTGTGTGAGGAATTATAGGAATTACAGGAAGTGTAAAGGATGTCTATTCCAATAATACATTCACAGTAGAAGCCATGACCACAGTGTTATCAGCTCCACCTCAAAGTTATATTTAGCAATAAAGTTATATTTAATGTCCTCACTGGTTACTTTGCCTAGACCCAAAGTTGAATTTGCATGTCCCTTCTCCCCACTAGACCAAGTATGACAGTCACTTGGGCACCCACATCCAGCAAAGCCATGAAGGGTTGTGTCCCTTCTTTCCTTAATTCTCCAGAAAATTCCAACAGGCATAGAAAGTCTATGGTCTTTTGGGAAGGGAGAGACCATAGCCCCACCTTTAATGAGTTTTCTCCTTAAAACAACTTAGATCTGGGTAGAAGGGAAGGGAGGGAGGAATCAGGAAATGAAAGACACAGACATCCATTGTTTTCTGTCCTCCCAAAGCCATGTACCAGGTAGCAAAACCATTACTGCCCCATACATCCATTTCAGCTTTCAGGACTTCCTCATCCAACAGCCATGTCCACAAAATGATGGCTAAGAGAAGCTGTTATATACAGTCTTTATGAATTATGTTATATAATCTTTATGAATATTTCAGAATGTGTATTGTCCTTTTTCTATAACACCTTAAACTAGAAAACAATAGGCAATTTCAAATATAAAAAAATCTCAGGTAAGGATAACAGCAGTCTACCAGCTTAAGGCTATAAGCTTTTTGTACTTCTCTCTTGGGGCTAACTGTATTGTTCAGTACTTTGAATATTACTTTCTTTTGTGAGTTATCTTCTATCTCATGCTAGTATTTAAAAATAAAATTCATTTTATGGGGCGCCTGGGTGGCTCAGTCAGTTAAACATCTGCCTTCTGCTCAGGTCATGATCCCAGGGTCCTGGGATGAAGCCCCGCAGCAGGCTCCCTGCTCAGAGTCTGCTTCCCCCTCTGCCTCTCCCCCCTCCCCACTCCTGGCTTATGTTCTCTCTCTCACTCACTCTCTTGCTCTCAAATAAATAAATAAGATCTTTTTTAAAAAATAAAAATAAAATTCATTTTAAACGGGTACCTGACTGTCTCAGTCAGGGGACTGTGTGCCTCTTGATTTTGGGATTGTGAGTTCAAGCCTAGTGTTAGGTGTAGAGATTACTTAAATAAAATAAAACTTAAAAAAGAAAGCATGATTACTCATGGGGTGCCTGGCTGGCTCAGTCGGTAGAGCATGTGACTCTTGATTTCAGGGTTGTGAGCGTAAGCCTGAAAGATTAATTAAAAATAAAAATATCTTAAATAAATAAAATGCATTTTAAGTGATGCCAGATAGAATAAGCCAACATCTTAAATATCTATTAGTATAGATAACATTTAATATTACTTTAAAAATTAATGACTCTATAAATTGTATTCTGGAGTTAAAACGTGCCCCTAAGCAGTATTTTTCGAGAACTGTGGAAGAGCTTGATTATGATGGGAATAACAGGTAGAATCTCAGACTACTGTTCTTGCACTTTCTTAAACTCCTGATAGTAGTAACAGATCACAGGAAATGTAGCTCAGGATATTCAGAGAAACGTAGCCTCAGGAGACAGAACTAGTTACAATGTAGAATATATTTCAACTCCAGCATTCTTGTGGAAATAATCAGAGGATTCAAAGAGAAGAAGAGTTGAGTACACAATCATACTTGATAATACTGACACAAATGTTAGCAGTAACAAAATAAGGTGGAATGTAGAAAATGAATTAAAGTAACTGATGTTGAATTATGTTCTGGTCAGACTAGAATGCAGGAATAAAGATTCAAAGGTTAACAAGATCAGAAGACAGAAACTTCAGATAAATAAAAAGGATGAGAAGGAATCGATGACTCTCAGAACATACTTCACTATGCAAATTAAGAAGAATGAAAAAAGCAGGTCAAAAGATATGGGAAAGGATAGTTCAGGATGCAGAAAAATCCTCTCACAATAGCACAGGAAATCTACAGATAGAGAAGATGATTTCTTAGTAGAAACACATGTGGAGATGAAGTAGAATGGGTATGAGGTTCTGGGAAAAGAGGAATGTTCCCAGAAAAGTGATCTTATTTCTCATCCAGCCACACTAGCCCTCTGTTTTTTCTTTTTTTAAAGATTTTATTTATTTGACACAGAGAGAGAGAAAGAAAAAGAGAGAGAGAGAGCACACAACCAGGGGAAGTGACAGGCAGAGGGAGAGAGAGAAGCAGGCTCCCAGCTGAGCAGGGATCAACATGATCCATGGGATCACGACCTGAAGTCAGACAACTAACTGACTGAGCTACCCAGGTACCCCATAATCCTCTGTTTCTCAAAAGCAACATGGTTTCAGAAACTTTCCTTGCTCAAGCTCCAAACGTATATAATGTCACCTCTGAAGAGGGAGAAGGACACCAGCCTAAATTGAAATGTCCCATATCTCTACACTTACCATCTCTCCTCTGGCTTGAGGGATGTTTTGATTTGCAAAAAAGACTGTAGAAATTTGATAAAATAAAGATAGAAATGTCACAATAGAATTTTAAAGTACATCTGTTTAATTATAACCATTAATGCAACATCTGCCTCAATAATTTCATTTCGATAATAAAAAATGATGGTATAATGATGGTTTAAAGCTGGTTCAATCGCAATTTTAGAGGCTTACTTATCAAGAGTGAAAATAGAAGACTATTAAAAAATAGCTAAAAAGGTAACATGTGTCATAGTGCTTAATGTTTCTGTAACTGTTGGTAAGGCTTACAACTAAATTTGATGCAGAATTCTTAATGGCACTGAAATAGTTTTCTCAGCCACATGGTATATACCGGTACTATGAGTCTGGAAGAGACTGGCTATGGGTACCACTCCTTGTCTTCAGTTGTGACTGCGCAATATCAGCAAGTGCACTTTGTATCTTTTCCAGAAGCATGTCCCCTCGATAAACAACATCCTCCAGACATGTAGCAGCTTCGTGGTTTTCTTCTTCCAGCTTATACAAGCTAGCAGCCTTTGTAAGACACAAATTAAAAAATCTTTTGAGAAATGAAAAACTTGGAGATTAGTAAGAGAAGGAAAAAAAACTACAGAAGTATGTATTTCTAAATCTGGATGACTCTCAAACCATTATGATAGATTTCTCAGTGTCAGAAATTCTAAAATCAGATAACTTTTAAGAGTTTTCCCTGTATGAATTATTTAAAAGAATGAATTTTCAATTAGAGATCTCTGGATGTCTACATGTGACTCTCCTCCACACTGCTTTTGGAAACTACTATTCTACTCCACACCCAGAATACCACCCTCCTCTCATTCTTTGCTAGGAAAAGAGCCAAACAGAAAAATAGAAGTTTCCTTATAGCTCAAAACTGGACAACCATATATACACAGCATGGTCTTTAACAGACTACAGTACTTACAATTAACAAAACTTCAATTTTAAAATTTAATCTTGGGGCACCTGGCTGGCTCAGTCAGTGGAGCATGTGACTCTTGATCTGGGGGTTGTGAGTTCGAGCCCCATGTTGGGTGTAGAGATTACTTAAAAATAAAATCTTCAAAAAAATAAATAAATAAATAAAACTTAATCATAATGAAACTTTGAATACCATAACAAAAGGTATTAAATCTCCTTTGGGGCACCTAGCTGGCTCAGTCAGAGGAGCGTATGACTCTTAATCTTGGGATCATGAGTTTAAGCCCCATGCTGGGGGTAGAGATTAATTAAAACAAAAAACAAAAAAAAAACTATCTCCTTTAATCAAAATTCTCTACTAGCAAATTTCTCAAAGGAAAAAAGATTTTACCTGTAAGGCAGCTGTAGATTCTTCACTGGGTAATGAATCTATCAAAACATCAATGTCTTTTGCTGTTCGTGCAATCAGTGCTGCAAAAAGCTGGGCATATTCTAAAGAAAGATATCACTCATTCAGAGTATTAGGCAATGTCAAGTTTTCAGAAAAAGAAATTAAATTTGAAGCTAATGAAACCGGCAAAGTTCATAAGCTTTTTCTGTACTAGGCTTTGAATGATTAAAAGGTAATTTTAACACACCAATCCTATTACATGCTTGAGAATTAGCCTTACTATTAACTCAAATTGGGAAGTAAACATAATTATTTCATTTTTTAGGACAATACGCCAGTCAATTGAATAAAGAAATCTGTAAATGGGATGCCTTCCTTATTAAGGTCCCTCAAGTGAAATTCAGCTACATTCATACAAATTCATCTCTAAAGGAGTAACAATCTGTTATTTAACAGGAAAGGAATTATGAGATGTTATGTAAATTGACTGTAACAAATTCATTTCTTTTATAACAAAACTCGCAGTAATACTCAAACAATAAGACTGTAAGAAAGCCATAAGTAAGCTACATTTCTCAATAAATTTAATTTTAAAGGATTACAAGTAATATATATGATGGTCAAACTAAGAGAAGCCAAGAAAATCTATTTACCTTCTGTAGGATTAGCGGGCTGATCTTTGTTAATTGCTGTCTGAATATTACTAAAAGAAGCAGGAGGACCACACTGCTGCAACACTCCAATGGCATTACAGAACTGATCTGCAAGCTTGAGGCCAAAGAAAACGTGTCAGAGTTAGAAAGGATTTATCAGTTTTCAGGATTTTATCAGTAATAGCAACAAAAATAAGTTTCTATAATAATGATCTCTGAGCAAAGGAATAGAACAGGAATAATTTTGGATAAAGTTAGCCAGTTATTATTAACAATGATTAAATGTTTTAATCATGCAAAGAAACGAGGTTTGGTCTCAACATACTTGAAACAGTTAAAAGGAAATACAAGATAATCTTTGTTTTCTTCCCAAGGTAACAGAATAAGAGAAATATATGCCAGTATTTGTTACAAGCATAAGTAAGGATTTTTTTGGGGGGGGGGGGGAGAAAGAGCAAATATGACTGGCAAATAAAAGTATGGCCCCAGGATAAATTTTAAAATGTGTAACTCATATACAAAGTACACAGTCCTTTTTTTTTTTTTTTGAGACTAAAGTAGTTACAACTATAAAGAAACAGTGTGGAAAAGACTCCACCTTAAGAAGTCTTAAGGCCATTGATGGATGAACGAATAAAGAAACTGTGGTATACACACACACAGGAACATTATTCAGCCATTAAAAAAAGGGGGAGGGAAATCTTGCCATTTGTGACATGAATGAATGCGACACATCTTGCCATTTGTGGGCATTATGCTAAATGAAATAAGTCAGAGAAAGACAAATACTACATGATGTTACTCACATGTGGAATCTAAACAAAACAAAAACTGAGCTCACACAGAGGACAGACTAGTGGTTATCAGAGGTGAGGTGGGGTTAAGGTGGGCAAAAAGGGTGAAGGGGGTCAAAAAGTACAACCTTTCAGTTATAAAATAAGTAAGTCATGGGGATATAATGTACAGTATGGTGACTACAGTTAATACTGTGTTGTATTTTTGAAAGTTGCTAAGAGTAAATCTTAGAAGGTCTCATCAAAAGAAAAAATTTTAACTTTGTAACTACAGTATGGTGACATATTAACTAGACTTATTGTGATCATTTCACAATATACACAAATACTGAATCATTATGTGGTACACCTGAAACTAATGTTCTATCTCAATTACACCTCAATTACAAAAAAAAAAAAAAGGACTCCACCTTAAGTATTTGGAAATGTTTTTCTCCATGACTCAAGTTGTAAATTCCCACTGCTCTAAAAGTATTCCGTAAGCAGTTCTGAAGACCGAGAATACCAATTCCTTAAAATCAGCAAACTTAAGACTCCTATCCTCCCAACCAGCTTCCCTCAATAGTCCTGATCTCTTGAACCTCACTTCCTCAAATCAGTGAATGACCATTTCCACTAAGTTTCTCTGCCATTATTTAAATGACAGAACTCAAAATCAACTGTTTCCTTTGTTTACTATCTAATTTGTATTCAGAATCTCCTAGTTATTAGCCAGTCTAACTTGCAGACTCACTTTCCTTTCATATTCAAATCCTTCTATTCCCTTTTCCTTCTATCATCATTGCCGCTGTGTTAGTTCAATTATCTCACAATGTAATTATTACAATAGCCTCCTTATTGTTTTCTAGTTCACTATGTTATTTTAACCTGCTTAAAAATTTTGAGCTCAGGGGTGCCCAAGTGGCACAGTTGGTTAAGTGTCCAACTCTTGATTTCGGCTCAGGTAGTTATCTCAGGGTTGTGAGATCAAGCCCTGTGTTGGGCTCTGTGCGGAATCTGCTCAAGATTCTCTCCCTCTCCCTCTCCTGCTCGTGTGCACCCTCTCTCTCTCTCTCAAATAAATAAACCTTTAAAAAAAATTTTGAGTTCACCCCAACTTGGCCTTTAAGATTAATCTCCAACTCTTCAAGCTATTTCAAAGCTTTCAATTATCTAACTCAACTCTACTTATTCATTTTCTACTAATCCTTCATATATACCTAACTAGTGATAAATTCATTCCTGACTATACTGTGTTGTTCACATTTTGCTACTTGTAATGGAGCAGTAGTAAGTGCTCAGAAGCTGTACAAATGTGGATTCCAATTCTGGTTCTAGTAACCTGAGTAGGGTTTTTCATTTTTAAATTGGGAACATTTTCACATTACACCATTGTTTTGAGGAATAGAGAAAACACACATGCACAAATATTCAACACAGTGGCCATCAGTTGTGTTCTTCAAAAGCTCTCAAAATCCATTTATTCAACAAATATTTATCAAAAATAAAACTGACAAGCATTGTATATAAACATAGCGATACAGTGTATAAGACATAGTTTCTGCCCTCATGGAGTTCTCAAGAGGGCAAAACAAATGTTATTTTATTTTATTTATTTATTTTTTAAGATTTTATTTTTATTTCTTTGACAGAGAGCTAGAGAGAGAGAACAAGTATGCAGAGAGGCAGGCAGAGGGAGAGGGAGAAGCAGACTCCCCGCTGAGCAGGGAGCCCGATGCGGGGCTCGATCCCAGGACCCTGGGATTATGACCCGAGCCGAAGGCAACCGCTTAACCGACTGAGCCACCCAGGAGCCCCACAAATGTTATTTTAATACTTTTACAAATAAGTATAATTCAGATCAATGCTAAGATTTCCTCTATTTTAATTCATATCACTCTACATTCCAATTTATCTCAGCACTTACAGTTGAAGACACTTGATTCATTATAACTACCTAACCAAATACTACTTTTACATTATTTAAATGTCTTTTGAGTATATGACTTCTTTCTAATGAGGCTGTGAACTCCTTAAGGAGTATTTCTCTGTAAACATGGTAGTACTTACATACACAGTAGGCATTCATACTAGTTAACCTGAGGTTTCTCTCCAAAATCCAATTATCAGCATGCTTACCCTGGAGTTAAGGCCATGTTCACTTTCTCCTACTATCTTTCTGGTTACAAGACATGTATGAATATGCAACATTTCTCCTAAAATAACATTTCTACCCAGCAGCATCATTACAATTTGATTTTGAAAAGCCTCAAAGGAATATCTCCCAGAGGGAAGTTGGCTGGCAGCCCAGGCAAGTCACCATAAAGTAGAATTTATCTTAGTGAATTCATGAACATTTAGGGGCTAGCCCTCTCAGTCCTAAACGGTCTTAATTACAGAGTAGATCAGTTTTTCACAAGTAGATTCATACCCTTGAAGTGAACAAAGATTGATGCAACAATAAGAATCCTAACTTCTTAGCCTCCAGTGTGAAAAAACTGGCAAGGGACCAGATACTTAAGATTTTCCAGTCAACATATTCTCTCTATACATTTTGCCTGGGACATCGAATTATAAGTAGAATGACAATCAGAAATGTAACTACTAATGGGAAACTCTTTAACTGTTAATGGTAATGATTATACGAATCCTTTGGTTTGTGTATACTTTCCAGTTAGGCATAAAAGGAAAAATAATAAGGATCAAAGTAAGGGGGCCCTTAACGGGAATAGACTTTATGAGACACATTAAAGACTACTTAAATAAATGGGAACATACACAAGGATCAGAAGATTCACTCTCATAAAGACGTCAGTTTTCCCCAAACTGATTTATTCTAGAAAGCGCCAAGAGACGGAACGAAACCCTTTGTCTGCAGGAACCAGTTAAGATGAAACAAAACTTCACCTCACCATCACTCTAGCCTCAACCTGAAAGTCCAGGGGAAGGAATACCCTCGACTGACATTTAACGAAAAAGCTCCAATCATCAAGAGCCCAGTTTCTCTTCCACGTCTTAACGCTGATAAGGGAAAAAGAAGCTTCTGCTGCTTCTCCCCTTATCCCCGAAAGAGAAACGATCCCACAAGCACTACTGACAATAAGATAAAAATGTTCCGAGAGAACAGGGCAGGACCGTGACGCCTAAGTGTCCTGATAGAGACCCTCTACTTTTCAGGCGAAAGAGGCTGCTCCCTCCCTCCGCTCTCCGCAAAGCCGGCAGCCGGCCTCAAACCTCCCGGGACGCCGCGCCGCCTCCCGCCGCCACCAGCGCTTTTTGCCCAAGCCCTGCCTTAGTCCGCTTCCCCACTTGCGGGTGTTTTTCTCGGGCCCCTTTTCCTCTCCTGTTTTACCTCAGGAAAGCGGAAGACAGAGACCAATAGAGCGAAATTGCTCACCGAGTTCACCGCGTCCTGCAGCTGTGTGAGCCGGTCCGCCATGTTCCTCCTGCAAGCTAAGGAGGCTAAAGCAGCTGCTCGTACGCGATTGGGCAGCTTCAGGGCGCGTCGTGGCCAACCATAGGGCAGCGTTCTTGGGAGGGGTGGAGTCAGTGGAACCACGCCTGGTGAGAAGAGGGAGGGTGGGACTTCTCCGAGGCTTTATGTAGGTTAGCTCCAGCAGCCAAGGAGCTCTGCTGCGCGTATTTTGAGTAACTTAGCGGTTGTTCGGACTCCGTTCGTTTTTTGGATCCAACGTGCTGTTCTCGAGGTTTTTGGGTGTTAAATATTTTAGATTCTGCGGTTTTAAAAGTAATTTTATTTTTTTTATTTTTTTTAAAGATTTTATTTATTTATTTGACAGAGAGAGATACAGCGAGAGAGGGAACACAAGCAGAGGGAGTGGGAGAGGGAGAAGCAGGCTTCCCACCGAGCAGGGAGCCCGATGCGGGGCTCGATCCCAGGACCCTGGGATCATGACCTGAGCCGAAGGCAGACGCTTAACTGACTGAGCCACCCAGGCTCCCCTTAAAAGTAATTTTGAAAGTAAATTTCCCTACCCTCCCTTGTATTCATGTTTAAACATTGCCTTGAATGCTTGTGTTACGTTGGATTTCCAGGTGGACCACAAAACATACACAGCAGGCAACTCAAGAATAGTTGGGGGTCGCGATACCGATTTTAACTTCAACAAATCCAAATTAAGATTCACCAGGCTGTCTTGGCTGCGTTAGGGTGCCTCCTCTGTTGCTTTTGGCGGTGGGGGGGGGGGTCGTCCCAAGTGGAGACTGGGTGCGTGCTTTAATTCTGAGTGTGGGTGTGTTGGGGAAGCTGACACACATGGGATGGAGAGCATTCGAAAAATTAAGTACTAAATCGAGCTGTATTGACTGTAAGAAGAGAATGGTTAGAAAAGGAAGGTTTCTGTGGGCAAAGGTGAGTGGCAGAAGAAGAGCCATTTGGAGTTCAGAGGTAAGGTGTGAGTGTAGGTAACTAATAAGAATCTCGTTCCTTTGACAGCGAGGAACTCAGTGTGAAGAGCAGAAGAGTGTTCGTGGAAAGTAGTTCAGTGTGTAGTTGGGAGAAAGAAGGTTCCTGGAAAATGAGCCTTATGTGTAGGTAGGGAAGGGACAGTTTTTAAACAGATAGGATGTGCAATTTAGACTTAGCCTTGGGACCTGTTGAGGGTTTAGGTGTGAAGGAAGATAATAGAAACTTGGTATCTGGCTGGTTCAGTGAGTGGAGCATGTGACGCCTGATCTCCTGGTCCTGAGTTTGAGCCCCAGGTTGGGCATAGAAATTACTTTAAAAAAAAAAGAAAGAAAAGAAAAGAAACTTGGTATCTAAGGAAAGTTAAAGCCTGGGACAGTGTGGCAAGAAATGAGTCTGGATCAGCAAATGACTAGTTTGTGGACTTTGGACAAACTCATCTCATATACCCTTCTTCTCTGGGTGATTATTCCTGATTACCCTACTGGGGTTGGGGGAAGGTGGGGGAATTATCCACTGAAAACTCAGCTTGTCAGATTTACCCCAACGCTAGCTGGGAAGCTCTACTTCTGCTTCACCACTCCTTCCCCTTAATCCCCAATCTGCATATCTGCTGAGACCTAATTAGAAACCTCTCCAGGTGAGGCACCCCCCCATAATGGGATTAATAAGCGGTAACTCTAATTTGTTTTAATCGTAATATGGGGTAATCTTGTGACTGTCTCTTCCCATCCTCAGTTGAGAGTATACCTTATTGAATGCTTGCCACCTACCAAGAATGTGTTAGGTGCTGGGTTTGCAAAGGTGAATAACCCAGGGGCTCATTGGGAGAAGGGCTTTGCTGTTCCAAGAATGAAATGGGTTGGGCCTAGACTAGGGTGTTGACTCTGATAAGAGAAGAAGAAAGGCTCGTTTTGAAGGAAATGTTAGCATGGGTTGGTGCCCGGTTAGATACAGAGGGATGAATGAGAGAGAATACTGTTTTGCTGCCTGACTGAAGATAACTTGGGCACCTGGGGGAGAGGAGCCACTTGACAAATCATGTTATGACACAGCTTTTGTCCTGTCATTATCTTCTTACAGGTTTTCAGTAGCTCCACTGAGACCTCAGGCTGGTGTACAGCCATTTCTGCCTGGTTTTTAAGGGTCACAATAATCTGTCTCCAGAGAACAGATCCAGCCATCTCTCTCAATAATATTCTGAGTGAAATCAGATTTTTCATCCATGATCCCTGAACCCTTGGTTTTCCTGAGCTTCTTAAGACCCTTCTGGCCATGGACACCTTTAAGAATGAGATGAAAGCTATGGACCCTTTCCCCAGACCAGGCTCAAAATTTTTCATACATTTTTAAGGGGTTTATGAATCTTCTGAAGCTGTGGACTTCAGGGAAAAACCCACCTGCCAAAAACAGTCTTCTTGTGTCTAGCTCAGGATTTCTCAGCAGCAGCACTATTGACATTTTAAGCTGGATTCTTCTTCTTTTTTTTTTCTGGAGTGCTATCCTGTGCCTTATAGAATGTTTAGCGTCATCACTGTCCTCTACCCATGAAGTGACAATGGCAAACTCCCCTTCCAGTGGTGACAATACAAAATATCTCCAGATATTCCCAAATGTCTCCTGCAGGGCAAAATTGCTCCCATTTGGGAACCACTTGTCTAGCTCTTTCCTCATTCTTTACCTTTATGCAACTAATTGCTTTGCTGCTATTTCTTTACTCTTTTACAGTTTTACCTTTTTTCATGTAAATTCTATGAATTCCTGGAGTCCACATGGACCACTCCTTTTCCCTTTTATGATTTTGACACTTTTCATATGCTTTTTCACTTGCTGTTCTTGCATCCCCAACTGGATTATATGGTTTGAAGAGCAGAAACCCAGTATTACATATCTCTTAAACACATAATTTTGGTAAGTATGTTCTTTTAAACTTCATATTATTTTTTAAAGTTTATTTACTGATTTTTGAGGTAATTTCTACACCCAGTGTGGGGCTGGAACTCACAACCCCAAGATCAAGAGTCACTCAGTCCAACTGAGCCAGCCAGGCACCTCTACACTTCATATTATCAAAAGTTTCAAACATATACAAAAATAGAATCATAAGGTGGTAACTCATGTATTCATCACCCACCTTCAATTATCAACTCATAGCTAATCTTGTGGTAAGTACTTTGATTTTTTAAAAATCTGTAGTGACTCCTTATTTTAAAAAAAAAAATCATTAACAATTCTTCAACTTAGTATTCTAGACTCTTAACTACCTTTATTGCCTACTCAGGCACAATTTATTAAACATCTAAAACATTCCAAGCACTGGGCTGAAATACTATAAATAAGCATTTGCTATACTAGACTCCCTTTGTTCCCTTGTTGACCATCCACTCACCTTATTTTAAACATTTCATTTTTTTAATAAAACCCTTCCTGAAACCCTACTGTAAGTTAATTGCTCCCAATCTGGGGCACCTTGGGTGGCTCAGTCATTAAGCGTCTGCCTTCCGCTCAGGTCATGGTCCCGGGGTCCTGGGATGGAGCCCCTGCATTGGGCTCCCTGCTCAGCGGGAAGCCTGCTTCTCCCTCTCCCCCTGCTGTGTTCCCTCTCTCGCGGTCTCTCTTTGTCAAAAAATAAATAAAATCTCAAAAAAAAAAAAAAGACCTAGTGTAAGTTCGGAAAATGCTTTAACCAAGGGCCTCTGATTGCTCTGAGGGAAGAAGGCTATCTTAGCTACTCAATTAAGTCATAGGATTTAATAGGCAGTGACTCTGGTGCCATGTTGTGAAGTTAATATCTCCAGAACACAGCATAACTTTATCATATTTTAAAGAGAAAGATTTATGATTTCCTAGGAAGACTCCATCTAGATTCAGGGCTCTCTTCCAATTAATCTGTCAGTCTTGTGGATTCTTTTGCCCAGAGGAATCTAAGAGCTTAGTTTGTTTTCTTCTCCCCCTTTTTTGGGGGGGCACAAGGGGGGAACAACTTATTGAATCATACACAGTATAGTTTTTTTAATGTCTACATCACCTATCATCTAATCATATGTAGGAGACTTAGTGTATTCTGTTTGGAAACAGATCCTGTGTATTATATTTGTAGATGTTGTGTTACCAAGCATAAAGAAGTATTTTTCAGATAGTAGTCCCAATAATATTATTTACACGTTGGGACCTGGGATTGTTAGGGGTTCTTAGTACTTGAGTTGTTCTAGTAAGCCAAGATAAACTTTATGTCTCTAAAGTCTTTTATAATTTTCTCTAGACTTTCAATTTTTTTTTTTTAATATTCTTCAGAGCACAATGAGGGGCACCTGGGTGGCTCAGTCATCAAGCATCTGCCTTTGGCTCAGGTCATGGTCCCAGGGTCCTGGCATTGCACCCCACATCTGGCTCCCTGTTCAGCGGGAAGCCTACTTCGCCCTCTCCCACTCCCCCTGCTTGTGTTCCCTCTCTTGCTGTGTCTCTCTCTGTCCAATAAATAAATAAAATCTTTTAAAAAAAAAAGCTTTAAAAAAAATTGCTCCCAATCTTCACAATTGTTCCTTATACTTTTGTTACTGCACTTAGCATATTGAGATGTAATTATTCATACATGACTAATTCCCTCACTACCATGAGCTGCTTGTGGGCAAAAAACATTTTAATTTTCTCCGTATTTCCAATACCTAGCACCTAGCATTTAGTCTGGCACATAGAAGCCAATGAATGCATATTTGTGGACCAAATGAATACATTTTCTATCATAATGATTTTCATATAATAATTACTAAGTAAACATTTTTTGGATTTAATTTAGTAAACACAGTCAAAATAATGTAACCCACAGGAACAAAAGAGTTAAAAAAAATACAGAGCAAAGGTGAGATTAGAGTGGGATAGGATAAATGGGCAAATTTCACAGAGTGCCTTTCTTGCCTTTCCCCTAGAGTCCTGTCCTCATCTCTATCCAAGGTCTTGGGTTTTATAAAATATCTAGGATAGGTTGCTTGTCTTTCTTCCTTCCTTTTCTAAATTTTAGGCAGACTTTAAGGCTCTAGTTATCTATATCTTCGATTTGGGATCTTCTCAGTTTTTGCATTTCCTTTCTTTCTTTCTTTCTTTCTTTCTTTTTTTGTTTAAGAATTTATTTATTTGAGAAAGAGCGTGAGTGAGCACAAGCTGGGGGGGTGGCAGAGGCAGAGGGAGAAGCAGACTCTCTGATGAGCAGGTAGCCCAATGTGGGGACTGGATCCCAGGACTCTGGGATCATGACCTGAGCTGAAGGCAGACGCTGAACAGACTGAGCCACCCAGGTGCCCCTGCATTTCCTTTCAATTCATAGGAATGACAAACTCATCTGCAAAGCTGCTGAGCGCATTTGCTTCACAGGTTGCCAGTGGAACTCTGACATGAGCAAGGAACCTCAGCCAATATTCTTCCCAAGCTGTCACAGTATTTCAGAGCCAAAGTACTAAAGCCCTCTTCTGACTGCTGACACATGTCATCAGCTGTCCTCTGCAGCAAAGGGAACTGCAATACAAAGGTATGGAGGAGAGACAGTAGGGTGAGTTCAGGAAACTGAAATTAAATAGTGTGGTCAGCATAGGGGAATTGAGTTTAGTTGCAGCAGGAACCTGGAGAGGTGGACAGGGGCTACATCATGAAAACCATTGTGTCATACTCAGGAGGGTGGACTGTTATCCTGAATGCTTTTATAAGAAAATCTTTAAAACTATACATATCTTTTAAAAATTAATGTTTTATTCAAAAGTAATACATATTCAATGTTGAATTTTTACAAAGTACAGAAATGTGGAACAAAAATCATTCTTGGGGCACCTGGGTGGCTCAGTCGGTTAAGGATCTAACTCTTGATCTCAGCTCAGGTCTTGATCTCAGGGTCATGAGTTCAAGCTCCCCATTGAAATTAATTATTAAAGATTTTAAAAATTAAAAAATAATCATTGTTAATCCAATCACCCAGAGATAACTATTTTAAACATATTGATATTTTTTCAACTTCTCTATGTGTATAAACATGAATAAAATGACAAGATAAAGCTCATACTACATATATATTTGCTTTGTAACTTGCCTTTTTATAAACACTTCACAATCAGTTGCTTTCTAAAACATAATTTTTGAAGTGCTACACAGTATTCTATTATATAGATGCATCACGGGTTATTTAATCAATTCCTTATTGTTGGGCATTTAGATTGCGTTTTGTTGCTCTAACACCTTGATGAAGGAAGGGGTACCTGTGTGGCTCAGTCAGTTAAGTGTCCTACTCTTGATTTTGGCTCAGGTCGTGATCTCAGGATTGTGGAATCGGGCCCCACGGGGGTGCTCTGTGCTCAGTGTGGAGTCTGTCCCTTTCCCTTTGCTCCTCACACCACTTGTGCTCTCTCCGTCAAATAAATAATAAATAAATAAAATCTTTAATACCTTGATAGTTTTTGCACTAATTTTATACAGATATCTAATGCTTGTACATATATACATTCTTAAATCTCAAAGTGGAATTAGCATACCAAAGGTATGAATATTTTTAAGATTTTTGATGCAGATTATGCTATAAAAAGTTGTGTCAACTTCACTCCCACTGGTCCTATCTTAGAATGTCTACTTCTCAGCTCTTGTACCCACACTGGATATTCTTCTAAAATATTTATGTCTGAGGTCTTTTTTTATTTAAAGATTTTTGTTTTGGGGGTGCCTGGGTGGCTTAGTCGGTTAAGCGTCTGCCTTCAGCTCAGGTCATGATCCTGGGGTCCTGGGATGAAGCCTGTGTTGGGCTCTCTGCTCAGCGGGGAGCCTGCTTCTCCCTCTCCCTCTGCCTGCCGCTCCCCCTGCTTGTGCTCTCGCTCTCTGTCAAATAAATAAATAAAATCTTAAAAATTTTTTTTTGTTTTAAATTTCTTTATTTTGAGAGAGAGGGTGCACATGCACAAGTCAGGGGAGGGGCAGGGTAGAGGGAGAGAGAATCTCAAGCAGTACCTGAGTACCGAACCTGAGGCAGGGCTTGATCTCACGACCCCAATATCATGACCTGAGCTGAAATCAAAAGCCGGAAGCTTGACCGACTGAGCCACCCAGGCACCTCCTCAGTGTCTTAATTTGATTTTTGTTGTTTTTGTTACTAGTGAGTTTGAATGTTTTTCATTTATTGGCCATTTGTATTTCTTTTTTTTGGTCATTAACTTGGCTTTTATTTTTTAAAGCTTTATTTATGTATTTTAGAGAGAAAGAGCATGAGCAGGAGGGGCAGAGGGAGAGGGAGAGAGAATCTTAAGCAGACTCTGCACTGGGTGCCGAGCCCTTGGCAGGGTGGATCTCACCACCCTGAGATCACGACTGGAGCTGAAACCAATAGTCATTCACTCATGGGACTGGGCCACCCAGGTGCCCCTCGACTTTTCATATTGCTGTTGGTGTTTTTTGACTTTCATACAATTTAAATTTTTAAGAAGCCAAATCTATCGATCTTGTCCTTTATGGTTTCCTCTTTTTTTTTTTTGCTTAGAAGTTCCTCCCCTGAATGCTTCTAACCATTTCCTGCTTGTCGCTTCCAGATTCAAATAGATTTTTGCTTAAATGAACTGTTTTAAAAGGAGGTTCCTTCCATTTTGAGATCAAGTTTTGTTTCTTTTGTTTGTTTGTTTTTTAAGCATTTATTTCAGGTCACCTGGGTGGCTCAGTTGGTTATTACGCATCTGACTTCTGCTCATGTCCTATCTTGCCATCCTGGGATCAGCCCCGCCTCTGGCTCCCAGCTCATTTGGGAGTCTACTTCTCCCTCTCCCTCTGCCCCTCCCCCTGCTTACTCTGTCTCTCAAACAAAGTCTTAAAAAAATAAGAAGCATGTATTTCTTCCCTCTTATGGTTTTTTTTTTTTTTTTAAAGATTTTATTTATTTATTTGAGAGAGAGCACATGAGAGGGGGGAGGGTCAGAGGGAGAAGCAGACTCCCCGCTGAGCAGGGAGCCCGATGTGGGACTCGATCCTGGGACTCCAGGATCATGACCTGAGCCGAAGGCAGTTGCTTAACCAACTGAACCACCCAGGCGCCCTCTCTTATGGTTTTAATGAATACTTTGGGATTTCATTTGCTTAGGGTGAGATAGAGTTCTAACCCTCCTCCCCAGTAGGGTGCAGTTAATCAGTTATCAAACAGTTTATTAACTCTATCCATTGATTCAAATGCTACCCTTATTATAACCACTCTTATCATCATCCTGGGATTTCATCTACTGAGAGTTACAGGAATGAGGACATGTGGGACTGTGAACAAGCACCATTAGGGATAGACAGTGCTACCAGAGGTGTGAACCTTTGGACCAGGCAGAGGGAAAACAGGAAAAGAGTTGTGCCTGTTTAGACTAGGGCGATTGCTACAAGTTTGTAGTTTAGTAGTGGAATAACCCAAAATGTATTTTTCAAGATAGTTGCTCATTAAAATATCTAAATGAAAGTTTAAAGAGCAGGCAAAAGAAAACAGAGCAACCTTCCCCCCAAATAATTGAGTCTATAATATCTAATTCCACAATTACCTCACGAGCCATCTGTCACATGGACTGCTGTCCTTTACACAGCCCTCAGGTATAAAATTTGAGAGAGGAACTTGGGTTAAGGTCTGGAGTCTTCTAGGATATCTCGCTTTGAGAAAATGAAACTATTTTAGTATGTGGAGCTCACTACTACAGAACTAGAACTCGCGCCGCACTTTCGTGCTAACATCCGCCCGAGCAGCTAAGGGAAACAACCCACTGTTCGTGGGTTTTGAGTACCGGATTCGCATTCGTCCTTCTTGCAAAGGGCAGTTAAGCCCAGGAACAAGAGCCTGGAGACGTTAGGCCGCAACAGAAAGTTACTTCTTACTCTAACGGTGGTTTTCGTAAGAGGGAAAGATACCGAAGTGGGAAGTACAGGTTACGCCTCAGAGCTTTCCGAGGTCTCCCCTATCCCCACCCCCGCGCGCAGCGTCGCGGGCACGCGGGAGAGCGCAGCGCCCAGCAAAGCCGCCGGGCGCGCGGAGGAGGCGCACGCCGGCCGGAACCCCCCCCTCCGCCTTCGCTCGTGGCGGAGGGAGACCCGCGGCGGTGACGTAAAGGGGGCGGGGAGAGGCGCGGTGTGGGGTTGCGGGGTTTTTGCCGGAACAGGAAACCTCTCGGTGGGGCGCAGGCGTGCGGCTGGCGTCGGACGCCCGCCCTCGGGGGCTGGCAGGTGTGCGGCGTGTGCGCCTCGCAAGGGATGGGACCGGGCGCGAGCGCCCCGGGGTAGCGCGGGCGAGGCTCCGGGGCCCGGCCCGGGCAGCCATGGGACTCCTTCGGCTGCTGGTTCTGGCGGTGCTGGCGTCCGAGCCCCGCATGGCCGGTGGAGCCGAAACCGTCGGGAATTCCAGCGAGGGTAAGGTCAGGGGCGCCTCACTTCTGCAGCCTCAAGTTGGTTTTGCATTTCTTGCAGGGTCGCAGTCCACCTCGGGATCTGTGCATCTCGCAGGGCAGGTGGTAGTTCAGAACCGGCGGGAGTGGATCAGGGTCTTTTCCTGCTGAAGGAAACTCCCATTGCCAAGGAGGCCTCATCGTCAACCGCCTAATTTAGGCCGAGGAAATGGGAAGGGTTAAGTAACTCTCCTGTTCAGACACGTGTTTATCTCCCTAGGGAGCAGCCATGTGTTTGTAGGTTTAACGCATTAAAACACCTCTTTGCTCTCCAGTGGTATATCTGAGACTCGACAGTGAGGCTTGGTGCAGAACTAAGGGCTTTATTAATAATGTTCCTCCAAGCTGCTGCGGTTTTTTACACTCCAAAATCTAGATGCTTTTCAAATTGGTTATGCTCGACGGAGTTTGAAAGGAAAAGTGAACCCAGAATGGGACTTTGGATAGGTCATGTGCTCGGTGTAT
This sequence comes from Mirounga leonina, assembly GCF_011800145.1. Taxonomy (NCBI): domain Eukaryota; kingdom Metazoa; phylum Chordata; class Mammalia; order Carnivora; family Phocidae; genus Mirounga; species Mirounga leonina. Next base: position 7,551,025 of record NW_023270504.1, read on the forward strand.
GCATTTTAGCGGTAGCTCCTGGTTTGTTAATATAAACCATAAAAAAGCACTAATTGTGCTAGGCTGATGATAATCATGTGCTTTTCCCTGAGGTTAATCACATTCTTTTATTTTGAACTTAAGAGACCAGTTGCAGGGGTGCCTGGGTGGTCAGATGGTTAAGCGTCTGCCTTCGGCTCAGGTCATGGTCCCAGGGTGCTGGAATCGAGCCCTGCATCGGGCTCTGCTCAGCGGGAAGCCTGCTTCTCCCTCTCCCCCTGCTCATGCTCTCTCTTTCTCTCTCTATCTCTGTCTCAAATGAATAAATAAAATCTTAAAAAAAAAAACCAGTTGCAGTTCTGAACCAATGTATTTTCTGAATAACGTGGTTGTGTTCCTAATTGCTCATCTTAGAAAAGCTCTTGTGCAAACTGAATCATAGAATCATTGCACAGGAGTTAAGGGCAAAGCTGAAAAGGGCAGTTATATTTTTGCAGAAAAAATAGCCTTGTTAATAATAGGACACTGACATTTCACTGTGTGCAGTAAGTGCCAGGTGCTTTCCATGGCATTGTTATTTAACCCTCACAACCCTATGAGATAATTACCTTCCTCACTTGGCAGAGGATGAAGCTGGGGCCCTGGATGATGTTCATTACACAGGTGAACAGTTAATAGGGGCACAGGCGATATTTGAACCCAGTGTGTCTTGCTGCAATTTTAATTTTCATGGTCTTTCCACTTCAACAAAGCTGCCCTCCAATAAGAATATTTTACTTAGTATGGTGCTTTACACTTAATTCTATGAATTGTCATTCCTCAAAATAGTATTATGAGAGAGGTAGTGGTGATGCTATCTCCATTTTATTTTTTAAAAATTTATTTATTTTAGAGCGAGCGCAAGAGGGGAGGGGCAGAGGGAGAGGGAGAGAATCCCAAGCAGACTCTCCTCCCAGCTGATTGAGGAGCCTGATGTCGGGCTGAATCACCCCCCCACCCCACCCTGAGATCATGACCTGAGTGGAAACCAAGAGACACTCAACTGACTTAGCCATCCAGGTGCCCCACTATCTCCATTTTAACAGGTGAAGAATTTGAAAGATTGAGTTTGTACTTGATTAAGGCTTCTGAGTCGGGAGGGCTGTGATCCACATCTTTTCTAGTTCTGTACTTTTGTATTTAATATTATCTTCATTCTTGTTTTACATTCATATCTAGTAATTTACATGGAATTACAGTAGTAATTGGAGTTGAACAGAATGTCACGTGGGCCTTCTAGTATTTGTGTTATTGCTGTTGCTGAATTTAAGGTAGCAGGCCATTGGTGTAGTTCGTTGCAAGTGATCTCTTTTAAAAGTATGTGAAAGGTACTGTGTACATTTGTGTTTCAGCGTTTAGGGCTAGTGAAAATTCATAACATATAAATGAAACATGGGGAGAGGCAGTTGAATGCCGACCAACTTAAGTATCTGAACTGTTTTTTTTGATAGTTCATCTGAAGAGAATTATAAAGACTAAGCTTTCACAGATCTGGAATTTGGTTGTGTCAGAGCACAAACAGGTAAATTTTAGTAAAAAAAAAATGATAATTTTAAGGTTCGAGTTTAGGATCTGATTGGGAAAGAAAAGGAAAAGATTAGGATCGGGCAGCTCTTTTTAGAAAGAAATTATTGGAAAGAAAAATGACTCTGGGTAGGAATGGAGGAAGGGTATGAAAAATAGAAGAGTGCCTGGCTATGGGTCAGATGGCAAAATATATCTTTGGCAGAAAAAGCAGAGCCATTGTTTTTTAGAAGAGAGCCACAGCCTAAGTGCTCTGTCTCCATGTTAGCCATTTGTCTGCAATATCATTTGATGTGCTGTCTTTTTCCTTCCCACTCACAAAGTCATAAGATCTAATTATGCCTCATAAAGTGAATCCTTTTCCAGATGGCTTAGAGGAGAAGTTCCTTCTCCTTCAGGATGTATTTTGGATACATGTCTCCTTTTGCTATGTCTGTTTTTATGAGTAGAAATCAAATGCATTTTCTGCCAGACTGTACTGTTAAAATCTTGATTTTTAGTACTTGTTGCTCCATGGAAGTCTCTTTCTCATTTTGATGTTTGTGATGGACATGCTGGGCTTGTATAGTCCCCTTCTTTCTACTAGTTTATTCGCAGGGCCATTTTGAATGCCTGACTTCTTTTTTTTTAATTTTTTAAATATTTTATTTATTTGACAGAGAAAGACAGCACAAGCAGGGGGAGCGGCAAGGAGAAGGAGAAGCAGACTCCTTCGCCGAGCAGGGGGCCCGATGCGGGACTCGATCCCGGGACCCTGTGATCATGACCTGAGCCGAAGGCAGTCGCTCAACCAACTGAGCCACCCAGGCGCCCCCCTTTTTTTTTTAATAAGGAGATGAGCCTCTGAAATGCTGGAAAGCTAAGGGAAGTTAGTAATGATACTTTATTGTGTAGCATTGGACAGTTTAAAATTTGTTTTCCTGTTTGTTTTATACTTTCAGCAGCCAGATGATGTATATAGTACATCACCTCCATTTCACCATGGGGAAACTGAGGCTCAGAGGAAGTAAATTACTTTCCTGAGGTCATAACATTCAACCATCCTTCCCACCAGACATTTACTATGTGCCATCTATGTGACTGGTACTGTACTAGACACAAGGATGTTAAATATAACAAAGCCCTGCACGGCCAAGAGTCAAACCACAACTGGTTTGATGAATATGCAGTCTTCTATAAAAATTGTGAAATGGCTAATAGACTGCCAGGGTAATACTGCCAAAGGATTTGCACACAGAAGTTAGGTTAAAGTTGACTAAGAATAGGAAAAAATATTTTTATCTTTTCCTAATTCATCAAACACTGTGTTAGGAGTTCTCAGACCTGGCTGAACATTTGAATCACCTGGAGAACTTTTTAAAAAGGCAGATTGTTGAAGAGACAACTAGAAATTGAAATTTAAAAGGAAAAATGAATTTCCACTAGCATCAAGGAACATAGAATATTTAGGGGTTGGGGCACCTGCATGGCTCAGTCGTAGAGAGTCTGCCTTCGGCTCAGGTCATGATCCTCAGCAGGAAGCCTGCTTCTCCCTCTCCCACTCCCCCTGCTTGTGTTCCCTCTCTCGCTGTGTCTCTCTCTGTCAAATAAATAAATAAAATCTTAAAAAAAAAAAAAAATAGGGGTAATTATAATGGAATATGTAAAGATCTCTACAGAAAAAAACCATACAACATTCTTGAGATAAATTGAGAAGCCAAATAAGCAGAGGGATATCTCAGATTCATAAATTAGAAAATTTTATGTTTTAAGGATAGCATTTCTCCCTAAATTAATACATTCATTGCCATCCCAATCAGATTCCAGGCAGCTTTTTTTGTGGAAATTGACAGGCTGCTTTTGAAAATATATATGGAGATGAAAAATGGTCAAAATAGTCAAGATGGTCTTGAAGAGAAAGAACAAATTTGGGGCAGAAATGAAGACAATGTAATATTGGTGTTAGGATAGACAAATAGACCACTGGAATACAATTAAGAGCCCAGAAACAGACCAACACATGTGCTCACTTATATGAAAACTGAAATTGCAGAGTAGTAAGGAAATGGTGGTATTTTCAATAAAGGGTATTATGTCAAATCGATATGCATATGGAAACATCAACCTTGACCACCTGCCTTACACCATATATAAAAATCAACTTTAGATTGATTTTAGACTTAAATGTCAAAGGTAAAACAAAGGTCTAGAAGTTAACATGGGGAACATGTCTTCATAATCTTAGAATATGTTGGCAAAGATTGGATTAGAATGACATAGAAAGACTAAGCATAAAAGAAAAACTCAAGAAATTGGACTACATTAAAATTAAAACTTTTTTTTTGAAGATTTTATTTATTTATTTGACAGAGACACAACAAGAGAGGGAACACAAGCAGGGGGAGTGGGAGAGGGAGAAGCAGGCTTCCTGCTGAGCAGGGAGCCTGATGCGGGGCTTGATCCCAGGACCCTGGGATCATGACCCGAGCCGAAGGCAGAAGCTTAACGACTGAGCCACCCAGGTGCCCCAAAATTAAAACTTCTTTTAATCTAAGGTAACAAGAGTGAAAAGATGAGCTACAAGAATGGGAGAAGATATACTGACAGAATGCTCCTATCAATGATGTATAGAGAGCTAAAATTCAATTAGGACAGTCTATTTTTAAAGTGGGCAAGTCTTGAACACAGATCCTTTTACAAAGGAAGTATCCAAATGGTTAATAAACAAAACAAGATGTTCTTAACATCTTTAATAATTAGGGAAATGCAAATTGAAATCACAGTGAGATACTACTATGTACCCAACAGAGACACTGGTGATACCAAGTGTTGGTGAGACATTTGGGCAACCAGAATACTTTTCCACAAGTTGATAGGGGTGTAAATTGGCAAAACCATGTGGGATAACTGTTTGGCAGTATCTACTAAAGCAGAACATAAGTATACCCTATTACCTGATAATTCTATTCTTAGGTTCTACTCAATAGAAATATGTACATATGTGCACCAAAAGACTACAAAAAAATGTTTGGAGTTATTCATAATAACTTCAAATTAGAAGTAATCCAAGTGTTGATTAACAGAAGAATAGATAAGTAAATTGTGGTATATTCCTTTTATGAAGTATACAACAATGAAAATGAGTCAGTCATGATTACTTACAGTAGCTTGGATGAATTTCACACGTATGGTATTGATTTTTAAAAAGCTAGATACAAAAGAATTCATCCTTTATGATTCTACTTAATTAAATTTCGGAAATAGGCAAAGCCCATCTATGGTGTTTGAAGTTAGGATCGTGGTATTTCTGGGCGGGAGGGAAGGCTTAGTGATTGGAAGGGACCACAAGACCTCTAAGATTGTAGAATGCTCTTTCTTTACCTACAGTGTAAACTTCATGCACTTCTCTGTATGTATGTTATTTCAATTAATGTTTTTTAACTGACACTTGTACCCTAACCCCTTGGATTTTTATTTAAGCAGTCTGGATAGGGGCCCAGGCAGCAATAGTTTTTAAAAAGCACCTCCAGATCATTGTAATGTACAGCCAGGAAGGATAACTACTGTATTAGAATGTCCTTCTTTTTTTTTTTTTTTAAAGATTTTATTTATTTATTTGAGAGAGAGAGAATGAGAGACAGAGAGCATGAGAGGGAGGAGGGTCAGAGGGAGAAGCAGACTCCCCGCCGAGCAGGGAGCCCGATGCGGGACTCGATCCCGGGACTCCAGGATCATGACCTGAGCCGAAGGCAGTCGCTTAACCAACTGAGCCACCCAGGCGCCCTAGAATTTCCTTCTAATAAGGAAATCTTATGAGTGCTATAGAAAATTTGAAAAATAAATGTGTGAAGAAAAGGAAAAAAATCATTTAAAATACACGCCCAGAGGCACCTGCTTTTAATACTACTTATTTTGTCAGGTGATCAGGTTTTTAAATCATGAATACCGTGTCTCTTTTATTATCTTGCATCTGCCAGGTTCCTGCTACAGATATTTGATTGGGGAAAGAGGATTAGTGAGGCGTCATCCTTCTCATAACTTCTGGAAATCCAGGAAGTAATAAATGAAAGTTGTAGCCAGGTGTTTTTCTTGAATTCAGAAGCAGAGACTGTAACTTAATGTTTTGGTCCTGATCATTATATATTTTCATATGGACTGCTTGTTTTCATTTCTGATTTTCTTAATGAGAACGAGACTTCTTAGGTAGTTTAACCATTTAGGATCAAAGGTGATCTGTTAACACTGTCACGGCAAAAACCTTCTCAAATAGGTTTTACTGCCTGATACGTATGTATGTAGTCATTATTTCTGCACAGTATATTTGCTGTAGGTATTGATTTTCTCTACATTTCTTACCTTTCTATAATAAAGGTTATAGATTATCTGGAAAAATATTACCATTTTAAGGGAAAAAGAAAACAAATGATGAAAATGTTGAGAGAGTGTCATCATTTTGTCTAGGGTATGTTCTTATTTTTATAAATTTGAGATGAAGACTTGAGGTAGAATCTGTGTTTTGAGTGCTATCAATAATGGAGGTTTTTTCCAAATTGTGTAGTTTCCGATAAGAGCATCTCACCATCATTATAGAAATTTGATAAACAGTGAAATTTGTAAAGAGAAGAAAAATCCCTTAAAATATACTCGCAGTGATACCTACTTTCAGTACCCCTATTTACCTTATCAGTTGTTTAATAATGTGTTTTAATTTCTGTGGTTCTCTTTCCTTACTGTCTTTTAAAACACTGAAATTTTTGGTTCTCCAAGTATTTCTGAGTTGTGATTTATTTTCACCCCTGTGTGATAGGTTAAGGGAAGGTTAAGAAAAGCTTGACACCAAGACTTAACTAGTTGATAGCTTTATTTATTTATTTAAAGATTTTTTTAATTTATTTATTAGAGAATGAGAGAGAGAGAGCGCGCGCACACAAGAAAGGGAGAGGTCAGAGGGAGAAGCAGACTCCCTGCTGAGCAGGGAGCCCGCTCCCAGGACCCCAGGATCATGACCTGAACCGCAAGCAGATGCTTAACCAACTGAGCCACCCAGGTGCCCCTAGTTGATAGCTTTAATCTCTTCCAGGGCTGTTAAACGTTCTGGGTAGAGTTTTGATTCAAGGCCTGTTTAATGGGGGATAAACATACAGATTATCTGAACAGTTTCTAAGATATACTTACCGGCAAATTAGTGAGAATTACAGAAATCGTGGACAACCTTCACAAATTCATTTGAACCAGTTTTGATCCCAGTACCCAATAGGCAGAACAGGTGGTCCATAAGAACTTCATAAATATTTGTCAAATAGAGAAAATGGGGAAGAAAAGGGAAAAACTGAAAAAAACCTTAAAGACTGAAAATGTAACTAGAAAAAGCAGATGGTAGATGAGCTGAGTGCTACACCTGAAACTAATATTACACTGTATGTTAACTACACTGGGATTTAAAAAAAATGCAAAATAAAAAATGAGCTGAGTGCTTTGAACAATTAAAGGATGGAAATCCAATTAGTTCCTAGGAAAACAAACATACTGCTTTTAGTTTGACAGACTAGGATTTGTGGATATTCTTAAGACTTGGAAGACAGAGGGTAGATGGGACCAAAATTAAAGTACGATATGTGCAATGTTTTTAGTGCCACTTACTGAGACCCACTTAATTTTATGTATAATTTGGTTTCCTAGTAAAATAATCATGATGATGGGAAAGCCTGGAAAATGTAAAAATGTTTTTCTTGTTTCCCTTTATAAAAATGAAAACAAAAAACTCCCTCACATTTTCTAGACTTCCCTATCCAGATTCTATTAAATCCTTCCTAATATTTTTACCTCTATTCTGGCTGGAATTTAGTTCTACATAAAAGGTAAAACATGTTTCTGCTAACATAAATAGGAGGAAATATACCATCTTCATTTGTCATTGTTGCCACTAGTTAAAATTCTCCCTGGAGTTTCAGAAATTAAATCATAGCCACCAGTAACTTTTTTCTATCAATTATAAAAAAGTTATGAAGGTAATATAATGGCATCACAGGGTTTGGGGAATTCATGCAGAGTAATGTTTGATCTCAGCCTAGCATTATTCGTATATTCTGGGTGGCTTTCTTGGTTAGCCATTGTTGATAGTCTCTTTTTTAGATCATCCAGATGGAGTACTTGTGTTTAAAAAAAAGTGTTGAAAATTAGCCTGTTTGGGAAATAGTACATAAGAATGAATTTGAAGTTGTTTAATGTCTGGAGTATTTTCCTTTACCACCCACTGACTCTAATTTCCTTGTAAAATAAAATGATAGTTCCACAGTGGGACTCTGGTGACTTATAATCTATTGTCAACTCTGTTTCATCTTTATTAAATTTAAATCTTTTTTCCTATTTTTAGACTTGAATCCCCCAAGACTGCTTGTGTAATATGTGGGAGCTCCTGTGCTATTTCAGCAAGAGATGCTAACTACAGGGTAGAGGATGGGATGGGCATCCAGGACCACACAAGTAAAACAACCTATTTAGTGGATTGTTTGAGAATTAGGTTGATGAAAGAAAGAACCGGGGTGCAGCTGGGAGAAAGACACAGTGAGTGGATGAGTGAAACACAAGGGGAGACAAGCAGACAGATGAGAAAGGCCTAGATGAGGTGTTGCAAAACTAGTGTGGACTCTGAACTTGATCCTTAAAAAGCTCCTTTTTCCAGAATGCCTGTGGTTCATGACTGTATGACTCTATGTGAAGTACCTGGTGTAGGCACTCAGACATTTTTGTCACTGTTGATGGCACCTTCCTTTGCAAGCTAGGTAATTACAGTCCCATTTGACAGATGAAGAAATTGAGCTTTAAGGGAGTTAAGTAACCTGCCTAAGATCACACAGCTCGTAATTGGTGGGATAAAATTGAAGCCCCCTATATCCCTCTGGGCTGGGCTGACTTCAGAATTCACTAGATCAGGTTCTCTTTTTAATATTAGTGTATTCACAATTGTTAGTGCTTCTTTAGGGTTGTTAAAACCTTAAGTTCAGGGGCTCTGCTTTTGTTTTTTGAACATTTTATTTATTAGAGAGAGCATGCGTGAGTGCATTGGGGAGGAGGGGCAGCAGGGGCAGCGGGAGAAGGAGAAGCAGGCTCCCCACTTGGTGGGGAGCCAGCCATGGACCTCGATCCTAGGACTCCGAGATCATGACCTGAGCTGAAGGCAGATGCTTACCGGACTGAGCCACCCAGCGCCCCTGTTTTTTTAATAAAAATATTTTTTAAGTAAACTACACCACATGTGGGGCTTGAACTCATAACCCTGAGACCAGGAATCACATGCTTTACTGACTGAGCCAGCCAGGCACCGCCTGGAGCTCTGTTTTGAATGGAATTGTTATGGCTGCTTACAGTGGGGAATGTTCTGGCTCTGGGCACCGGGCATCTTAGGCATCCTGAGCACTCTTTTGTTTGCATTTTTCAAAACACCTTTCTTACATTTTAGTGTTCAGTTCCACTATTTAGTAGCTGCTTCCCCTTCTTAAGCTTAACTGTCCTCATCAGTAAGATAGGGGCAGTAATAATAATATTTATCTCCCCAGGTTTTTCTGAGGATCAAATTAGGAGTGCATGTATGCTTATGTCTGAGATTTCTACAAATTGATATTACAGGTACAAACGTTACAGTGAATGTTTCTCCCATTGCAGGTCTTCTTGAATTTTACATAGGGAAATTTAGATACTTCAAGCTCAACAGGCTCTCTCCAGAGGACGCCATTTTGCGTCATATTTCAAGCAATGCGTCTTTCCTTATTTTCCAGATACACTCACAGTATCAGAATACAACGATTTCTTTTTCTAAGGTAAGTATGGGGAGTTATTTCTGTAAACACCATTTCCATATTTTGGGGTCTTATATTTAGTAGAAACATTAGAATTTGATGCCTCTTTATGTTTGACTTTATATCCTTAAAAGAAAAAAATCAAGATTGGAGCCTCTCAAGTTAGTGGTTTAGATTGGCTAAGAGGTGTGTGTCTCAGGCCTTTCTTGAGTGTGGTGACCTCTGACTTAAAGAGGGGGTGAGCAAGTGCCAATTTGGGGGTAGGATGGCCTTTATCAGATGTCTCCTGGCTGCAATTTAGCTTTCCTCATGATATCTCACCTTTTTTCTTACTCTGCTGGGTCCTTAATGATTTTTACCTCTGAATATGTTTTAATGGGTTTCCATCATTGTTCAGCCATATAGTGTTTACTAAGTTTACTAAGACCCCTGTAGGATCACCTTTATTCTTTGGAGTCTCATGGAAACAAAAGAAGCCCAATATTCAGGTCCTCTAGCCCCGTGCTCAGCTTCCTGCGTTTGACTCTATTTCAGAGATCATCACTAACCCCTTCAACCTCAGCCTCACCTTTGGGAAGTTTTTCATATGCGCTGGATTAGCTTAACCCATGAAGAATCTGCCATTTATATTAACTTTTTATAAGTCTATTTATATTCAGTCTATATGACCCCCTTAGACTAATAAATGAATTTCACTCTCTATGAAGTTGTGCTGCTTTTTATTTGTCCTCAGCATATCTATTGTTATAAGCCTATCTTTTAATATTCTGGAATTTGCTAAACAAAGCGGTCTTAGTCCAGTTCATATATATTCTATAGGCATTGGTCATATTATCTTTCAAACTAGATACTTTACATGTTGTATTCTAGCCTTCCTGCCCCTACCATGAAGGTTTTGAAATTGTGTGTTTGGTAGTGTAATAGACTAGAAATGGAAGAGTTTGATCAAGGAAAAGAGGAAGGAATAAATTATGTTAATTGCAAAAGAGTTAACAGTGTTTATGACCCCCACTCAGATTTTGTCTGCCTTCTTTGCAGCCAGAGGAGAAATCGAAGCATGTTAAATGTCATAACTTTCTTAGAAGGAAATATCATTCCAGTTCCTCAGGAAAGCCAACCTTTGTTCCTGGCACTAAATTCAGAAGGAAACTTTCTATTCAGGCCCTTACATAGGAGACAAAGTAAAATGCTACAACAGATGATTTCCTTCTTCATAACATCATAGCAAAGACAACCTTTGAAGGAAGAGAAAAGATTTAAAAAAAAAAAGCCATTTATATTTTTTTGCATGCCTACTAGGGGCTAGGCCAGTGGTTCTTAAGCTCTCCTAGGGCCATAGACATCGAATCTGCTAAAATCTCTGGACTCTATACCCCTCAAAATGCATGGATATGTTTGTATAATTTCTTGGGGACCTGTGGAAACTCATTGGGCCTCTCGGGCTCCTAGTTAGGAACCCCTGTGTTTGGTTTTCCATGTAATTAATTTAATTCTCACAACAGTTCAACAAAGTACTTACAATGCAGGTTTTTACATTTGAGGAAACAGAGCTTGGATAAAGGAATGTCGACATAACTAATGTGAGTGAAGTGGCCTGAATGGACAGCATGCTGGGCCTCAGTTTTCATGCAGAGCAGATCTTAGCTATCCTGAATGTTCCTTTCTTGGGCTGCCCTTAGTTCTCACTGTATTTATGCTGCTGAGCCGATGACGACCAGAAGTGCACTTAGCTCTAGAAATGAGTGGTCTGAGTGAAGAGAGTAGTTCCTGTTTCCTTCCAGAAGTGTGGCACTTTGGATTTTTGGGGGGTCATCATAGAAGTTGGTTCTTTGAAACTGTCGACTCTGCAGTTCGTCAATTAGTATTTGAATCATTTCCCTTGTGCTTGTCAAATTGAAACCCATCTGGCACTTTTTTCTTCCCATTTCCTTAGCCTTAAGAAAACACTCTGAATCTACTACCTCTTAACTTAGTATTTTGTTGTTCGAAAAGCTTTCCAAATAGATGGGGTTAGGGGATGGTCCAGTGGAGTGGTGTGAGGGAGGATTTGAAAGGAGCACGTAAGGATAAGTTTGTTCACTGTCCTGATTATGGTGATGGCTTACAAGTGTCTACTATATCAAAACTTATCAAATGGTATTCTTTATGTGTAGTTTATAATATGACGATTATAGCTCAGTTTTTTAAAGAAACTTTCTAGAACTTGAATTCTTTAGGGGCGGGGCTCATGTTTTTGTTTTTGTAGTGATAAAGTGAATTTGTATATTGGACCTACAAGATGGAGGCTGCCTCAGTGACCTGGTCCATGTCACAAATCTAAACCTGAGTCAGCTTGCACTAATGGGGAAACACCTGTCCAGGAAACCTACCATGACAGTCACCGTCCTCCAACTCTGCTCTAGCTCTTTTGCCTTACCTTAGAGAATAGGACCTGCTCACCTTCCTTATAAGGAAATTCCTGACCTTTTAGCCAATCATGCCCTGTTTCTGTTTTGCTTTTTCTAACACTGTACAACTCACTTTTGCCCCAAATCCCTCAGGTGCTTCTTCACTGCTTGTAAGGCACTGTACTCCCCTAATGTGTGAGTTGTTTTTCCTTGAATAAAGGACACCAAACTCTTTACTGACTTGTTTTCAGTTTTGTCATTTGACAGTAGTCTTAGTACTTGACATAGTAAATCTTAATTTGGGGAATTGAAAAACTTGGGAATTTCACTGTGCATCTCCTATTCCTATCAAAGATCATATATTTAAATAGTTCTTCCATGCATATGCATGGGCACCTGCATATAGAGATGAATGCTTTATAAGGAAGGTCTGTGTTTCTTCATTCTTGTTTTGAGAAGGCTTGGAATAGGACAGGCAGACGAGATCCAGCCTAGAATTTAAGTATTTTGCTCAACTCTCTATTCATGATGACCCTTTTCTACCTTATTGCAGACTCTCCTTCGTAATACCTCAGGAACAGGCACTGACCAAGGACTGGTTTTCATTCTTAGACCAGAGCAGAGTATGTGCACTTGGCACTTGGAGACTTTAGATGCTGAGCCTGTCCAAAACATGGCCATCCCACTCACCTATTCAGAAAGAGGTAACCTTTCTATCTTCGACTCCCAATTGACTCCCAGAATGTGGAACTTATTCATGAAAATCCAAAGGAAACTATAATCCTTTTAAAAGTATATATTGCAAGTATGGTATATTGAATCAAAGATTTTAACAACAAGGGAGCCAAGGAATTTCATGATGATTGAAAGCCCGGATAGGGGCGTAGGAGAATGCAGTCATTAATTCAAAAAAAAATTTAAGGAGCCCTTGGAGAAGCAGTAACAGAAAGGCAGGACACAGTCCTGAATACTTTAGCTGGTTATTCTAGGCAGAGGAGGGCATGGAAGAAGAATGGAGAATATTTGGAGAATGGCAGAATGGTGGGTATGGCTGGAGCCATGAGTGTGAAGGGCCTTTTATGTAATTTGAGGTTTGTATTCTATTCTGAAGGAGCACAGAATTTTTAAGCAGAGGAATGATATGCATTTCATCTATCAGAAAGTTAATGCTAGAAGAGCATGGGGAGTGGCTTGGAGAGGGCATAGCAGGATCAGGACTCAGCACACCTTTAAGAGCTCAGAGTGAGAAGATGTTTGGAAGGTAGCATTAATGAGACACAGTGACCAGTGGTTATGGATTATAAAAGGGAGGAGCATAGGCTTCCCATTTGGGCTGCTAGGAGATAGTGATGTAAAATAGGGTTGAGAGGGAGTTGTGGTGGTGCTGGACAGTTGAGGCGGTCGGGATGGGGTAGATGGTGACTTTAGTTTGGGACATCATCTGAGATGCTATAGGACATCTGGATGGAAATGCCTAGTAGGGAGTTTAAGGGTGTGGAGTGGAGACTTGAGGTTAGATGTCCACCTACAAGGTTCTGAGTAAAAGCCATGGAAGCGAGTAAGATTGTCCAGGCATGTACTTAGAGGTTTAGGGGGAAAAACGATAGCGGATACTTTCATAGTGCCTACCACATGTCAGGCACTGTTTCTGGGCGACGCTAACTGCTGAGGAATAAGCATAAGACTAAGGAGGAGTTGAGGAGGTAAGAGAAGAGCCTGGAGGTTCTGCTTTAAGTAAGGAGTGGTAAATAGTACATTGCAGAGAGATCAAGGAAGTGACGGAAATTGTCCATATGATAGTGCAATGAAGAGTGGCCTTCAGTGAGAATTGTTTTAGTGGCACAGTGGGGGTGAAAACTAGATTACAGTGATGAGGAGTAAAGGCGAGGTGAGGGTATTTAGATTACTCTTACACAGTGTCCTATGTAGCAAAGGTAATGACCTGATAGAAAACCATAGACTTCGGGTGTTCATCAAGGACAGTGTACAAAGAAAAATTAGAGTAGAGTTTCCATTACAATTCACATCATTTTCTCAGGTGTGGTAAAGATTTGTAAATGCAGGAAAAGGAGAGTATGAAAGAAGAGCAGCATTGAAACAGGTATGCACATGGGGTTTCTCCATTCCAGATCTGGCTGGGGGAAATCAACCACCGGAATTCCAGCAGTTGATGGAAACCAGGACCCAACTGTGGGAATGATTGGATGAGTGTATGAAGTTGAGATCTTGTAGACCTTTAAATTGATCTGTCTTAGCTCAACCTTTCCACTTGGACTGGTAGACAACTGTCTACCATGGACAGTTGTTTGCATAGAATGAGCTCATGTTAAGTGACTTCTCTAAGTTTTGTCATGCTTAAGGTCATGAATAGGATTCCTAGTAAGAAAAGAAGAGCTGTTTCAGCCACATTATTAATGTAAACGAAATACCTAAAATTTGTATTAAATATCCAAATGCTATTCCAATACATGGTCTTGGGGGTCTTTTGAGGCCTTTTTAATTTTTACTCTTTTATATACACAGACTCTTCCAGCACTGAGGATGACACCCTCTTTCTTCCAGTTTAAAAAGCATGTGAAAAGTGGACACCCCTTTATTTACTGCCAATGGAGTTCCCTTTCTCTTTGGCAGTGTTTTTCCCCCCTCTATCCCTGGGTTCTTAAGCTCTTTTTATGGGATCAGGGACCCCCAAAATCTAATAAAAACCTCTCTCCTTAAGAAATGCACACATTCAACCTTTGGCATACAATTTCAAGGTGTTCATGGGACCGCCAAAGCCCATTCTTGGACACCAACTTGAGAATATCTGTCTCCAGACCTCTTCAGCTCTAGGTAGGGGTTGGCAAACACAGACTGTGAGCCAGATCCAGCCTCTGTCTGTGTTGTACATAAAATTTTACTAGAAACAGCCATGTTCCTTTGCTTGTATATTGTCTGGCTGCTGTCATGCCTCGAAGGCAGGGTCGAGTAATTGCTACAGAAACCATCAGTTGTGAGAGGCCTAAAATATTCACCATCTTACCCTTTACAGAAAAGGCTTGCTGATCTCTATTCCAGAGCCCGTAACCTCAATTAACTTTTTCCTCTTTAACCTCAGTTCATGAGGTAGTACAAAACCAGAAGCTCTATTATATTTAACTTCTGTCTGGAAAGTTCTTATAAGAGTAGCGTTCTGTTTCTCTGAGTACGATTTGAGTGTAGGAGAATTCTGTGTTGAGTAACTTCCTTATTTTTCATCCAGATCCTGTCCCTGGAGGCTGTAATTTGGAGTTTGATTTAGATATTGATCCCAACATTTACTTGGAATACAATGTCTTTGAGACGACTATTAAATTTGCCCCAGCAAACCTAGGCTATGCAAGGTATGTCTATCTTCCTATCTCCTAAAACTGCCTTTAGGACATGCATGACTAGCTGTTGTGTAGCTTCGGTGAACTCCCCAAATCCATGGTTCTCTTTAGTGAAATTGTTTAATTTTTTTTGGAACGGAGGTAATTTAAACATTGTTGGGTAATACTTGATATGTCACTTATAATTAACATTGCCCCCCTCCATTCTTAGGAAGAGCCAGATGTTGAGTTTCTGTTGTGAGCTTAGAAGTACATTTAGTTTCTGTAGAGTTTTGATTATGGAAAGCATTCTGAAGCCATGAAACACCCTTATATTTTTGTAAGGACTTTGTTATTTTAATTAATTAAAGCTCTGCCTTAGTTTCTACTTTAATAGTAATGGTAGCTAACATTGAGTAACATTTGAATGCTGTCTGTCTATCATCCATAGTGCTGAGTGCTCTATGTTCTTCGTCATTTAATCCTGACAGTTTTACTCAGAAGGGGCGGTGGTTCTTACTTTACAGAGTGGTTCCCTAAGGGTTCTTGAGATTAAGTGACATGGTGGCAAAGCTGCATGACTAACATTAACATCCGATTATTTAACCATACCGCCTCTCAGGATGGTACTTTTCTCCGTAATGCCAAAATTGGAATCAATGCAGAAGTTTGAAATTTGAGGTTTTGGTTCCTTTTATAGATGCGACATGCACCACAAGAGATTGATGTTCAGTTTTGTTGGTTGACTTTAGAGGCACAAATCCTCTGCCGTGTGACATTGGGACGGGACGGGACTCTAGGTGGAGGTTGCTGTATGATGTCTATCAGTATTTTCTGCCCGAGAATGACCTCACCCAAGAGGCGTTGCTCAAGCATCTGCAGAGGATGGCTGAGGTGCCTCAGGTGAAGGCCAATGCTATCAAGGTAAATCTGGTTCTTAGAATTTGTGTGGCCAGATTGTGACATTTTTGGTTAAGAGTTGAGAAGAGGAGAAGCTACCAGGAGCTTATTTCTGTTTCCTTGATCTTTCTGGGGTTCTCACTTTATTCTCTTCCATTCTGTTATTGTCTTGCTCGTGATATCCCAAAGTAATGTTGGCTTTTGAGGAGGTGCATGTAAATTATGTTACGTTTTAGTTGCTGTCACACATATGATCTGGTAATCTTCAGCTGTGGATGGAAGTGATTTTTCTATGTACTCCCATAACTATTAGATAAAAACTTTTGGCAAGTATAAAAGTTACAGTTTTTTTTAAAAAACAATGAGAAACTGTTTTAAGGATATACATATTGTCATTAATACTTGTTTATTTAAAAGATTTTGTTTTTATTTATTTTAGGGAGAGAGAGAGAGCATGCATGTGCATGTGGAGAGCGTAGAGGGTCAGAGGGGGAGGGAGAGGGACCAGCAGACTCTGCGCTGAGTGCAAAGCCCCACATGGGGCTCGATCTCATGACCGTGAGATCACGACCTGAGCCAAAACCGAGAGCCAGCTGCTTAACCCACTGAGCCATCCAGGTGCCCCTGTCATTAGTATTTAAACCCAAACTCAGAAGTCTCTAACTTGAAGCAGAAGTTTTCTCTGATCTTTGGAACCCCTGTAAACTCTTGGAATACCAAGTGTGGGGTATGGGCCAGCAGCATTGGCACCACTCGGGAGCTTGTTAGAATTGTAGACTCCTTGGCTCCACCCTGGACCTACTGAATCAGAATTTGCATTTTTGAGGTCCCCAGGTGATTCCTATGCATATTAAAAATTGAGATTCATGCTATAGATGATTTTTGTGGAGGGCAGGATTTATGTCTTAAAAGTTACCTGATAGCAGTCTAATATAGAAGTTCATCCTTCAGTCTAATGGTTTATGGCTAGAGATTTTCTAGACTGCTCTGATTTTTCCCAGAAGGTTGATAGGTTACCAGATTTTATAGGGAAGCGGTGGCCTATGTGATTAGCCTAGGCCTTCAGTCTATTGCAGAGCAAGATCTCATTTTGTTGTCACCTAGGATGTCATGGTCCCATGCTAAGAAGGAGCCTGATACTTCAAGAAAACTCACTGTGCTTATTCACAAATTTGGAAGCTCCTTTGGATAAGTTTACCAGTTGCCATTTTTACATAGAAAATTTTGAAGATCATTTTTATTCTCATGAAGAGAATAAAAGAATTCATATAACAGGAACTTTTTAGGTTACTTTTTAACTTTCAGCGAAGAGCCGTTGTTGACTAGTGAGGGTATGTTGAGAAGAGTCAGAGCCTGTTTGAAGAGGCTTGCACTGGCCCACTTTGGGGCAATTCAGTCATCAAAAAGAGTAATGATTGATTATAAGTTTTGAATAAATAAAAACAAGTCCTACTGATACTAAAAAAAGGGAGAGAAAAAGAAAACTCCTCAGTTGCTATCATTGGAGGAGACTCCTATACCAAATTATTCTGGAAATTGATACGGGGAAGAATTACACTGCCTTTTTTAAAAGAGGCACTGTAATTCATCCTCGTTCATGAGAGAAGGCTCTACATGGAGGAACCGACCAGTAAATGTAGAAGGAATAATAGGATTAGAAAATCACCATTTTCCACCCTTAGTGAAATAATTCAGGCAAGGATCTGCAGGTGAAAGACTTTTGGGGAAAAGGATATTCTCAGCATGCTCAGGTGAATTCTAATTGCAAAGAGAAAACTTACTTTTGGAGTGGAATGATTTGATGGTCTCGGTCTTATCCATGTGGTCATTTAGCTTCATTGATAGCAGGTAGCTTGCCTTATGTGCTCATATGACTCCACCTGACATCATGACCATCACCTGTGAAATATTTTAGCAAAATATGTTTAACCTGAATTCAGTCCATTGGAGTTCCTGTTTATAGGAAATACGTGGGGTAAAAGAGCAAGTTGGACACCTTGAGCATACTCTGACAAATCCAGATTGTGGAATGTTCTATGAGACAACTGCTTTTTTTTCTTAAGATTTTATTTTTTATTTAGAGAGAGAAAGTGTGAGCAGGTGGTGGGGGGTAAAGGGCAGAGAGAGAGGTGAGAGAGAATCTTAAGCAGGCTCCAGCACTGAGTGTGGAGCCCGACAAGGGGCTCAAGGAGGGGCTTATCAAGGGGCTCGATCTCACAACCCTGAGATCACAACCTGAGCTGAAACCAAGAGTGGGAGGTTTAACTGCACCACCTAGGTGCCCCTTAAGATTTTATTTTTAAGTGATTTCTACACCCAACCCAGGGCTTGAACTTACAACCATGAGATCAAGAGTCACAGGCTTTACCAGCTGAGCCAGCCAGGTGCCCCTATAAGACAGCCGCTCTGGGGGTCTCTGGGTGGTTCAGTAAGTTAAATAACGACTCTTGGTTTCGGCTCAGGTCATGATCTCAGGGTCATGAGATTGAGCCCAATATCGGGCTCTGCACTGGAAATGGAGCCTACTTAAGATTCTTCTCTCCCTCTCCCCTTCCCCCCCACCCCGATAACAAAAAAAACAGAAAAAGACAACTGCTCTTAATCATTGGGTGGGTGGGAGAGAGTGATGGGAAGGACTGTCCTAGATATCAGAGATAAACACCATGCATGAAATGGTTGGATTTTGGTTAAAGGAGAGAAAAGCTATGAAAGACATGGTGGGGGGAGGAGGGGCGCCTGGGTCGCTCAGTCGGTTAACTGTCTGACTTGTGATTTCAACTTGTGATTTCCACTCAGGTCATGATCTCGTGGGTTGTGAGATGGAGCCCCACAATGTGGCTGCGGGGAGTCTGCTTGAGATTCTCTCTCTCTCCCTCTGCCCCTCCCCCCACTTGTGTGGGTGCTCTCTCTCTCTCAAATAGGTGAATAAATCTTCAAACAAAAAAAGATGGGAAAATCTGAATATGGACTGTGTATTAGATAAGAGATTATTGATTTTTTTGGGTAAGCTAAGGTATATGGGTATAAAAGCGAATATCCTTAGTACCTTGCTACTCAGTGTGGTAGATGAATGGGTAGCATTGGCATCAGCTGAGAGATTGCTAGAAAAGCGGACTCTCAGATGCTTCCTCCAGCAATAGAATCAGGATCTAAATTATAACACCCTCCCTTAGTGATTATAGGCACGTTAAGTTTGAGAAACGCTGTTTTAGGATGTGCACACTGGAAGTCTTAAGAAGTGAAATGTCATGATATCTAACTTACTGTAAAATGGTTCAGCAGGAAAAAATAGAGGGAAAGAAGGAGGAATAAAAAAAAAGAAATAGGATAAAATATTAACAATTGTTAAATCTAAGTGGTAGTTTATTCATTGTATTATTCTTTCAGCATTTCTGTAAGTTTGAATGTTTCATAATAAAAATGGAGTAAGAGGTAATGTTAACATTTAGTTGAACTTGACCAGTCCTTTGCCAGAAACATATTTTTGAAGGCTAAGCAATATTTTTAAGCAGAAGTTTTCTAAGAGGCTTGTAATTATTCCTGAAACTCTAATACTAAATATTCTCACTTTTATTAGTAGGAATGTATTAGTGTATTCTAGCTATATAGGGCTTTTGTTTCTTCTATTACATATATTACCTATCTAAAAAACCACCTTTAAAATGGAAGTTTTGAAGTGAAGGACCACTGCATAACAACTATATGGAATGCTTTCTTTTTTGCAGAGTCTGTTAGACAAAGATAAACGGGTTCTCTCTGTGAGATGTTAATAAACACTTGTCTTTTGACAGTTCCATACCTAGTAGTAATAATGAACACTTACTCTGTGCCAAGCATTGTGCTAAGTACTGAGGAAAGAAGGACTAGTGAGCAAGATAAATATAGTTCTTGCCATTGTGTTGTTTACAATGTAGTAGATGACAAAATTTTTTTTTATTGTCCTGACTAGTGTTTACATTTTATATCATTATTTTGCTTAAATTACTGACATTTGATGCTGTACAAAAACTTTAGAAGCATTTTGTGTAAGAACTTGCTTATATTAGCATGTATAAACTGTGCAGGACAATAGTTTGAGAGAGCTAAATGGGTTGGTGTATATTTTAAACAAGAATTATAATTTAATATTACAATTTACTATCACATGTAGGTGGGGTTCTAATAGAATAGCTTTTTAAAAAAATCTGAACACTAATCATACATTATTTTTGGCTTCAGGTGGTTACCCTAACAGCTAATGATAAGACAAGTGTTTCCTTCTCCTCTCTCCGAGGACAAGGTGTCCTTTATAATGTCATTGTCCGGGACCCACTTCTCAATACATCTGCTGCTTATGTTCCTGCTCACACATATGCTTGCAGCTTTGAGGCCAAGGAGGGTAATTGTTCTTCTCTCAGTAAGTATATGGATTTAAACTTCGAAATTTCTTCTTTGGCTTTGCAGATCCATGTCAACCAATCCAGAACTCAAAAATATTAAAAAATGCTTTTGTCTAGTGAAGACTAGCAAAAATAAAAAATTCATTCAGCAAATGCCTTTTGAGCCCCTCGGTTGTCCCATTCTTTGTTCTAGGCAGAGGGATACAGCAGTGAACAAAACAGACTACGTGCCCTTTGGGAGCTTATGTTTTAGCGGGGGAGATGAGACAGACAAGATAAATTTGAAAAATATCCATCATGGGAGAAACTGCTGAGTGCTAAGAAGCAAACATTAAGTAGGAAAGGTGGATAATAACAAGTGACACTGAGGGAAGAAGTTTGAGAGCGATGGCCAGGGAGGCCCATGCGGAAAGGCTAACCGTTGAGTGGAGACCCCGGGGGGTGAGTGGAGAGGTGGGGGGCGAGTGGAGACCCAGGGCGTGAGTGGAGACTCCGGGGGGGGGGGGGGGGGGGGGGGG
>NW_023270504.1:7571954-7732850 GCF_011800145.1 Mirounga leonina
GGGGGTGAGTGGAGACACGGGGCGAGTGGAGACTCCGGGGGGGTGAGTGGAGACACGGGGCGAGTGGAGACCCGGGGCGAGGCGAGGCGGGGAGCCCTGCGTGTGTCCGGGCAGTACTGCCAGGCAGAGGCAACAGCGGCCCTCAGCCGGAGCCTTCTTGGTGTGTTCGGAGAACAGCGGCGAGAACAGCGGCCGGAGGAGCCTGAGGAGGGGGAGAGGTGCAGCCTGGTAGGGCGCAGCGTGGGCAGAAGCTTCTGTTCAGAGCGCAACGGAAAGGCATTGGCGGGTTTGAGCAGCGAGTGCCCTAATCGGACTCCCGTTCTGACGGCATCACTCTGGCTGCTTCTGTGAGAAAAGTCAGGGGCGAGATCAGAAACGGAGATGGACCAGGCTGTCGCGGTAATTCGGGGCAGAGCGGACAGTGGTTTGGATAGGGTGGTGGCAGTGGGGGCGTTGCAAGATCATTCTGTGTGTAACATTGTATTCTGAAATAGTTTCACCGAAAAGGTGCAAAAATACGAAGAATTTCGGCATAATCTTCACTCAGATTCCTCAACTGTGAATGTACTATGCTATTTGCTTTTTATTTATAGAGCGCTCGCGTGCGCGTGCTCTCCATATGTAGGTGCACGTACTCTGCTTTCTTTGAGCCACCTGAGAGTAAGTTGCAGACAGAAAGACCTTTTTCCCTTAAAATATTTCTATTTATTTCCTTACATAACCATAGTAAAAATGATCAAATTCACAAAATTAACTCTGAGACAGTACTGTTATTTAACCCTCAGATGTTACTGAATTTCACTAGCTATTCCACTAATGTCCTTTATAAAAAAAAAAAAAGTCACATACTGCATTTAACTGACCTGTGTCTCTTTCGTCTTCTGTAATCTGAAACAATTCCTCAGTCTGTTTTGTCTTTCAAGACCTTGACCTTTTTGAGGGGTACAGGCTGACTTTTTAGAATGTCCTCCAGTTTGGGTTCGTCTGATGTTTCCTCATGATTAAATTCACATTATGCATTTTTGGTGGGAATACAAAAAAGCAATGTTGTGCCCTTCTTAGGAGGCATTTGATACCTATTTGTCCCATGACTGGTGGTGATAACCTTGAATATTTGGTTAGTAGTGTCTGCCAGGTTTCTCCACTGTAAAGTAACTATTTTCCCTTTAAGTATTCTTGGGCAAGACTCTGAATGCTAGTAGATAGGCCCTTCTTAAACTCTCACTTGCTAGTTTTAGCATCCCATGATTTTTGCCTGAAACATTTATTACTAGGTGGTTGCCAAATGGAAATTTTCTAATGTCATCATTTCTTCATATTAGTTGGCATTCTCTTGTAAGGAAGAGATTTCTCTTCTCCCCTATTTATGTATGTATTTATATACATGAACCCATGGATTCTTAATTCTCTGGATAATCCATCACTATCATTATTTTCATGTTTCAAAGTGCCCATTATTTGCATGTTAAATCATCCCAGATTTGGCCAATGAGTGGCTGCATATATTTTGAAATAGAGCCAGGAATAGTTGCTGGTTGGGTGAGGGGGTTGAAGAAAGGTGTAAAAGATGACTACCATTTTGGCCGGAGCACCTGGAGAGCTAGAACTGCCATTCACTGAAATGGGAAAGACTGTTGGAGGAGCGGGTTTGGGAGCATGTATCAGGAGTTCAGTTTTGGACCTGTTCAGTTTGAGAACCTTAGGAAGCATTCAAGTGGACATGTTGAATTGACAGTTGGTTGTAAATATGCTGGAATTCAGGGGAAAGGTGTGGGCTGGGATTACCTTGAAGTGCATCCAATTAAATCGATGGCACCTAATGCCATGGACTAGATGGCCTTACTGTGAAGTGAGCAAGTAGAAAAGAGACGGGTCTAAGGACCGAGCCCTGGGCACTCTGGTGCTTAGAGGTCAGGAAATTAGGAACTGAAAAATGACCACTGGATTTAGCAAGATGGAGGGTGTTGGTGTCAGAGCTGTTTTAGTGGAGCGCTGGGGTAAGCCTTACTGGAGTATGTTCAAGAACAAATAGGAAGAAAGAAATTGGAGAAGAGTCCAGATAGCACTTTCCAGGAGTTTTGCTCTAAAGAATAGTCTATCCATTGTGTTCAGGGACTAGGGTTCCCCTCCTCTGGTAGAGCTGTATCCCATCCAGTCTTCCACTGCCATGCTCAGGATCCTGGAGACATAAAATGTAGGGGACCCAGGCAGATATCAGTTCTGTATCTTTAACTGGTAGACTTAATCTAGGTTCCTCTAGTCCCCTTCCCTTGAGTCCTTCTGCACCAGAGCCCCTCCTAATCTGAAAGCTCCCCTCCCCTGGGTTTCCATCTCTACGTGTTAGCCGAGGAGAAAGGGAGCTCTGATCCTATTCCTCCAACCTCAGTTGACCCCTCCTAGTGATGATGTTGGTCCTATTGTTGCTTTCATTTTCGAGCTTGATGTGTATGAGGACATCTTTCCTGAGCTTGGAGTAGAGAGGAGGTATCCACATTGCCTTTTAATTAAAACTTTGGCCTGTGTATCATAACCTAGATGATACTGTGATAATTAAAGACTGCTCTACTTGGACTGTCTTCTATCCTCCCAGTCCATTCACCCCTTTGTCTTCATCGCCCCCCAAAGTGCCCATATTCTCTCTAGTTTTGTCTCTAGAGTCTACTTCTTATGAAACCTGCTCTCTGTTTTTTTCCTGTATCATTTGTTTCTGTGCTTTCCTGGTACTGTGAGTGGGGATTCCATTTAGTTTCTCTCTGCTGTCTGATAGCAGGAAGGAAAGCTAACTGTGTGTGTCGTTTTTATTGGGTTGGAAGATCTTGCCAACCTTGATGATTATACTTGCTGGAAACTGCCACTTAGATTGTCATTTGAAAAAAAAACTATCCCAGCCAACTCCACACTTGTGGTGTAAAGATTAAATCATAGAACAGCAGTCAACCACAGGTCTGAAATAAGCAGAATGTGGCGTTTTATCTCTTGTTTCACCTTTCTTTGGGGCGCTTTGTTCTCAGAAAAGCTGCTGTGTGGGTTATGTCTCATGCCCTGCAAATTCTGGTCTTCTGCCTTGTGTTTCTTATTTAAATGTAGGTCTTCATGGTATCTCCATCTGAGCACTCTTAAGCATTTTATGTGTTTTGATCTGTGGTAACATTTAACATTTTCCACATGAGATTGTATAGGTGTTTTGTTTTCGTTTTTAGTTCAGGGATTATTTTCTTGTGATAAATCTCAAAGGAGTCATGACAGTGAATTTAGTGTATTTTTCTCTTTGGTAAGCTGTATCTTTTGGTTCATGTTATTTATATTTAAGTTGGTGCCTATTAAGGACCATGAGATTTGGTCTTTGGCATCATGAAGTATATTGTGCTTTATTGTTAGTTATAATGCTGCATTTTTTTTTCAGAAGCAATATGTGTAAAGAAGATGGGCAATAATTTGTTCATATGTGATTTACAGTGTAGTACATGTTCTTTTATTTTAATGGGAATTTTGGTTAAAATTTTTTATGATGAAGAACTTCAAAGAACCTTCATATACTAATTTTTCAGCATTAATGATTTTGATTCATGGTGTGATTTGGTTTCAGCTATATACCCACCTGGGTCTCTGCCTCCTAGCCCTCCTTTATTACTGTATTTTTTAATTTAATTTTTTATTTTTTTTAAAGATTTTATTTATTTATTTGACAGAGAGAGCGAGAGAGGGAACACAAGCAGGGGGAGTGGGAGAGGGAGAAGCAGGCTTCCCGCGGAGCAGGGAGCCCGATGCGGGGCTCGATCCCAGGACCCTGAGATCATGACCTGAGCCGAAGGCAGATGCTTAACGACTGAGCCACCCAGGCGCCCCTATTACTGGATTTTTTTAAATAGCAAATCCATGGCCATCATTTTGCTCACAAAATTTCAGTGTGGAGTGTGTGTATGTGCACACATGTGTGTGTTTGTCCTAAAGATAAGCTCTGTTTTCAAAATACATAGGTACAGTATCACCAACACAAATTTCAGTGAAAAATATTGAAGATAATTCCCTAATAGCATCAAATTAACAGCCAGTACTTATATTTTCCCAGTCACCCAATTGTTTTTCAGTTTTTTTATTTAAATCAGGTTTTAGGTGACGCCTATACATTGTATTTAGTTGATGTGTCTTTTAAATCTCTTTTAATCCCTAGTTCTCCTTTCCGTTGCCCTCCTTTTTTCTTGCAGTTTGTGAAGAAACAAAACCATTTTGTGTACACAGGACACCCCAAGAATATGTCAAAAGTAGTGCTGTATACTCGTCAGGAAGCATAGATTGTCTGGTTCCTCCTTTTGTCATAGCAGTAGCATTGATATTCATTGCCCACACAAAATAATTTGTTAGGGGTGGCAAGGGTATTTCCAAAAGTAGGTTTATAATTTATGTGTTTATATTTGTATATGATATATATTATAAATTAAAGTAAGTGTCTATTGTCAGCTCACTTGGTTTTTTTCATGAAGCTTTGTTCTAGTAACTAAGTACAAAGTATTAAATTGGATATATTACCCACTAAATTTTCATTATTTTTAGGAAGAGTATCAACCAAAGTGTTCTTCACCCTTTTTGCCCTGCTTGGTCTCTTCATTTGTTTTTTTGGACACAGATTCTGGAAAACAGGTATTACTGATGTAGTTGCTATTTACGTGCCTTATGGGCTTTTTTGCTTAAATTCTGCTGGGGAATTTGAACTTTAAGGAGATGAGGCAACTGCTTATCTCCAGCTATCTTCATAGATTTGTGACTGGGTTCTTTCCAGTAGACTTTACTTAGTTGCCATGCATTTTAATTTTTTCTCTTAATAATGGAGTATAACTTCCTCTTACTAAGAGGGGAGCAAAACTGGATTTATGCAGCAGACTTCTTCAATTGCTAGGTCGGCCAGCTGACTAAAAATAACTGGGGTTGGAAATCAGGACATTTGTGTAAGAATGTGTGGATTTTGATGATGGTGATTGTGACGTGGTTTCAGATACATCAAGCTGCAGGTCTGTGGTATCTTTAGATTGAAATGTCTGCTTAGTCCCGGGAGGTTCAGACTGCAAATAGGAACTCCGCAATCTTCGCAGTGAAACCCATTCAGGGAGTGGAATACAGTAGTCTTCTCTTACCTGTGGGGCATACTTTCCAAGTCTCCTAGTGGATGCCTGAAATTGTGGACAGTACTTGAACCCCATATATATATATATTTTTTCTTATCCATACATACCTACAATAAAATTTAATTTATAAATTAGGCACAGTAAGAGATTAACAATAATTAATAATAGAATAATTATGGCAAGATGCTGTAATAAGGGTTATGTCAATGTTGTCCCTCTCTCTCAAAATATCTTATTATCCTGCACTTATCCTTCCTGTGCTGATGTGAGATGATTAAATGCCCATATGATGAGATGAAGTGAGGGGAATGATGTAGGTAAGAATTGTGACAGTGTTAGGCTACTATTGACCTTCTGATGGAACCTCAGAAGGAGGATCATCTGCTTCTGGACCATGGGGTAATTGAAGTCATGAAAAGAAAAACCATGAGTAGGGGGGCAACTATATAAATTATGCTCGCTGAATTGATTTGAATTTTTGGGCTGCCTTTTATGTAACAGTGTTTGTAATTACTAAAAAAAAAATCCTTATTTAATTCATTAACAAGGAGTATAACGGAGCATCAAGAAAAGAGTGAAAATAATCCTGATCTCAAACTTTTTAAACTTGTTTTAATAAATTATGAATTGTGGGGGCGCCTGGGTGGCTCAGTTAGGTAAACGTCTGATTCTTGATTTCAGCTCAGGTCTTGGTCTCAGGGTCGTGAGTTCAAGCCCTGTGTTGGGCTCCGTGGGCCTGGAGCCTACTTAAAAAAAAAAAAAATTATGAATTGAAATATGCAACTCCGTCTGCATTATTATATTTTTTCTTGATTGAGTAGAAAATATTCTGAAGAATGTTTAATTCCTCAAAGTATAGAATGATTCTAGAACAAAGAATTTAATTGCCAAGCTCTAGGCAAGGTCCCAAAGATATTACTAGGTATTTTAATGCATGAAGACAGTGATTAAATATTCATCCTAAATAGGGAAGGATGAATTAAAGGAAGGTATAAAAATCACTTAAAAAAAAAAGATTTATTTATTTATTTGTCAGAGAGAGTGAGCACAAGCACAAGCAGGGGGAGCGGCAGGCAGAGGGAGAAGCAGACTCCCCACTGAGCAGAGAGCCTGATGTGGGGCTCGATCCCAGGACCCTGGGATCATGACCTGAGCCGAATGCAGATGCTTAACTGACTGAGCCACCCAGGCTTCCCAAAAGTCTGGGAATACTTTGGAATATTTTACTTTGGAATATTTTGTTATTTTTCCTTTCATTTTTGCTCATGTAATAAATTGAAATTTAGGGGCGCCTAATGCAGTGTATCTAACAGTTAATATTTTAATATTGTATTCATTTAATAATATTTACTCCCAATGACTTCTAAATTTTTCCTGTCTTTCGGGTATTTCTTTCCCCTGAATGTCCTAATATGAGTAAATTCTGGAAGCTTAAGCATGTATTTTTTGGTTAGAAAGTTAAGTTGCACTGTGAAAAGAATACCTAACCATAGCTTGTATTTTTTTTTTCTTCTTTTTCTGGTGGTTTGCTACTAGAATTATTTTTCATAGGCTTTATCTTCATGGGATTCTTCTTCTATGTACTGATTACAAGACTGACACTTCTTACATATGATGGTACGTGAAAACAATACAGTTTGGGAAGAAAGGGGTTGTGTTCATAGGCCCCCTTTCTTTCTATAGTTTGACCGTATTGTGTGATAGATAACCTGTTATGTGTGTAAATAATGGGCCACCTATACTCGAAACATCTTTTCTAGACTACTCATTTAGACCTTCTCTTCTGGGTTTTTAATTTGCATGGTGAATTCCTTGGTACTTAGGGAATTGAAGGGCTATGTTGATTATAAACCCGTGTTCCAGGCTATTTGGTATATTGAAGATACGAAATTTACAACAATCAAAATATTAAGATTTTCTTTACCTTGAAACAAACACAACCCATCCTTCCCTGTCACATTTAACAGAATGCTTGTTGCCCCTTCTTCCTCAGCCCCGATTTATGGGTTGTGCCAAGCCACACCTATCACTTGCCTGGGAGGTTTAGCTCACCTGCTGGTTTGCGCAGCTCAGACCAGCCCCTCCTCAGAGAAGGCCTTTCCGTGCTGGTTGTCAGGGCACTGCCTCGGGGCCTGACCTACAGAAAGGCTAAGGCTGCCTCTGGTAATGGTGGTGTGTGTCTAGCGCATGTGGTAGGAAAAGCTGCCTCTGGTCCAACAGTTCATCTCCTTCTGTGCAGTTCGTCTGATTCTGACAGCCGTCGCTGGAAGTGTTGGTGGGATTCTCCTGGTAGCTGCTTGGTGGCGATTTGGAATCCTCCTGTTCTGCATGCTGTGTGTTGGATTAGTGCTGGGCTTCCTCATCTCCTCAGTGATGTTCTTCACTCCGCTGGGTAGGAGATGTGTCATGTTTTCTGTGTTCAGTTCACTGTTTGCATGACCTTGTTCGGGTTCTCTGTGTACAGATACTGCCCCATCAGGGACTTGGGGCCTTGCCTGTAGAGTTCTGGAAATTTCTATCGATGATGTGGCACTTTAGGGAGGGCCAGTACAAAGTGAATCTTAAGTGGAAGCCCAGTATATCCCACAGATCAACTTGGCACTGCTCTGCTGGCAGCCGAGTTGGGAACCTGGTGCTTCGTTCCCGGTTGTCTTATACCCCAGCCTTCACTCCCACCGTCTGCCAGACCCCAGGCGTTCTAACATACCTACTTGTCATCTAGGGCAGTAGCACAGGGGATGGTTCTGGGAATTTTTTTTTTTTTTTTAAGTAATTCAGTTTTTACTTAGAATGCTTAGAATGTGGTTAACTTGTAAGTTAACTTTCTTTTGTAGGGCAGGAGAAATTTCCCGTCTATCCTTCTAAGGTTCTTCGGCTGGTCTAATCATTAAATTGATAAAAGACGGATTAACAAGAGAACAAATTTAATTTTGTATGTACAGGAACCCCTTAAAAGTATGGGACCCAAAGGCAGTCAGGCAGTTGAGCCTTCTTTGTCATCCGGAGCTAAGGAATGGGGTCGGTGCCTGGGGTTTCAAAGGTGGGGAGGGCAAGTCACAAGAAAAGAAGAAGAGCAGACATTTGGTAATCAGATGTTTGCCCTACCAGGCAGTTAAGTATTTCAGATAAAATAGTTATCACCGGTAGTTGCTCTCTTTCTGGGTCAGGCTCCCTATGTAAATTCTTTTAGGCAGTTAGTGAAGCTATTAAAGTTTTTCCTGACCCTGCCGGGTCTTGATTGCCTTCAACTAAAAATAATCCACATGCCAAAGTGGCACATTTTAGGGCGCCTGGGTGGCTCAGTTGGTTAAGCGACTGCCCTCGGCTCAGGTCATGATCCTGGAGTCCCGGGATCGAGTCCCGCATCGGGCTCCCTGCTCGGCAGGGAGTCTGCTTCTCCCTCTGACCCTCCTCCCTCTCATGCTGTCTCTCATTCTCTCTCTCTCAAATAAATAAATAAAATCTTAAAAAAAAAAAAAAAAAAGAGTGCATCCTTGAATGCAGTGAAGGAGCATTTAAAAAAAAAAATAAATTTAATTTATAAATAGGACTTCTGATAGAGTCTTCCCGGGTCACTGTAGACGTGCTGCATTTTGGAGAAGAGTTTAGTAGAAGCGCAGGAAAGTGGTTAGCTCCCATCTTTCCTGATGCATGAGGAATCACATCTTCCAGGATGCAGTGGCTGGGCAGGAAATGCATTGATGGTAAAAATCTAGTAAATGGATTTTGCTGCTCATTTTGGGTAGGAGTTCAAATAGTTAGCTCTGAATGCCATTTACTTGTACTTTTTACTTTGCAGTACAAAATCATGGAGTGATAGAAACAGAGCAAGGAAGGATGGTTTGGAGCTTGGCCACGAAATAGTTCAGTCTTCTCATTTTATGGGTTAGGAAACAGGCTCAGTATCGCAGCTAGTGAATGGAAGAGCTTGGACTAGTCCAGCCTCTTCTAAATTTTCCTGGGAATAAATGCAGAGCATGTACCTGCTTGATTTTCCTCCCACCCCTCAACCTTCTAAGACACATCCTTAAAAGTTGATTGTATTGGCAGTTAAATGAAAAAAGTCAGAATTCATTTCTAATTGTCAACCTATTCCCTGGTGATTATAATAAATCTTGATGCATGTCTGTGTTTAGATGTTGAGAAAATGAAATTGAACTTGGTAAACCTGTTAACTCTTGCTTTCTTTTTGCTTTTTCAGGAAACCTGAAGATTTTTCAAGACGATGGTGTGTTCTGGGTGACCTTCTCTTGTATAGCTGTTATCATTCCAGTAGTTTTCATGGGCTGCCTAAGAATAGTAAGTGTTTCATCAAGTGAGATTTATTCATCCTATTGTCCCGGGCCTTCAGTCGTTCACTTACTGCATCATTTTGCATGTTTTATTTACCGGGGAGAGCTAGCTACATGAGAATCTTTAGGAAATGATTAATTTTAAATAGCCTTGTTACTGTGAAAGCAAGAGAAGTTCTGATTACAATTAGCACAGTGTTTTTTTCATCAAGTGGGGCTGGTCACTGCTGTCAGTATGCTTTAACAGTGGGAGCAGAGAGGTTGAGCTCACTGTAAATGCACAAGCTGATGGATCATTAGTTTCAACAGTCTCTCCAGACAAAGTGTTCTTCATCTAATTAGACTATTATTGAGGTTCTTTCACAGGGAAGACATTTCCTTTTTTTTTTTTGACTTTATTTATTTGAGAGAGAGCGAGAGCACAGCAGGGGGGGAGGCAGAGGGAGAGGGAGAAGCAGGCAGCCCAACATGGGGCTCTATCCCAGGACTCTGGGATCATGACCCAAGCCGAAGGCAGACGCTTAATGACTGAGCCACCCAGGCGCCCCAGGGAAGACATTTCCTATGAGTAAGAACTCACTGTGGGTGTGGAAGGTGGTTTTCAGTTTAACCTTCCAGGTAACCTTTATTCAGCGCTGAGACTTGACCCCATTTCATGTGCCCTGAGGGAGCAGAAGGGATTCCCTGTGATTGAGGCCAGTTGGGGAGGGTTAGAAACTATTCCTTGTTCTACCAGCGGCGATGCCTAAACGCTTCACTCTTCCACAGCTGAACATACTGACTTGTGGATTCATTGGCTCCTACTCGGTGGTCTTAGCCTTTGACAGTTACTTGTATACAAGCCTTTCTTACATCACTTTGAATGTACTCAAGAGAGCACTCAACGTGGATTTCCACAGAGCTTTCACAACTGTGCCTTTTCAAACTAATGGTAAGACTAAATCCAAGAACCCGAGTGATAGTCAAGTAAGAATACTGGCCCGCTTGTGCTAACAAGAGCACTTGGTAACTAGACTGAAAGAAGGTTAACTGGACAAGAGGAGGAAACTCACACCATACAAATGTATTAGAGCCTTCTGTTAATAATAACTTATGACCATGGGAGAAAAGAATTTAAATTTGTAAGGTGGTTGAAGTTCATACTTCTAAAAATCTTCTAAATGAACTTTAAGAAATTTCTCAACCAGGATTACTTAGGTTACCTGGTCAATTCCCAGTGGTGAGAAAAATCCTGGGAACAAAGCTGTTTGGTTGGGGTGGGATGAGGGATGAGAATGACAGCCTGATTGTTAAAGTTATTCCCTTGTTTCCTTCCTTTAAAGAAGCATGTAATTTGCTACTTGAAAGTGAAAAAGTGATTTTCAATCAGAAGGTGTTATTGTTTCTGCAACTGTAAGATTCTACCCATTAAAGTAGAAAAGTCATCTCCATAGACTTTTTGAAGAAAAAAATGGCTAAATTAAATGTTCACAATGAATGTAGGATGTATTGGTTTCAGAAATGTTAAAAATATGGAAGATGGAAAATTATGTCTTGTTGTTGAAGATATATAAGCATAGTCATGATTGCTGTGACTATTTAAGGACATATCTTTCCCTCTACCATCCTGAGTCTGCCCTCACTGGATAAGAGGTTGATGCTACATAGAGACTTTGAAATCCATGTGTCTTGCAAGTTTTACATACAAAACAATATTTTGTCAAGCCTTTACTAGAAGCTCTGTTACAGTTTGTTGAATTTCTTCATGCATTTCTATATCCACTCTTCATGAGGGGGGTGGGGCCCCATATTGAGTGGAGTGGGGGGAAAAAAGCAGGGTGGCATCTAATGTTCCGTGATGTACGTTTGTGAGGTGTAGCTAGAGGACTGCTTTCTCCCCGCCCCAGCCCCAGAAAAACAAAACAACCAACCACGCCGGTGGGCACTGGTCACAGAATATTGGAATTCCAGGGATCCAAACAACTGATTTCTTACAGCCTCTCTGGACTTTCAAATGCCTATGATAGAAAATTCCCATTTTAAAATTTAAGACTCTAGCTTCCTTATTCATTCCTCAGCTGTAAGTGAGGAAATACACGTTTGGCCAAACTCACAGGAAGTCTAATATTGCTGAGAAAGAATGACACAGATTTAAACTATGAAAGGTTAAGTGTTAGAGCTCTGTTAGGTTTTAAAATACAAGAGTTCAAACTTCTTTCCTGCTGTTTTTTAGACTTTATTATCCTGGCTGTATGGGGGATGCTTGCCGTAAGTGGAATTACATTACAGATTCGAAGAGAAAGAGGGCGACCGTTTTTTCCTCCCCACCCGTACAAGTTATGGAAGCGAGAGAGGGAGCGCAGAGTAACGAACATTCTGGACCCTAGCTACCACATCCCTCCATTGAGAGAGCGGCTCTGTGGCCAACTAACCCAGATCAAAGAACTCTTCCGGAAGGAACAGCCAGCTGGAGAGAGAACACCTCTGCTTCTTTAGATGCCAAAGGGCTCGGTCAGTGTGATCCTGAAGTACAACTCAAGCGGTGCCCCAGCTTTGGTGTGTATGCCCAGCCTGCTTCAGCCATCTCCGGTGCAAGTCTGAGAACAAAACAGGCTTTTGTATCTATCTGTGCTTTGCACAATATTGTGGTGTCCTCATTGATATATTATCAAAAGGTACCCTTCTTTTGTTTATTTTTAATTGTGGTAAAATTACACATTTACTGTATCAATCATAAAGTGTATAGTTCAGTAGGCACTGTTTTTGCCTTTTATTGCTTAAAATGCTAATTTAAATACTAAATTATGTCAGTTATTTGAAAATAGGTCAACTTATATAGATAATAAAACTGATATGTATACAATGCCTCATTTCTTTTTTTTTTTCTTTAAAGGCCTTTAAAGTAGTGTTGACATCTGATTTCCAATTTAAAGTGCATTAGAAGTGTTTCTTGGGAAACCAGTTGGCTCCTACCCTAATCTATAGTTCCATTAGTAAGGAAATCTTTTAAAATTTGCATTTTGTAGTTCTTTCTGCTAAATTGGTTGTAATTAGCATTGATGTAAAACACAGGTTTCAAAAATTTTCTTTTGTATAAAGACTTTGTACCATCAGTTTTAGTGATGAGGAGGGGGTCAAAAAGGAATTAGGTGTTTAAAGGAGCTGCTTTGAATTAGGACCTTGGATTCTGTAAGGAAAGTCCCTTCAGTTTTGACCCTTTTTCCCCACAAGCAAGCACCTGGATACCCTGGGCTGCATACCTACTCCTCATGGCCTTTTCTCTTAACTGTCAGAGATGCTTGCTGCCTCTGGTTCTGCTGTGGATTGTAAGCTGGGGACTCCGACAAGCCTGAGGCATAGTGAGGATGGTTGTGGTTGGTTGCACACACATTTGAGAGTCAGCCACTATTTAAACGATGCTGCTTTTAAGAGTTTTTTCAAAGTACAATAGATTTTTGAAGTTTCAGGTAACTGGAAAATTTTCAGTTTTTGCATTTTTAAAAGTGTTTTTGGAAAGGCTGAAACAAAGTGCAGACATACAAAACTAATCATTTTTCCTTTGCAAAATTACACATAGGTGTTTATTATTCTGTAACTGTTTATGTAACTTCAGTAATACTTAAACTTGAAATTTTTTAAAAATCACTTTAAGGATTCTGGCTTCTGCCATATCCTTGTACATTCTAACAAAGTTCTTTGGAATGTTTGTGAGTTATTTTCTGTACCATCACAGTGTATTGCCACTGAAGACTGTAAAGACAGAGCACACTTTTTTGGAGGCTTGAGACAAAGTGTTTAAAAATTTTCATAATTTGAGTAATAAAAAGCCAATTTGTATAATTTTTTAATAATAAATACCTATTTTGAAAAAAATGCTGAAAGTCTCATTATTATTAAATTTTTTAACCAACTGTATTTGTACCATAGCAACAAAGACATGAGAGAAGTTTCATAGGTATAAAATTACTTCATCTGGAGAATTAAATCTTTATTTTAAAGATTTAGTTTAATCCTAAATGAAATAATAGGAAATGAAGGAAATCTGAGGCAGTGTATTAACATTTATATCCCTTGTTAGAAGGAAACCTGGTGTCTTTGGTGGACTAATTTGTGTCGGTGTCCTTAGCACTTCTGGTTTGTCCAACTGAAGAAAAGAAGTACTAGTATTACCAGAAAATTAGTTACACTATTCCTTAAATGTTTTAGTTCCGATTAACCTGTTACAGGTTAGCTACTAGGTTGCCAAACCACAGCAGCTAACTAGTGCTATGGACCAGTGGAGTTCTGTAGGAGTTTGGGATAGAAAATGGATTCTACCAAGGAAATTGCTAGACTATTAGACCAGGTACAGGCCTTAAGAGATCATGTGATCTGACCCCTTACTTTATAACTAAGGAAATTCTTGATGGAGTCAATTATATGAAGTCACTATTATCAGGAATAGTGCCCAGATCAAAATTTGGGATACCTGACTTCCATCCAAGTGTGCTTTACACTGTATCATAATGAAAATGTAAACCATTGATCAATTTTCAATTTTCTTCTGGTGAACTGGTGACAACACAGTGAGAAGGCAGCCTTCTGCAAGCAGAGGAGAGGCCTCAGTGGAAACCAGCCTTGATCTTGGACTTCCAGCCTCCAGAATGGTGAGAAAATAAATTTCTTTTGTTTAAGGCACCCCGTGTGTGGTATTTTATGGCAGCGCTAGCGAGAAACTAATACACTTCAGAAATCATTTTACCCTGATTGTTGATTGGAAGACTTCTGGGCAATCTGGCCACTGTGTTTGCAAGGACCACTCTAGGAAATGGAGGTAAAGAGGGGCTCAAGCTAGGGGAAGCTTGGGCTTACCCAAGGACTACCATATAATCATTACACTGGGGAGGTTGGCAGGTCTGGATCCGGCTATATCAGCGTAAGAGGCAAACAACAAGAAACCCCCCCCACGTACAATGATAGTAGTTTTTACTTGGATCTCACCTTTACTCATTACATAAATATGTGTTGAATTCCTAAGTGCCAGGCCATGCCTTGGGTACTAGGAAGAAGATGGCAAAATATACTGGCATGGCCCCCGCCTCATGGTTTTGAGTGTGATGAGACAGATACTAGAGTAGTTACACAGAGGAGGTACAATATGCAATGAACTTTAAAATTGATGGGGGGTAGAATCCGGATGCCAGGGAGGAATTCCTTGAAATGACACTTAAGCTGAGACTTGGAAGAGGAGTAGGAGTACCAAACCACAAGGAGGCTGAGTGCATCCCATGTAGTGGGGTTGAAAGCATGATGAAAAGCTTCCAGGCCTTCCCTTCTCTGTGGAAAGCCCCCAGAGGAGTCTCTCCCCTGTGCCCTGCCAGTCCTTGCGGCCCTTCACTTTGGTGCTTGGTGGGGTCAGTGAGCCCATTCTTTGCTTTTCACATTTTGATCCAGAAAGGATGTTGGTGGTGTTTTTTTTTTTTAAATTGAGATGTAATTGACCTACAACACTATGTAAGTTTGAGTACAGTATTTGATTTGGTACATTTATGTTACAGTATCAGTATGATTACCACCACAGAGTGAGCTAATGCCTCTTGTCATGTCACATCATTACTCTTTTTGTGAAAACAGGATGTAGTCTCTTGGCAACCTTGAAGTTTATAATACAGTATTGTTGACCAAAATCCTTTGAGCTCCCGATTTTATCTAATTGCGAGTTCATTCCTTCCTTAAATAACATTTCCCCAATTCTCCCACCTCCAGCTCCTGGTAACCGCCATTTCACTTTCTGTTACTAGATATTTGGGTTTTTTAGATTCCACATAGACATGATATCATCCATTGTTTGTCTTTATCTGACTTCTCTCACTTGGCATAATGCCCTCAAGGTCCATCCATGTTGGAAATGGCAGGCTTTATCACGGCTGAATAATATTCAATTATATATGTATACACACCACATCTTTATCCATTCACCCATTGATGGACATTTAGGATGTTTCCCTGTCTTGGCTATTGTGAATAATGCTGCAGTAAACATGGGAATTAGCCATTGTTTTCAAGATCTTGCTTTACATTTCCTTTGGCTATATACCCAGAAGTGGGATCATTAGATCAGATGGTTTTCTTTTTATTGTCTGTCTTCCTTGTTAAATTTTATCTATACTATAAAACTGCACAGAGCATATCTTGTCTATTTACCTTTCTTTTTCATTTTCTCCTAAGTCCCTAGAATTTAGCAGTTGTTTCCTG
This sequence comes from Mirounga leonina, assembly GCF_011800145.1. Lineage (NCBI taxonomy): Eukaryota > Metazoa > Chordata > Mammalia > Carnivora > Phocidae > Mirounga > Mirounga leonina. The sequence continues at coordinate 7,587,580 of NW_023270504.1, forward strand.
GCAGGGGGGTCAGAACACTTGAGTGATCTACAATCTGTGGTCCTCAAATTCTTTCCTTCTGTTACAGAGTCCTATTAACATACCTCTATACAAGTATAATATACCTGACTCTGCACCCCCACCCCGTGTGGATTCCTTCCCTTGGAAGGAGGTTAAAGGATGGCCACGATAGCTTTTTTACTTTGAAGTTCTTAGGAGCTAGAAGGCTTATTCACCATGGTTCATGGCTCCTCCTGCTAATGGATTCTCTATTGTCCAGACTGGCTTGCATGTTCTCTGGCTTGCCTGAACTGGGCAGAGCTTTAAGGAAGGGGGTGGAAGATCAGAAAATGATGCAGATGGAAGAAGTAGTTGAGACACATTAAGTGTGCCTTTGTTCCCCAGTTCAGTGTTTTCAGCAATTGAACTGGACCTTAACACCTTTTTTTTTTTTTTAAAAGATTTTATTTATTTTAGAGAGTGCGAGTGCATGAGGAGGGGGAAAGGGCAGAGGGAGAAGGAGAGAATCCCAAGCAGACTCTGCGCTGAGTGCTGGGCCTGGCTCAGGGCTCAATCTCACAACCCTGAGATCATGAGTTGAGCCAAAACCAAGAGTCAGACACTTAGCCAACTGAGTCACCCAGGCGCCCCAACACCTTTTTAAAATAAACTACCCGCCTCATTTGGAGCAGACCATCCATATATAAAAATTGCTTAAAACTGAAATATATGTATTGCGAGGGCTGGGCCTACAGTTCTAGAGGACTACTCTCAGGAACAGAATTAAAGGCTTTCCTCTGAAAAAAAATCTCCATCTTGCTTATTAATGCCTGAAAGTTTTGGGGCGCCTGGTGGCTCAGTCGGTTAAGCATCTGCCTTTGGCTCAGGCCATGATCTCAGGGTCCTGGGATGGAGCCCTATGTCAGCCCTATGTCTTCCTCTGTCCATGCTCTCTTCCTCTAATAAATAAATAAAATCTTAAAAAAAAATGCCTGAAAGTTTTTCAACAGAGGACAGTCTTCCATTTCACAAGTAGAGCTACTTTTCTTCCAAACCAGCTCTCCCTCCTAAATTCCTTTATGATATATACCAGTGATTCTCTACAGAATTTTCTCCTGAATGATGTTTTTAACCTCTTATATTCTATAGGTCTAGAGTCTGCATGACCAAGAATAAAATCCTTATAAAGTTTTTTTTATATCCAGTTAGAGACAGGTCTTAAAATGAACATATTCTAGAAGTTAACATTTGAAGAATTCATTCACTTGATCTCACATCAACCTGTGATTTAGTAACACTGAGTACTTGACCACTGAGTGGTGCTGAAATTTGAGATGAAGCTGATAAATCCTTGGCATTTTAAAGTAGCCAGGGTCTAGCCCTATTCATCTTCAGCTGTATATACAGACGGAAGCAATGTGAAGGCTTGGGGTTATACACTGGGACAGGGACAAGTTCTTGGAACACTGATTCTAACCAGCTTTCTTCTTTGTTAGTTTTATAGAAAGCCCCAATGTAGCTTTCCTAGCAATGTGTGATACTCAAGAAGTATATATATCCTGTGCTTCAAGATAAGATGTTTTTACTCTGGGTCCAGTTCTACCTACTGATACGGATTTCAATATACTGAATTTTCTGAAGGCTTTAGTTATTCCAAAGCAGTGGGTTTATGCTTTTCCTTTTATGTAGGTTTACTCCTTTTTCCTCATATGGAAAAAAAAAACTTGCAAGGGATATCATTAACTGGAAAAAAAAAAATTGAGGAACCAAGGTGTATTTGAGATTCCGATTGTGTGTGTGTGTGTGTATGTTTAAAAGCATTTATAGGGGCGCCTGGGTGGCTTAGTTGGTTAAGCGACTGCCTTCGGCTCAGGTCATGATCCTGGAGTCCCGGGATCGAGCCCCGCATCGGGCTCCCTGCTTGGCGGGGAGCCTGCTTCTCCCTCTGACCCTCCCCCCTCTCATGTACTTTCTCACTCTCTCAAATAAATAGGGCGCCTGGGTGGCTCAGTCGGTTAAGCGACTGCCTTTGGCTCGGGTCATGATCCTGGAGTCCAGGGATGGAGTCCCGCATCGGGCTCCCTGCTCAGCAGGGAGTCTGCTTCTCCCTCTGACCCTCCCCCTCTCATGTTCTCTCTTTCTCTCATTCTCTCTCATATAAATAAAATCTTTAAAAAAAATAAAATAAAAAATAAAACCATTTATAGATTAAGTTTTTCTGATTCACAAGAAACTTGTAATTACTTCTGGGAAGACATAAGTTGTAGGAAGAGATTGACTTTGAGCTGTAATATTTTCTGTATGCTGGATTTTTAACCGTGTACATTTATTTTTTCCTTTAGGTAAAAGATAAATTGTAACAAAAAGGAACATAAACTTTTAAGAATTTATATACGCGAAATAGGTACAGTACAGAAAATATGTACACAGATGTTTAAAAAAGCATTGTTTTATGTTAACAAAAATTACAGTCTGAATATCCATCAGGAGAAATAGTTGAATAAATTATGACATCTATATAAAGATAGTTTCTGTTGCCTGCAAACCAAAGTTTTTTTGTAACTAACTGACTAGTGTATGTAAAACAACGGAATTAGTTGGAAGTATACTGATGTTATTTTCTTCTGGACACTTCCCCCTATGCATTTGATTTTTATATAGTTGTAATTATATGTGCAATTTAGTATTAAGGTTTTTGTTATGCAAATTTAGGTAATATTTTTGTTACCGTTGCTAGAATTTTTAAGCCGTAGTATATAATAAACTGCACTGGGTAGATATAGTAAATTAATTTAATAATCTGGACATAAACTATTTCCCTATTGTATGATATTTAGGTCGAATCTAATTTGTCCACTCTACCACCTATCATAATGTGGCTTTAACCTGGGGAAGCAGTGGAGATGGTAAGAAATGGTAGGATTCTGATATATTTAGAAGGGAGGGTCAGTAGGATTTGCTGATGAATTGGGTGTATGACATAAGAGGAAGTAGAGTCAAAGATGCCACCAAGGTTTTTTTGCCTTAGCAGCTAAAAAGATGGAGTTGTTATCAGCTGAGATGGCTGGAGAGTAAGGATTGCTTTGAGCATGTTGAGTCTGAGATCTCTCTTTGATAGTTACAGTTGAAGGAGTCTGGAGTTAATGAGAGGTTTAATGAGAGCTGTAAATTTGGGAGTCATCAGCATTACAGGTGGTATTTAAAGTCATGAGACTGGATGAGATCACCAAGGAAGTGAGTAGGAATACAGAGTAGAAATAAGGACTGAGCCCTGGGGCTCTCTAATTTTAAGTCAGAAGAAAGAACAAAAGCAACCACTGAGGTAAAAAGAAAGCCCCTTCAAATTCCAATTAGAAATTATTCTTCATCGATGTTTCACTGAAAAATGCAATCCTATTTTACTCTGACCATCAGAAAACGTAGAGATCACCAAAAATTGAGTTATGGATCTACAATCTTTCAATCATTGAGGCAGTTTAGAAATAAAAAATTTTGGAAGTCACCTTTATATTAAAGAATATCAAGTTGAGCAGATAACCCTTTATCTGTGAGGTTGTATATAACTGTTTTTTTAGAATTGTATTTCCTGTATAAAATAAAAAGTAGTGGATAGATGATAAATAGATACTCCTTTTCCAGGGCTGCTATAACAAATCACCACAGGCTGGGTGGCTTAGCAGAAATTTATTCTCTCACAGTTCTGAAAAATCAAGAAGGCCAGAAGTCTGAAATCAAGCAGGGCTGGCCCCTTCCAGAGGCTCTGAGGAACAATGCATTCCATACCCTTCTCCTGGCTTCTGGTGGCATCGCAGGGTCCCGAGGCTTGCATAACTCTCTGCCTCTGTCTTCACATGGCCTTCTCCCTCATGCCTGTTTCAAATATCCTTCTCTAAAGATACTGGTCAATGGATATAGGGCCCATCCTAAATCCAGGATGATCTTATCCCAAGATCCTTAAATCTGCAAAAACTTAAAATATGGTCACATTCACAGGTACAGGAGGTTAGAACCTGGACATACCTTTGCGGGGACACTCTTAAACCCACCACATGTAATAAAAAGGCTTGCAGGATCAGGAATAAGTTGCTGGCCAATTCCTAAGAAATACAGATAGGGGCGCCTGGGTGGCTCAGTCGTTGGGCATCTGCCTTCGGCTCAGGTCATGATCCTGGGGTCCTGGGATCGAGTCCCGCATCGGGCTCCCTGCTCCGCGGGGAGCCTGCTTCTCCCTCTCCCACTCGCCCTGCTTGTGTTCCCTCTCTCGCTGTCTCTGTGTCAAATAAATAAATAAAATCTTTAAAAAAAAAAAAAAAAAAGAAATACAGATAGAAGTTGTTGCTAAGTACTAGTTTTGTGGTGAGAGAGAAGATGCCATAAAAATAAACTATTAATAAATGTAAGCATTGTTCTCAAATTAACTTGGAGACCGTATCAATTTCAATCGTTCATCTTTATTGATAAAACAGGCTCTTATGCAGTACACACTCTCAGACATAAATTTAAGGTTTTGCTTTAAAAAAAAAAAAAAAGTATGGATGTTGCTATATAACAAAGTAAATATCTTTAAACACCAAGATCTTAAAATTATATCCAAGTAAGAAGACTAAGAATAAATTAACTTGTTTATAAAAATAATTATCAAGTAACATTCTGTAATAGAGCTGCCTCAATGAATTGCCTCAGACTTAATCTCAACTGTGTAGCTTATTTTCTTTAATTCTGACTTGGGATAAAAACTGTATGAATGAATGTGCCACCAAATTAATAGATACTTTCCCCAAAACCAATAGAAAAGTTTAAAAATAAAAATTGTCATTTATAAAATATCAATTAAGGCCTCTGAGAAATGAGATCTATTCAGTGTTTGGGCCATTAGCCCTTTCAGTCAGCCCCATCGACCCCACTTACTCCAAACTTAAGATAGAAAAATTTCAAAGTGAAAAGTGGTTTTGAATTTTACCAATATATGAAATTATACACAAAAATCACCATGTGAATATTTCTTTAACAAATTACATACCCAAAAGTAGAATTTGCTACTGTTCTAATTTTAATATAAATGAATATATTTAATCATGTGATATTTTTCTTTTATCCTTTTATTTTATAATCACAAAATAAGAAAAATTTAGATTTCAATTGGTGTTAAAGTACATTTCTATTTCTAGTGGCTTTTAAAAATTTAAATACTGGATATTATTTTGTAAAAAATAAAACAAATACTTATAAATCCATAGATTTCCGACCTCCCAATCCCCCTATGGACTGAGAGGTTACAAGAAAAATCTTAACAGGTTATGAGGACCAGAGAGAGCTTAAGAATAGATCTAGAAAACAATTTTTTTTTTTGAAATTTTAACTTACTTTCTGTATCTCTTAAGAACACTTTTAAAAAAGGGTTCAATGAGGCAGAGCAAATTTGTTTACTTTGAAATTACCATACCTAGCTTGCTATATCAAACATTTCAACTGTTAGCTAAAAGAGCTATGTAATATACTTAAAGATCAACCAGAGAAGAGAAAAATCTCATCTTCATTATTGATTTAGAACCAAAACTTAATCTTTCAAAGGAGTAGTTTAACCTACTAATATGTCTCTTATAAGATCTTCTTTCTTAGAAAGTAATATTCTTTCTCTTTCATTCCTGAAATGATATTTCATATACTTAAGGAACTTATGGACAATTGTTAGCTGACTATTTTAATTATGGTAAATTAGCTAAAATTAAATTACCTCTTTTGTTTATGGTGCATATATAAAACATTCCTACAGCCTTGCTAACTGAATTTTCTTTGATAAAAATTTACATTTATGGGAAGGTAGACAGGCAATCATTAAAGCTGAAGTCTCATGGTACATAAAGCTATTTGTTAACTCTGACACCATAGAGGGAGGAGAAATAAAATTTAGTATGACAATCTTCCATTCACAAAACTGTGGCAAAATGCGGATAATTTTATGAATTCCCAAGCATTTACTGGGGATAATCACACTTACCCAAGTATCATACAGAATGCCAACTGCACTGCTGAAAGCTCTGGACAGTTCAGCACTCAGAAAATCTTCAGTTTGTTCATCAATTAACAAAGTTTCTATTTTAAATTTTATTCTGGAATAAAGTCTGTGACCATTAATTGTGCATTTTTTTGTTGCTATCTCAAGAATGTCACTGCCAGTGCACTGTACATACTACAGAAAAAAATAAAGCAAAGGGTAGCTTGAGACAGATTTTTCTGTTCATTCACTCACTTTAGTAGGCCAGTCCCAGTCACCATTTGGAGCCTTATAAGAAGCTCACAGACTTACAGGCTCTTCAGCTCTTCCTCAGACTCAGATCACTATTGGTCACTAATGCTGACAAAGATGAATTTTCAGACATATCATCCTTCCTAAGGTTCAGAAATGATTCTCGAGTTATTTGAAGGATCTCTCTCAAGCCTTTGTTTTCTTGCTAAAAGAGGGCAAAAACAAAGATGTAGTCAGCAAGACAGCCCCAAGAATACAAACGTATCTTAAGCTAAACATATGAAGCTGTGACAGAAGGTTCTATCATTCAAAAACAACAAAAAAGAAAGTTCTGTCACTGGCAGACATATACTAAATGACAGATGCAGTTGAAACTGACAACTTGAATCCAGAGAATACTTTTTTTAAAGAGATAGAAACTGCTCAGTGTTTTCCACCAGTGCAAAGCCTTATTTATGCAGCTGTGATTGTAGATGGAAGCTCAGAAACTGCCTTATTTTACACTCACAGTATAGATGAAATAAATAACACCTAGATTTATAGTTCTATAAACTCAACAAAGCCTGTGAATAATACCCTGGGACTAGAACCTCTTTGTACTTTAGTACTTTTACTCCTTTCCATGAGAGCGTGGAATGCAGGACAAGCCATCTGGTTTGCTTTGTTTTCTTCACTGGAATTTGAAAGCAGCAGGCTGAGTGAGTGAATCGTGATATTTTTCAAGGGAAGTGACCAGATCTAGCCCTGATAACCAACTTTTTTTCCTAGATTAGCTACTGTAAGAAATTAGCAGACATTTAAAAATAACTTTTATAATTCTCAACCACTTTGTCTTCAGTCTTACTTTCCAAGTTTCATTGGTACAAAGCAGGGATCAGCAAACTACATACAACCTGGCTTGAGGTCTGTTGTTTGTAAATTAAACTTTATAGGAATATACAATCTTTTTTGTGTATATGGCTGCTTTGTGTTACAACGGCAGAGTTGAGTAGCCGCAACAGAGAATGTCTAGTTTGCAAAGCCTAAAATATTTTCTGTCTTGTCCTTTACTGAAAAAGTTTGCTTACCCCTGTTTTAAAGAATGCTTAGAGACAGAAATCACTTTTGGCCCTTTATAACCAGTAATATCTCCACCATGATTTCAAAATGAAGCTTCTAAAGTATAAAAGTCTATTCTACTGATCTGAATTATTCAACAACGATTTATGCCTTTGCTACCACAAAATAAAGGACAGAAAAGCTTTTACATTCCCCAGAAAAATATGAGTGCCCAAAGAATATTTGTGAATTAAAAAAATTTTCCCTGCATCATCATGATCTCCAACAGAATGAAGGAATTTTTTAAATTACTAAATTAAAAAGCATATTCACCCAATAACAGGAAGCAACATAGGATCAAAACATCAATTTTCTCAAATATCACTATAAGTTACTACTGATCCTAGACTCTTCTATTACTATGGAAATGGTCTTGCATTATATACCCGTATAACCAGTATCCAGGTTAAGAAAGAGAACATTGCAGTTTTCCAGAGAAGTGTATATATATATTTTTAAATAGGATGTATTTTCTGGCATAAATCTTTGTATGGACAGTTTTCACCCACATTTGCAATTTAAAACTTACTTCAAGTTGAAATATTCGCTCCTGCTCCTTGCAACCCTGTTGTTCATCAATTTCAATGGCTTTCCTCATTACTGCTGCCATTTCCGTTATCTGATCAACATGTGCTTGTAATTCCTGAAAAAAAGAGATGGGAGTTGCAAATCAGTGAAATACTTTATTTTTATTTTGGATCCTCTCCTTTTTAAAAAGATCTGCATTGCCACTTAATATGAATGTAATATTCTTACATTGCCATTTAACATGGAGGTACTATATCAAACATATTTACAAGAAAGTTGACTGACCATGAATGTGCTTTTGAAATCAGACTTCTGTTAGGGCTACAAGTAAGGATAAGCAGCACAATATAACTAAACCCACTAGCAAGAAGAATACTCATATTTCATATTCCTCTCACCACAAATGATCAACACCTTTTCCTTTTTTATACCTACATATACTACTAATCAAAGTAATGCGGAAGACAAAAATTATTGACACATTGGATCTCTTTACCCCTAACATCTTCATGATTTACAAATCTTTTCTGTATTATCTGTGCCTAAAAACTGATCTCAATCTAACCTAGAAACTTTTCCAGATTATAATCTTCTTTGAGAGCAGGAACTGTATCTTGTTTCTATTTGCCTGTGTCTGGTACATAATGGATAATAAATATTGAATAAAATGAACAGACATCTGCTTTTGAGTATTAAAATATTAAATGTCCTTCTTTGCAAACTGTTCAAAGTATCACTTAGGTATAAAATAGCCACATTTATTTGGTGCAGCAGGTAGCATAAATTTCTTCCAATCTCATGCTATTTTTCTGTTTTGCACACCTATATGATATGCCACGCACCTGCGAGGCAATAGGAATCTGAAACCTATCAAGACATGTTCCCTGATTTCAAGGAGCTTAGAGTCAAGTGAAAGAGACAGACACGAGGTTTAAAAATCAACAGAAACTTGAGAATAATCATTTTTTCAACAAACAGCTTCTAAGACCATTATTCACTGGCAGTTGAGGGTGATTTTATTATATTAAGGTCAAACTTCAAAAGCTAAAACTTCCCCAATAACCCTGTCTCTTAAATAACTGTATATATCTGATTTGTATAAAGGGTTTGGAGAGGACCTCTAAAACCCACAAAACTAGTAAATTGTGGAAGAATGGAGAACAAACAGTATCTTTAGCAAGCCACACATTTAGTATGTTCTAACCAACAAAAATGCAGGTCCTTAGGTTATTTTAATGGGGACACCTATACAATGCTAGCATGCAGAAAGGCAAAACAAAAGGACTACCCAATATGATGCTATATAAATGTCAATTAAAATTAAACACCTTTTAAAAAGTTAATTCAGTCCCTGAGTTGCACTATTGACACTTGGAAGTGCTCAATAGCCACATGGTGCTGAACAGCACAGATAACCTTTCCATCATTTCAGGAAGTGCTAGTGGACAGTCCTGGATTAGATTATGGTAGCAAGAATAATTATCAAGACAAACATCTGTCATATTCTGAAACAGTATTTTAAAAATGATTAATATCCTTCCCTCTGGAAAGGGAGCATGATGTTTAAAAGCAAGTACAGTACAGACAATGGCAGCAACAGACTGAGGATGATAAATAAAAATCCTGAATACCAACATTTTCTTCAGTTTATCATTTAGTGTCCTTTTATGGTAAAAGGCTGTACAGGAAGCAAGTAATTCTTTGCTTTTAAAATGGAAGAAAATGAGATTCCACTAATTTTTTCAGGACAGTCTATTCTAATTAAATCATGAGAAAAAAACACCCCAAGACTTCAAACAGAATAGTATTTTTATAGGCCTAGTTTATGGATGGTTCATTTATTATAATAAAATCTTTAGGAAAGTATCATAGGTCTTTTAATGAACACAAGAGGCCAAGAGCTGTGCTTTCAAAACTGTCTGAAAGGCAAGAAGTGTCAGTAATATAATCCTTGAACTTTCTTGAAATGCCTTTCATTTTTAACTTTTGTTTAGGGTTATTTCAAATTTGCTCAATAAAGACCTGCCACAATAATAATAATAATAATAAAGACAATATAGCATATATACATATAGTATAAAACCTAAACAAAGCATTTTTAGGTTGTTGAGAACTTAAACTAAAGAACTACAAACTATGAAAAATCTGAATTAAAACTGTTCCTTTAATTAGTTCAAAATTTTTATGAAATCAGATTAAAATGACTTCCAAGAAAACACTTTGATGTCCACAAAGTTGACAGCTGTTTATAAAATTTTGTAGCAACAAAATGAATATCTGGCTTGAACAACCTTTAAAGCCTGCCATTATCTAACAGGCTGGGTATGATACAATACACAGAGAATTAATGACAGATTTAAAGTTTCTACACTGAATATTTTTGCATGGCTATCAAAAGCACAGCATATTTTTTTAAAGCAATTTCACTTATTTGCTGATTTAAACTGGCAGGAAAATTCAATGTCAAAGAGTGTTTTAAATGGACCTCCCCCCCTTCCATCCACACCCCAAAAGTTGACTGTTTTATTTAGTGTACATTCTGATTTGCTTCCAAGTGCCTCCTCTCCAGTCCATGTTGAGATGCTTCAAAGATGTGTCGAGATGCATCAAGGAAGAATCCTTCGGAGCTGTTACGATGTACCATGTCAATCTGTAGTATAGAGTCATTATAATGTTAATACGGATATCATCCGTAATTTAAAAACTGAATGAGTGTTAGTTCATGCGTGTTAGCCAACTGTTTGAAATGTTTGTTTTTTTAAGATTTCCAAAAAGGCATCTGTTCAAAAATAATGTAAAAATGAGTATTTGCGATCTGTATTTGGACAAAAATGAGTTCTTCTCAAACTTTTTATTGATTTTTCAATCTGTGCTCAAAAACTTCTAAGTGAGGGTGAAATTCTGTACTACAGTGGTCTCAAAATGATCTCTTAGGCCAAAATGCTGTTATGTGTAACTCCGCTTGTTACCCCTAAATGTGTTATAAAATTTTTTTGTGTTTAGGCTCATCAGAGTGTCAATACCTAAACACGTCCTGGAATCTCGTATTTTTTCACCTTTATCTACAAGTTTCTCTGCTCACCCACTTCTGCTTGTTGACCCTTCCCCCCCTCAATAATTAATTCAAGGTTAGATTTAAATGGATTTGTCTTTCTTTCTTGACACGTTCCCAGATTCTCCTCAGGAGAACTAATCTTGCTTCCACTAGTATTCCTCTATTAAATCATATCTCTATTTTAGGATTCATCACATCCTACCTTATATGTTTGTATCTCCCTTTACACTATAAGCTCTTATGGCAAAGTAATGGAAATTATTTATTCATCTTATTATTAATAATAACTAAGCCAGTGCAAGTGTTAATAAATGTTTCTTTAATTGAGTTGAAGTGTCTCCTTTTTGGGAAAAATCAAAATCACAAACATTAATATGTATTAGTTGGAATTAACAACAAGTAACTGAACAGTCATTTTATGGAAGGATCAGCACTTAGATGAATTCAATCTACATAATAAAGGATGGTTTACAGCTATCTTAAGAAATGTTTAACTTTGCTAAATGTGTTCTAATGTGTTCTAGAAAATATTTGCTTTTGGCATAGCTGCTACCAGATGGAACTAGCAACCTGCAGTATCTTATGCTAAACATTTTTTGGTAGAGCAATCTCTTTAGATCTTAACAAATTTATTTCTTAGGTTTTAAACATAAAGGCCTTTTGGAATTTCTCAAGATTATATTTTACCAATAATTTAAGTTAATTTAAGTCAATTCATCTTTGTACCTTTAAAAGAAACACTCAAGTTATACATTTAAATTTATATGTTTTTATAATGATCTCATTAATGATAGATAAATTTATATTCAAAAGATTGCCACTTAAATATCCAAGGTTATTCCTTTTGGTTAGAAGATGAATAGTATAGTTAGATAACATTAACCCATATTTATTAATTTATTATTATACAATTGACACAAGAGGTATCTATTACTAATTCTCTTAATATGCAAACTTGTCACACAAAGATCTATTTACTAGGTATTTAATTTTAATAGAATAATTAATAATTTAAAAATACCTACAAGCACCAAGATGGAAGAATTATTTTAAGGACTCTAAAATGTGTTTCAGTAATTGAGAGATAAAAACATGTCTTAAAACAGTATTTCTTAAATAATGTTAGTTTTAACTCATAATAGTTAGCTCACCATTATCCAATACAGGTAATAGCTAGAAACACAATATTCTAATACTTTTATTCACATCAGCAGTTAAAATTCAGCTTAAAATATAAATAGGAAAGGATTATTAGACTTGTCTTCATAGCACTTGCTAATGAACATAGGGACATACACAAAGAAAACAGACACAGGGAGGTCAATAAGTAAAATGAACAGAGGGAAAAACACTAATTTCTAACCAGTTCAGCTCTGTCTCTAAAAATGGTGTTAAGTGATATGTGACCGGGGGTTGGGGGTGGGGTCAAATCTTAATATGTTGGCTCTTTTCCTCCCTGCCCCCTATGGTTTTTCCATCATAATCAGTATTGTTTATAGTCTGGATTAATTAGCCTCATTCAGAAAACAGTCTTAAGGAAAACAAATCTACCTTTAGCTGGTTTCAGATTTCTGAAAAAGTTTTTCAGCATTTCAATTTTTGTTTTTGCAACAAATGTCAACACACAAATTAGAGGAAATATTTCTTAAAAGCAGATAACCTTATAAAATAATTTCGAATTGAATATACTTACCTTTACTTCCCAAATAAAGTTTATTTTTGAAAATATGTTAAAGCTACTAGGGAACAATAGGAGTTAAGAGAGTAAATCAAACAAAATATGTAAAAAGAAATGACAAAAATAAGGAAAAGCACAAAATGTCAGAAAGATGAAATATTCAATATCATGTTAGATACCTGTGATTTAAAAAAAAAAATCTCAACACAAGTTAACCAATTGTGTTTCTTTTTCATTTTCAGTTATACTTATAAAATGGATTACCTTGGAGTGCTGTTCTTTTAACTTCGTTATTATAGCCGGATCATCTTTTTTGCTAGCCATTAGCAGTCTAAACATTTGCTCTCGATACTTGCTCATTATAAGTTCCAAGGCAGACTGATGTTCTTCCAGGGATGTACGCAATTCTATCAAGAATCACAAGAATAACAGTATATTTTACTCAAACTTGAGTTAAAGATGTACAAAATATTCTCTTCCCCACTGTATTTACCAAAAAAAAGACGGTGTTTCAAAAAGAAAACGTGTAAAAACCTTGACATAAAGAAAGCAAGCACACCAAATGGAGTCCTTTATTAGTTTTTTAAATGACCATTTAAAACTCAGTTTTAAAGAATCATTTCAACAAACATTTACTGAATAATAATTAAGTACCAGATAATGCTCTATATTAAGAATACCCAAAAGGCCATGGAGCTCAGAGTATAGTGGAGAAAGCAAATGCATAAATAATTATAATACAATGTGTAAAGTACAGCATAGAGCTCTACCCAAATATATATAAACAAAGTCTGTGAGGAGAAACTGGTGAAAGTTTCACATTATTGAGATGAACTTGCATTCCTTAAATTGAAAAATAAAGGAAAGGGCATTCTACACAGGGAGGCATGAAAGCGGATGTTGTATTCAGGAACTAGTTCAGGACAGCAAGAACAAAGGTTTCATGGAGAAGAGCGGTATGGGAAGAAGACAGAGAAAAAGGCCTTGAGTTGATTTTGAAAGCTCTGGATAAGGAAATAAGTATACAATGAAGGTTCTAAAGCAAAAAAATAACATGATTAGATATATGTTTGAAAAATGAATCTGATGCCTGTTTTGGAGACAGACTGAAGGGGGGGGGAAGAGACTAAAATAATAGAGGCCAATTAGGGCCTCCTATCAGTTCAAGAGACTATGAACACCAAAGCAAGAGACCAAAGCAGTGGTTCTGCAGAGAAGGAAAGTGAGTTACTTCATAGGTAACAACAATGGCCCAAACTGAATATTTTTTTTTTTAATTTTTTTTTTTAAAGATTTTATTTATTTATTTGAGAGAGAGAGAATGAGAGACAGAGAGCATGAGAGGGAGGAGGGTCAGAGGGAGAAGCAGACTCCCTGCCGAGCAGGGAGCCCGATGCGGGACTCGATCCCGAGACTCCAGGATCATGACCTGAGCTGAAGGCAGTCGCTTAACCAACTGAGCCACCCAGGCACCCCGCACAAACTGAATATTGAGGGTAAGAATCTAGGATGACTCCATGCAAGGTAGACATTCGTATGTAGGAAAGGATAATGATTAATACATATGATTTGGGCATATGGATCAGAAATGAGAATACCAAAAAGGAAATTTAGTTGGCCATTTCCCCATTTTTGAAAATATTAAGAGTCCAATTGTATATTACAGCTCTTTTAACTAAATTCAATTTTAACTAAAATCCAATGAACCCTTCAAAAGGGTATATTTTATGGTATGTGAAATACATCTCAAATGTGTAATAAAAGAACATGTGCCAAAGAAATGAAAAAATATTTTTTTAAAATAAATTTGAATCTAACTTTAAAGCCCACTCCTTTATTCTCAAAGCATTCTGATGAGCCACTTAGTAACATAATTCATTATAATTTCCTGGTTCTTAACTTTAGTTGTCAAACTCCTTTGTGTTTTAAGACTATATCTCTTACCTTTGTTCTCTTGTTGCAGTTCTCTGATTTGTCTGTTTTCTTGCTGGATTCCCATAACTAATGTGGACCGTGGCCGATGCCTTGCAACTTCATTAAGTTCTTGAATTTCTTCCTGATACTAATGAAAAGATCAAAAAAGAACATGTGGGGAGCAAATATTTGAAAGTATATATCTCAGATATATATCTGATGAGGGTCTAATATCCAGAATACATAAAGAATTCTTACAACTCTCAATAACAATAATAATAATCCTAATTTAATAATAATACATTAAAAATGGGCAAACAAAGTAAGTTCTGGGGAATCTAATGTACAGCATGGTGACTATAGTTAATAACATTGTGTTATATGCTTAGAAGTTAGTAAGAGTAGATCTTAAATGTTTTCATCACATACACATGGTAATTATGTGAGGTGATGCAGGTGTTAACTACTGTGGTAATCATTTTGCAATATATATGTGTATCAAATCATCTTGCACACCTTAAGCTTACACAATGTTATATGTCAATTCTATCTCAATAGAGCTGGAAAAAAGTGGGCAAGGGATCTGAAGAGACATTTCTCTAGAGAAGGTATACAAATGGCCAATAAGCACATAAAAAGATGTTTAATATTACTAGTCATTAGGGAAATGCAATTCAATACAATAGTAAGATACCACTTCATAACTACTAGGATGATCTTTTTTTTTTTAAGGATTTTATTTATTTATTTGACAGAGAGAGACACAGTGAAAGAGGAAACACAAGCAGGGGGAGTGGGAGAGGGAGAAGCAGGCTTCCCGCCGAGCAGGGAGCCTGATGTGGGGCTTGATCCCAGGACCCTGGGATCATGACCTGAGCCGAAGGCAGATGCTTAACGACTGAGCCACTCAGGCGCCCCTAGGATGCTCTTAATCAAAGAGTCAAATAACAAGTGTTGGACAGATTGTAGAGAAATTGTACTGTTGATTGGAATGTAAAATGGTGTAGCTGCTTTGGAAAATAGTTTGGCAGATCCTCAAAAATTTAAACACAGAGCTATTATATGACCCATTCATTCGACCCCCAGGTATATACCTAAAATAACTGAAAATATATGTCTACACAGAAACTTGTACACTAATATTCATAGCAGTATTATTTATAATAGCCCCCAAAAAGAAACAATCCAAACGTCTATCAACTGATGGATAGACACAATGCACTATAACCTTATGATGGAATATTATTCAGCAATAAAAAGGAATAAAAAACTTATGCTACAACATGGATGAATCTCAAAAAAATTACATTAAAAAACCAGTTACAAAAAGCCACATATTGTATGATTCCATTCATATGAAATGTCCCGAAGAGACAAATCCACAGAGACAGAAAGATTAGTTGCTAGGGGCTGAGGGAAGGGAGAACTAGGGAACAGCTGCTAGTGGAAGCGAGCTCTTGGGGTGATGAGACTGTACCAGAATTAGATAGTGAGTATGGCTGCACAACCTGTGAATGTACTAAAATCCAATGAACTATGCGCTTCAAGAGGGTTAATTTTATGGGTATTGTGAATTATAGCTCAATAACAATAGTAAAAAAGAACATGTGCAAAAGAAATGAAAAAAACTATAAATAAATGTGAGTCTAACTTTAAAACTGTACTCCTTCATTTTCAAGGCATTTTGATGTGCCGTTTAGTAATGTATTCATTATAACATTTCTGGTTCTTTAATTGTCAAACTCCTTTGTTTTTACAACTCAGCACCAGATATATGTTCCTTGGAATGCATGAGTCAAGCTGGACAGTTAGGGAGATATGTAATCTGTTTAGGGCAACAAAACAAGTAAACTTTCTCCATTATTTCCAGTAGCTTTGTTAAAAGCAGTATCCCAGGGTTGCTTTTTACAAGATGGATGAGTTTCACAAGAGTAGGCTATGAATATACATTTCCCCCAACTGATTTCCATCGTAATATAAAAAATTGTATAATTCTCTTTGAGTTGAAAATTTTGTCAATAAGGAGGCTTTAAAATGGTAGCTAAACTCCATAGACCACTGGAAAGTTCTTTTTTGCAAGTTCTTTTATAAGAAAATTCTTACACGTATTATAAGGATAATAAGTGAAGCCCTTTTCATTTCTTCTTTAACTGGTAGCATTAAGTGAAAATTAAGGTAGGAAGTACAGTATAAACCAGATATTGCTTTATATCATTTTCGAAAACTACTTTGTTGTTAAATAACATCACCTAAGTACTTTTATAAAGAAAAATATAAACATTTCTACATTATAAAAATATGAGACAGAGCAAAATATGTCACTATTAGTAAAAGATATTATTTGGTCTTTGTCAAATATCTCTGAACCTAATATATTCATATATTTTCTAAACTCCAATGTGCAACTTTGTCAGAAAAACAAGTAATCAAATATACAGTTTTTAGAATATACATACATATATATATATATTACCTGGACATGACAAAATTATAGGATAGTCTAAAGTAAAATTAAAACCTACAAGTCAAACTACTTTTAAGTTTTATAGAACATTAAAAAAAAACTATTAAGCAGACGTTTATGATTCAAGCAATACATAAATGTCTGCTTTTTTCAAAATGGAATCAACAAGAAAGAAAAATCAAACCTGCTTCATTGCTTCTACTCGCTTATTGAGAGCTGTGGTTTGCTCAATCAGAGATTCTGCTGCATCGTCATGATCTCTCAATCTTTCAACAAGAGCTTTAGCATCAGCAAGTGCCTTCTCAATTGTGCAACTCATTTCTAAAGGAATACCTATAAAATTAAAATCAAGACTCAAAACAAAGCCAGTATATCGTCTTACTATTTTAGTTTCATGTTAACATACATATGCTTAAGCTACATTTGTTACAGGATTGTTCACTGCGCAGAAAAAACATGTAAGAACACTTGTGGTTTTGCTTCTTTTAGGATGGCACAAGCCTGAAAGTGAATTTATAATATCAAAAAAATTAGAGCATATATAAATGATTTGCAGACATAATCAGAGTGTATTTAAAATACCCTGAATTTATGGTGGGGGAAAAAAGTACAGATCAAGTGAATACATTTTATATTATATAAAAATTGTGCTCTTCAGGAGATCACTCCCTTATCTTGTTATTTGTGAAAAAGGTCACTTTATTAGTCCGTATTCTGTGGTCCATGATTGTGAGTTGCTAACTATGAGATCCTTCCTAGCCTCTGCTTGGTCGGGTGACCTGAGATACCATTTACAACACACACTTATTGACCAGCCAAACTGGTCTCTATGTGTCATGCTATGTCAAAGTGTCCTTCTTTTGGAGGAACTACATCTTATATGAAGTACTATAATCCTAACTCTTGCACTTCCTTAGTAAATGGTTAAAAAAATATGACTTAGAACACCAGCCATTATGGGAAATTTTTGATACGTTAAAATCAATAAATAATGTGTTTAAGAGGAGCTCAAAAAATTAGGAGACAAAATATGAAACATTCAATAGTTAGCTTCTTTCTTCCCTAGTATGCAGAGACCTCAAAACAAAATCGTAATTTTAAAATAATCTCTCTCAAAGACTTTAACCTTCTGAAATTTACCATCTTTGAATTTTTCTCTTAGTTTTACCTTACCTTCTATATGAGCCATCCTTTCTTCAGGGCTTTCTCAAAAAGTAAAGTCACACGGTAAAATTACTAGGCCAGAAGCCAGGTCTACAGCAGTTAAATTAAAACTCTGGTATGGATCCAAGCTAAGGGCTATAATTAAGGATTTCATCAACTGTAGGAAGACAAATTTGCTACAGAATGCAAGATTGTTAGATTCTACTGTACTAGTTCAAACCTGAATAAGAGGATTTAATCAGAATTAAAATGAAAAACTGCCAATTTAGAAAATACTCAATATATGACATTTCCAGAGAGCTTTAAGAATTAAAAAAAAGCTGGAAATTAATACAATTTCTGGCTCTCCAGATAAAACCACCAAAAGATTTGTCTTCTAAGATTTGAGAGATTCAGAAAAAGGTACTTGAAAAAATGATAAGCAAAGGGGTCATTAAAGTTACAACTGTCCCATACTGGCTAAAACACAAAAGGACAACTATCCATTATCTGTTCAAGATGCTGCTCCGAGGAAGACATTGGCAAACAACGTCCTGTCCTTTCTCTAAACTTCCAAGGAGAATTACTTAAAATTATAGATGGATAACAATACAGATTTCTTATTCATATGGGAGCCAGCATATCTCCCGTTAACCCCACTAGTATGAAACACCAGATCCTTCAGAATAGAATTTTGAAGTTATTTAAAGCCCCCTCACCAAAAAGAAACAAAAACAACAACAACAAAAAAAACAAAACTGGGAGGGGGAAGAGGGGGCAAACTGACTTGTAATGAGTAAAAAAAAAAAAAAAAAAAAAAATTTGGGCGCCTGGGTGGCTCAGTCGTTAAGCGTCTGCCTTCGGCTCAGGTCATGATCCCAGGGTCCTGGGATCGAGTCCCGCATCAGGCTCCCTGCTCGGCGGGAAGCCTGCTTCTCCCTCTCCCACTCCCCCTGCTTGTGTTCCCTCTCTTGCTGTGTCTCTGTCATTAAATAAATAAAATCTTAAAAAAAAAATTAAAAACAAGACATATTTGTCTTACAGTAAAGATAATTGGATGGAGCAGATGGTCAAAGAAAATAGTAACAAAAAAAAAAACTGAAAGTCTAGAGAAAATTGTAAAAGACTTTAGAGACACAAAGTTTATCTTGGCTTAACAGAACAACTCAAGGGCTAAGAACCTCTAACAATCCCAGGTTCCAACCTGTGAATAATATTATTGGGACTACTATCTGAAAAATACTCCTTTATGCTCTGTAACACAACATCTACAAATATAATACACAGGATCTGTTTCCAAACAGAATACACTAAGGCTCCTACATACGATTAGATGATAGGTGATGTAGACATTAAAAAAACCATACTGTGTATGATTCAATAAGTTCCCCCCCCCTTGCCCTCCCAAAAAAAAGGGGAGAAGAAAAAAAACTGAGCTCCTAGATTCCTCTGGGCAAAAGAATCCACAGAGACTGACAGATTAATTGGAAGAGAGCCCTGAATCTAGATGGAGTCTTCCTAGGTAATCATAAATCTTTTTTTTTTTTAATCTTTCTTTTTAAAATACAAAAAAGTTATGCTGTGTTCTGGGGATATTAACTTCACAACATGGCACCAGAGTCACTGCCTATTAAATCCTATGCCTTAATTGAGGAGCTAAGATAGCCTTCTTCCCTCAGAGCAATCACAGGGCTTTGATTAAAACATCTTCCTAACTTACACTAGGTCTTTTTTTTTTTTTTTTAAGATTTTATTTATTTTTTGACAGAGAGAGACAGTGAGAGAGGGAACACAAGCAGGGGGGGTGGGAGAGGGAGAAGCAGGCTTCCCGCTGCAGGGAAGCCGATGCAGGGCTCAACCACAGGACCCTGGGATCATGACCTGAGCCAAAGCAGATGCTTAACAGACAGAGCCACCCAGGCTCCCCTACACTAGGTCATTAAACCTAATGTTGCCATGTCACAAATCCCTATTGGTAAAGGAAAACCACTCTATGTTTTCTACTAGCTGAATAATTATGAAATATTGTTACTTTCTCCTTTTCATATTACCATCCACTAGTAACACTCTTACTCCAATAACCAGCTCACTGAATGAAAATCTCATGATTGTGTTTCCATTCCATAAATCAAGAAATGTCCAAGCCCCAAACAAAACTTTTGAATTCTCTAGGCACAAATCTTGACTTTACTGCTTGTTAATAGGTTTTATAATAGCACAAAAAGTGACAATACCAGACTTGATATACAATAGGTACTTCAGTCACTCTGATAAAACTAATTTTCTTACTGGAAGCCAAACTGATCAAATGACTTAACTGTAGCTGTCTAAAATAGAGCAACTTGCTTTAAAAAAAAAAAAAAAAAAGTGAATTTATATTCTAATACCTGGATCATTTTTGGGATAATTCACTTCTTTGAAATACTGCAAAAAAAAAAAAAAGTTCCTCAGATATCCCTTAATAAACAATGAATACATTAACTATTTAATGGCTTGATACTACCTAAAATAACAGACACACACAATTAAAAAAAACACCATACAAGCTAGGATGCTATGTATGTACTAGTATACATAGTATAATTATGGAACTACCTTATGCTATAAACAGATTTCTTTGACTCAAAGTCCTTATGCAAGGGCCTCACATAAAACAAAATCATAAATCTATGGAGAAGTTCAAATTCCATCATAGACATGCAAAATCTGGCCTGACAAATTCCAAAAAGAAACATGGGATGATCAAGTTGTAAAATCCACGAGGATAAGAGCAGCCACAATCAGAATGGTGACTCGATAGCACCAGATGAAACCTCAAATGGACACTAGAAACTCTAGGAAACATCACATTCCAGTAGGAAAAAAATTTGGCCACAATATTAGAAACACTGATGGGAAAATTTTTTGGATAGCAGGGGATATGGCCCAGTGCATGTTTTATTTGCAAATAAATTAATGTGGAAAAATTTAAAAGATGAAGTGAGGACTAAAACCATTCCTAAAGAATTTTTTGAACATCTTCCAGTGGATTTTATAGGGCTGTCTCTCTATGCTCTAGCAATACATAACATTCCTTAATATACTAGTATGTTTATATTATGAATGGGTTGAAAAAGTCCCCTGTTAAAAAGCCATAATAATGGCAATAGTTAAAATACTACTATAGTTTGTACTTCCCACCAACGACATTCTAACTTCTCAATCAAGTATTATGGAAATGTATTTAACTGGCACAGTTATTTATGAATTTAAATTATGCAGCACTCTCTCTTCCTCAGAAATCTTCCTGTCTTCATCATTCCCAGTCTTCAGTAAAACTCAAACAGGATAAATCCAAGAAGGTCTAAACTCAGACACACCATAATCAAATTTCTGAAAACTAAACAGAAAGAAAAATTCTTAAAAACAGAAAGAGACAAATGACACTTATGGAGAACCAACAATTTGAAGGACAGTCAGAAGCCAAACTGATTCAAATTGAAAGCAAAACACTTAAAATGCAGAAAGAACAAACTGTCACCCCAGAATTCTATATCCAGCAAAAATACCCTTTATATATGAAGGTGAAATAAAAATCATTCTCAGAAGAAAAAGAATTCATTCCTAACAGATTTGTTCTAAAAGAATTTCTTTTTTTTTTTTTTAATATTTTATTTATTTATTTGAGAGAGAGAATGAGATAGAGAGAGAGAGCATGAGAGGGGGGAGGGTCAGAGGGAGAAGCAGACTCCCTGCCGAGCAGGGAGCCCGATGCGGGACTCGATCCCGGGACTCCAGGATCATGACCTGAGCCGAAGGCAGTCGCTTAACCAACTGAGCCACCCAGGCGCCCAAGAATTTCTTCAAAGAGAAGCAAAATGGTATCAGAAGGAAACTCAGAGCATTAGGAATAAAGGAAGAGTAACATAAATAAATAGGCAAATATCATAAACTATTCTTGAATGCTTTAAAATGTCTGATGTTTGAAAACAAGAACTATAACTTCTATCTGACTGAATTTTCAGTTTATGTATATGTAATATATAACTATGATATAAAGGTGGAAAGATAAATGGACCTATATAGTGATAACATTTTAACATGTCACCTGAAATTATTAAATGTCAACTGCAAATAAAATTGTTTTATGTATGTGTGTATATATAGAGAAACCCCTAAAGAACCTGTACAGAGATAAATCAAAACCACAATAGATCAATTAAAATAAAGTAAAAAGTGTTCAATAACCCAAAAGAACAAAAAGGGGGAAATAAAGGAACAAAATATTGAAGGAACAAATTACACGATGTTGGACCTTAATTCAAACATATTAGTAATTACACTAAATGTAAATGTTCTAAACACACTAACTAAAAGATATATTATCAGAATGAATTAAAAAACAGAACCTAGGGAGGGGCTAAGATGGTAGAGTAGGAGGATCTTCAGCTTACCCTGTCCCACAGACACACCAAGACAACAGTCACATCTGTACAACTAACTCTGAAAACGACCCGAAGACTGGCAGAACACACCTTCCACAGTTAATGGCAGAGATGAGGCCACATTAGAAAAGGTAGGAGAGATAGAGACTCATTGGGAACCAAACCCCTGGTGAGACAAACCACAAATGGGAGGGATACCATTAGCACAGAGAATCAAGAGTATCAGACCCCACCCCAGACATTGCAGGCACCTCAGGCCCTGGGGACTTGCACTCTGAAGACAAATCCCAATAACATCTGGCTATGGAAACCAATGGGGTTTAACTTCTGGAGTTTTTAAAAATCAGTGGGGCTTAACTCTGGGGACTTTAAAAATCAGTGGGCTTAACAAAAGAGGTGGGAGGCAATAGGAAACTGAGTCCCTGCCCTTAAAGAGCTAGCATAACAAATAATTTGGGCACAGAAGCAGCAGTTTGAAAAGTGCCTGGGGTATATGTGAAGGATATTTATTTACTAGTCTCAGAACATATGCTGGAGAAGCAGGGATCTTCAGGAGATTTGTCTAAGAAAAAAGTGATGGTGGGGGCCATTCCTCTCACCCTCCCCTAGCCTAGATAGCTGGACACCTGCAGGAACTAGCACTAACACTCTCCACACTTGCTAGCACTGCATGCCCTGCCCCCACATTCCCATCACCTGCCTGTTCCAACCCACCCACCTTGGTAGGCATCCCTCCAAAGAGGCTCTTGCTCTTCCACATCCTGCAAGCAGCCCTGGCAGGGAATGGTGCCATTCCAAAGAAACTCCTGCCTTGGGGAAGAGGCAGATAATCCTACATACCAGCTTGCCCACAGTTCCAGGAGCCAAATCTTTTAGTAGACTGTGCAGGAAAAATGCTCTGCCATATGGTGTGCCTGCAGCTGCAGCCAGAAGCAGGCTATAGATACTTACTCTGACTGCCAGTTCTGGCCCTCAACAAAACCCTCTGTGGGCTCTACAGGGAGAAAGCCCTTCCTTTCAATGTACCAAAGAGAGGCTAATTGCAGACAGCTAGCCTAACTGCTGACCTTGCCCACCTCTCAGCCAACCATAATCTCACAGAGGCTCCTCAACAACTCGGACTAAACCCTGCTCAGTGCACCCACAGCAGGCAAAGCAGGTTACTGCAGCCAACTAGGCTGAAGGCAAACATGGCTCAGCCACAACAGGAGGGCACATACAGCCCACACAGGAGCCACTGCTGGAATACCTGATCCTGGTGACCAGGGGACACTGTTATAGGGCACCACAGAACTCTTCTGCATAAGGTCATGAAGATACTCACTAAACTTGAGAAAAAAGTGAATGAACTCATGAGAACTTCAACAAAGAGAAAATATAAAACAGAACCAGCAAGAAATGAGGAACACAATAACTGAAACAAACAACACACTAGAGGGAATCAACAGAGGATCAGGAGAGGCGGAAGAATGGGTCAGCAATCTGGAAGACAGGGTAATGGAGAGCAACCAAGCTGAACATCAAAAAGAAAAAAGAATTAAAAATGAGATTAAATTAAGGGAACTCTGACACCATCAAGCATAATAACCTCTGCAATACAGAGATCCCAAAAGGAAAAAAAAAGGGGGGGGGGGGACAGAAAACCTATTTGAAAAACTAATAGCTGAACACTTCCCTAAGTGGAGAAGGAAACAGACATCTAGATCCAGGAAGCACTGAGAAGCCCCAACAAGATTAGCTCAAGGAGGTGTACACAAAGACACATAATGATTAAAATGGCTAAAAGTAGCTAAAAGTAATGATAGAGAATTTTAAAAGCAGCAAAAGAAAAGAAAGCAATTACATACAAGGGAAACCCTATAGGGCTATCAGCTAATTTTTCAGCAGAAACTTTGCAGGCCAGAAGAAAGTGGCATGATATATTCAAAATGCTAAAAGGAGAAACTAGCGAAGTTATCATTGAGAATAGAAAGAAAGGTAAAGTTTCCCAAAGAAAGTTCAAGGAATTAATCACCACTAAACTAGCTTTACAAGGTATGCTAAAGGGAATTCTTTGAGTGGAAAGAAAAGACCCTTATGAAAAGCAAAAAAATCACAGGTAAAAACAAATCTATAATAAAGGTAGTAAATAAATCACTTATAAAGAAAGTATGAAAAAAAAAAGAAAGTATGGAGGTTAAAACACAATATTAGTAAAATCAATTATGTCTACAAAAATTCAGGGATACACAAAATAAAAAGATGTAAAATATGACATCATATACATAAAATGTGGAGGGGGAAGTACCAATTTAGTGCTTTTAGAATGTGTTTAAATTTAAGCAACTACCACCTTAATACAGACTGCTATCCATATAAGTTATTATATATGAACCTAATGGTAACCACAAATCAAAAACCTATTAATACACACAAAAAATAAAGAGAAAAGAATCCAAGCATAACACTAAAGAAAGCCATCAAACCACAAGGGATGAGAGCAAGGAACAGAGAAGAACTACAAAAATAACTAGAAAACAATTAACAAAATGGCAATAAGCAAATACCTATCAATAACTTTAAATATAAATAAACTGCTCCAATAAAAAATATAAATAAACTTTAAATATAAATAAACTGCTCCAATAAAAAAAAACAGGATAACTCAATGGATAAAAAAACAAGACCCATCTAAATGCTGCCTACAAGAGACTCACTTCAGACTTAAAGACTTGTACAGACTGAAAAGACTTGAAAAACATATACCATGAAAATGGAAGGGGAAAAAAAAAAAAAGCCAGGGTGGCAATACTTGTAACAGACAAAATAGACTTTATTTTTTTTTTTTTAAAGATTTTTAAGTAATCTCTAAACGTGGCTTGACCTTACAACCCTGAGATCAAGAGTCTCATGTTCTACCAACTGAGCCAGGCAGGTGCCCCAGACACAACAGACTTTAAAGCATAGATTGTAGCAAGAGACAAAGAAAAGCATTTCATAACAATAAAGGGATCAATCCATCAAGCGGATATAACAATTATAAGTATCTATGTATCCAACATAGGAGCACCCAAATACATAAAACAATTATTAACAGACATAAAGGGAGAAATGAACAGTAATACAATAACAGTAGGGGACTTTAACACCCCACTTATATCAATGGATAAATCATCTAGAGAGAAAATCAACAAGGAGGGCGCCTGGATGGCTCAGTCTGTTAAGTGTCTGCCTTCGGCTCAGGTCATGATCTCAGGGTCCTGGGACGGAGCCCCACGTCAGGCTCCCTGCTCAGCGTGGAGCCTGCCTCTCCCTCTCCCTATGCCCCTCCCTCTGCTTGTGCTCCCTCTCTCTCAAATAAAAAAATTAAAAAACAAAAAAACAAAAAACAAGGAAACAATGGCTTTGCACGACATATTAGATGAGATGAACCTAACAGATATATAGAACACTACATCTCAAAACAGCACAATACGCATTCAAGTGCACATACAACATTCTCCAGTACAGATCACATATTAAGTGGTAAAACAAGTCTCAATGTATTTAAAAAGATTGAAATCATACCAAGCATCTTTTCCAAGCACAACAGTGTATGAAACTAGAAAAAATCTGGAAAGAACACAAATACATGGGGGTTAAACAACATACTACTAATAAATGGGTCAACCAAGAAATCAAAGAAGAAATTAAAAAATACATGGGAGACAAATGAAAATGAAAACACAATGGTTCAAAATATTTGGGATGAAGCAAAAGCAGTTCTAAGAGGAAAATTTATAGTTACACAGGCCTACCTAAGAAACAAGAAAAATCTCAAACAACCTAACTTTACACCTAAAAGAAAAAGAACACCGAAAGCAAGCAGAAGGAAGGAAATAATAAAGATTAGATCAGACATAAGTGAAAATAAAGGCTAAGAAAACAATAGAGAAGATCAAGGAAACCAGGAACTGATTCCTTGAAAAGATCAACAAAGCTGATAAAGCTTTAGCCAGACTGATTAAGAAGAGGACTCAAATAAATAAAATCAGAAATGAAGGAGGAGAAATAACAAACACCACCACAGACATACAAAGGCTTATAAGAGAAAATCAGGAAAAATCATATGCCAACAAATTGGACAAGCTAGAAGAAATGGATAAATTTCTGGAAACATAGATTCGTCCAAAACTGAACCAGGGAGAAATAGATAATTTGAACAGAGCAATTATTAGTAATGAAATTGAATCAGTAATCAAAAAATTCCCAACAAACAGAAGTCCAGAACCAGAAGGCTGCACAGGTGAATTTACCAAACATTATGCCAGAAGAGTTAATACCTGTTCTTAAACTATTCAAAAAAAAGAAAGGACGGAAATCTTCCAAATTTATTCAACGAGGCCAGCATTACCCTGATACCAAAACCAAAGACACCACACACACAAAAAGAAAACTACAGGTCAATATTTCCGTTGAACATAGATGCGAAAACCCTCAATAAAATATTAGCAAACCACATTCAACAATACATTAAAAAAAAAATCAACACGATCAAGTAGAATTTATTCCAAGGATGCAAGGGTGGTTTGATATTTGCAAATCAATCAATGTGATACATCACATTAATAAGAGAAAGGATAAAAACCATATGGTCATCTCAATAGATGCAGAAAAAGCATTTGACAAAATACAACATCTATGCGTGATATAAAGTGTAAACAAAGTAATTTTAGAGAGAATATGCCTCAACATAATTAAGTACATATATGAAAAACCCACAGCTAACATACTCAATGATGAAAAACCAAAAGCTTTTCCTCTACTATCAGGAACAAGACAAGGATATCCACTCTCACCACTTTTATTCAACACAGTACAAGAAGCTCTAGATGCAACAATCAGATGAGAAAAAGAAAGAAAAAGCATCCAAATTGGTAAGGAAGAAGTAAAACTGTTCACTATGCACAGATGACATGACACTATACATAGAAAACCCTAATGACACCACCAAAAAACTATCAGAATAAATGAATTCAGTAAAAGTTGCAGGACAGAATATTAATATGTAGAAATCTGTTGCATTACTATACATTGATAATGGGGTAGCAGAAAGAGAAATTAAAATAATCCCATTTACAATTGCACTAAGAATAATAAAATTCCTAAGAATAAACTTAACCAAGGAGGTGAAAGACCTATACTCTCTAAACTATAAAACACTGATGAAAGAAATTTAAGATGACACAAATGAAAAGATATTCCATGCTTATAGATTAGAAGAATTAATATCATTAAAATGTCCATACTACCTATAGCAATCTACAGATTCAGTGCAACCCCTATCAAAATACTAACAGCATTTGTCACAGAACTAGAATAAATCTACAATTTGCACAGAACCACAAAAGACACTGACTAGCCAAAGCAATTGTGAAAAAGAAGAACAAAGTAGGAGGTATCAAAATCCCAGATTTCAAGATGTAGTACAGAGCTGTAATAATCAAAACACTATGGTATGGCACAAAAAAAAGACACAGAGATCAACAGAACAAAATAGAGAGCCCAGAAACAAACCCATTATTTATATGATCAAGTAGTCTATGGCAAAGGGGGCAAGAATAGAGAATGGGGAAAAGAATGTCTATTCAATAAATGGTGCTGGGAAAACTGGAAAGCTATATACAAAAGAATGAAACTGGACCATTTTCTTACAGCATACATAAAAATAAAATGGATTAATTTCTTAAAGTGAGACCTGAAACCATAAAACTCCTAGAAGAAAACACAGGCAGTAATCTCACATCAGCCACAGCAACATTTTTCTAGATTGGTCTCTTCTGAGAAGGTAAACAAAAGGAAAATTAAGCTATTAGGATTACACCAAACTAAAAAGCTTTTGCACAGTGAAGGAAACCATCAACAAAACAAAAAACCAACCTACTGAATGGGAGAAGATATTTGTAAATGATATATCTGATAGGGGGTTAATATATCCAATATATAAAGAACTAACACAACTCAACACCAAAAAATGGCAGAGGACCCGAATAGACACTTCTCCAAAGAACATACACAGATGGTCAAACAGACCCATAAAAAAGTGTTCAACACCACTAATCATCAGGGCAACGCAAATCAAAGCCACAAGGAGGTATCACTTGACACGTGCCCCAATGGCTAGAATAAAAAAAGACAAGAAATAACAAATGTTGGCAAGAATATGGAGGAAAAGGAAGCCTCATGCACTGTTGGTGGGATTATAAATTGGTGCAGCCACTGTAGAAAACAGTCTAGAGGTTCCTCAAAAAACTAAAAATAGAACTACCACATGATCCAGTAATCCCACTACTGGGTATTTACCTAAAGAAAACAAAAACACTAATTTTTGTAATATGTTTTACACTATGTTTATAATAGCCAGGATATGGAAGAACCTAAGTGTCCATCAATAGAAGAATGGATAAAGAAGATGTGGTGTATACATAGAATGGAATAGTACTCAGCCATAAGAATGAGATCTTGCCATTTGTGACAACATGGGTGGACATACAGAATATTATGCTAAGTGAAATAAATCAGAGAATGATAAACACCATATGATTTCACTTACATGTGGAATCTAAAAAAACAAAAGAAACAAACAAGCAAAACAAAACCAACCAAAAAACTAGACTTCAAATACTGAGAACCGGTGGTTGCCAGGGGATGGCGGGTTGGGTGGGGGATGGGTAAAACAGATAAAGAGGATTAAGAGGTACAAGCTTCCAATTATAAAAGAAATAAGTCACAAAGATGAAAAGTATAGCATAGGGAATACAGTCAATAATGTTGTAATAATATATGGTGACAGATGGTGACTACACTTTTCATAGTAAGCAATGAGTAATGTATGGAACTGCTGAATCAATATGCCGTACACCTGAAACTAATAACATTGTAAGTTAATTGTAATTCAATAAAAAGAAGAAAAAGAGAAGAGCATAGAATAGAAATTAAAAAAAAATAAAACATGATCCACCTATAAATAATCTATATGAAACTCACTTCAAATATGACATAGGTAGGTTAAAAGTAAAAGGATGGAAAAACATATAGTATACAGACACTAATCAAAATAAAGTCAGGGTGTTAATATGCATGGGAAAAGATGCTCAACATGATTAGCTTTCAAAACCACAATGAGATGCTTCACACCCACTAGGACAGCTATTAACAAGACAGATAATAAGAATTGGTTAGAATATGGAGAATTTCTTTTTTCAGTAATTGACAGAATCTGTACACAGAAAATCAACAAGGATACAGAAGGCATGAACAAACCACATCGAGGTGGATTGAATTACTATCAACAACAGCAGAATACACATTATTTTTAAGTGCAGATAGGACATTCACTAGGATAGATCTTATCCTAGGTAACAAAACAGACCTTAACAAATTTAAAGAATTGCAATCATACAAATTATGTCCTGTGACCATAATGAAATTAAAATAGGTAACAGAGAGATAAATTCTTCAAACATTTGGAAATTAAGAAACACATAAGTAATCCAGAAGTAAAAAAAAAAAAAAAAAGTTTTGGAAATCAGAGAATATTTTCATCTAAATAAACATGAAAATACAAGATATCTAAATTTTGTTATGCATATATAGCAGTCCTTTGAAAATTTGTAGCATTAAATTCTTTTATTAGAAAATTAAAAAGATCTCAAATCAGTTACCTAAGCCTCAAACTTATGAAACAAGGAAAAGAGCAAATAAACTCCAAAGTAAATAGAAAGAAGGAAATAATAAAAGAGCAGAAATCAATGAAACTGAGAACAAGAAAGCAACAGAGAAAAACCAATGAAACCAAAACCTAATTCTTTGAAAAAGCAAATGAAGTGGATAAACCTCCAGCAAAACTGACCAAGAGGAAAAAAATTAAAGAGAGAAGATACAAATTACCGATGTCAGGATTGAAAGAAGGGATATCACTTCAGAATCCTAACTCATTAAAAGAATAAGTGAATACAATAATAAATTTCATACACACGAATTGGATAATTTGGATGAAATGGACTAATTCTCTAAAAACCACAAACTACATAGTCACACAAGAGGAAATAATTATTAATAGTCCTATAACCATTAGGTATAGTAATTATAGTTATAATTACTAATATCCTATAACTATTCCATAATAGTCCTATAACTATTAAAGAAATTAAATTTGTAGTTAAAAATCTTCCACAAAAAATCCCTATTTGGATGATTTCAATGGCAAATTCTACCAAACATATAAAAAAGAAATACCAATCTTGTACAACCTCTTTGAGAAAAGAGAAGAAAATACTTCCAAACTCATAAAATGATACCAGCATTACTCTAAAACCAAAACCAGACACATTCCAGAGAGACACAGAACCATAATCCAGTATCCCTCATAAACATAAACGTAAAAATCCTCAAGAAAATATTAGCAACTCAAATTCAACAACATATAGAAAGAATAATACACCATGACCAAGTAGGGTTTATCCCAGAACTCAAGGCTGTTTCTATATTTAAATATCAATCAGTGTAATCCACCATAAACAACAACAACAAACACTTCATCATACTAACTGGTGCATTTAAAAAAAAAATAATAACCCAACAATATCCTTTCATAAAAAAAATTATCTGCAAACAGAAGGGGACTGCCTCGAAGTGAGAAAGGGCATCTTCAATATAGCCAACATCATACTTAAGTGAAAGACTGTATTCAAAAAATGAAATTTTGGGGTATAAATCTAACAAAACATATGTAGGATATGCACACTGATAACTACAAAATGCTAATGAAAGAAACCAAAGAGGGTCTAAATAAATGGAGACACACCGTGTTCATAAATTGGAAGACTCAACATAGTAGGGATGACAATCTTCCACAACTCTTCTATAGACTTACTGCAACTTCCAATCAAAATCACAGCAGGCCTTGTTGTAGAAATTGACAAGCTAATTCTAAGATTTCTACGAAAATGCAAAGAGGGGTGCCTGGGTGGCTCAGGTCATGATCTCGGGGTCCTGGGATCGAGCCCCGCATCGGGCTCCCTGCTCAGCAGGAAGCCTGCTTCTCCCTCTCCCACTCCCCCTGCTTGTGTTCCCTCTCTCGCTCTCTCTGTCAAATAAATAAATAAAATCTTAAAAAAAAAAGAAAAGAAAGAAAATGCAAAGAGACTAGATAGCCAAAAGAATTTTGAAAACAAAGTTGGAGAAGTCACACCACCAAATTTTAGGACTTATTATAAAGTTACAGCAATCAAGACAGCATGGTATTGGCAGAGACAGAAGAGAATAGAGGTCAGAAATAAGCCCACAGAAACATGGTCAACTGTTTTTTGAAAAAGGTGCACAGACACTTCACAGGGGAAAGGACAGTTTTTTTGTTGGTGTTGTTGTTTTAAGATTTTTTATTATTCATTTGAAAGAGAGAGAGAGAGGCAGAGGGAAAGGGAGAAGCAGACTCCTCGCTGAGTGGGGAGCCCAACTTGACTCAGGGCTCCATCCCAGGACCCAGAGATCATGACCTGAGCCCAAGGCAGAAGCTTAACCATCTGAGCCACCCAGGGGCCCCAGAAAGGACAGTCTTGTCAACAAATGGTTACGTGCCAAATAACTAACCCCAACATAATTCTTACACTTTATACAGAAATTAACTTGAAGTGGACCATAGATCTAAATTCAAAATGAAAAGTGGAGAAAATCTTTGTGACCTGGGATTAGGCAAAGATTTTTTAGACATGATTCATGAAGCCTGATTCATAAAAAAAAAATAATAATAATAGACTAGACTTCATCAAAACTAGAAACTTTTGTTCTGGGAAAGGCACTTTAAGACAATCTGAAAAGACAAGCTACAGACTGGAAGGCAAAATTTGCAAATCATATATCTGACAAAGGACTTTATAATACATAAAAAACTCTCAGAACTAACCGTAAGAAAATCATCCAATTTTTAAAACGAGCAAAAAATTTTAACACTTAGCCAAAAAGAGATAAAGATGGCAAATAAGCACATGAAAATATGTTCAACATCATTAGCTATTAGAGAAATGCAGTTAGAACAATGAGATCCACTATACCCCTATTAAGATGGCTAAAATAAAAAGTACTGACATTCCAAGTGCGATAAGGATACAGTGTGACTGGAACTGTCATACAATGCTGGTGACAATGCAAAATGATATGCCTATTTCAGAAAATGGTTTGGCAGCTTCTTACCAAGTTAAATATCTAGCTACCATATGACCTCGCTCTACTACTTCTGGGCATTTACTGTAGAGAAATGAGTGGATAAGCAAACTGTAGTACAGCAATAATATGGAATGAGGTACTGATATAGACAACAATATAGATGAGTCTCAAGGGCATTAATGTTGAGTAAAAGAAGATAGTTTCAAAAGGTTACATATTGTTTCCATTTACCTGGCACTACCAAAAAGACAAAACTACAGTGTACTTCCTGTCCCCAAGGTTTTGCCTTTGTCATTAATTCATCTGGTTGTTATTTGCATGTTTGGTATAAGGAAGCTATCTACTTATATTTTCTTTGTCTTATGGGGACAACTAGTTGCCCCAGTCTCATTTATTGTACATTTTCCAGCACTGAATTTTTTTCTATTGAAATATATTTGACATATAACATTATGTAAGTTAAAGGTGTACAACACACTGATTTGTTATTTATATACTGTAATATGATTGCCATTGTAATGATAATTAGCATCTCTACCATGTCACATTATCTCTTTCTTATGGTTAGAATACCCATACTCATTTTATTTTATTTTATTTTATTTTTTTAATTTTATTTATTTATTTATTCATGAAAGTCAGAGAGAGTCAGAGGCAGAGGGAGAGAAGCAGGCTCCCCGCCTAGCAGGGAGCCCGATGCGGGACTCGATCCCAGGACCCTGGGATCATGACCTGAGCCAAAGGCAGACGCTTAACCGTCTGAGCCACCCAGGCGCCCCACCCATACTCATTTTAATGCCACACTTGTTTTTTCAATAAATGTATGGGTATGTTTTTGAGCTCTCTATTCTACCTCTGGGTCTTTTTATCTATCTCCACATCAGTACTATGCTGCCTCCACTGTTATAGTTGTAAAATATACCCTTACTATCTGGCACGGCAAGTAACCCTTTTCTCTTTCAAAATTGTTTACTTATTCTCAGATTTCTCTTCTAATTCAATCCAAATGGACCTCCAGGGGCGCCTGGGTGGCTCAGTCGGCTAAGCGTTGGACTCTTATTTCCCTCCAGGGGCACCTGGGTGGTAATTCTTGATTTCTGGCTCAGGTCATGATCTCAGGGTTATGAGATGGAGTCCTGCAGCAGGCTGGGGGTGAAGACTGCTTAAGAGTCTTTCCTTCATCCTATGCCCCTCTCCCTCTCTAAAAAATAATTAAAACAACAACAGCAACAACAAAACCAAATGGACCTCCAGAGCACTCTAGTTCAGACTGCTAGATATTAATTTTAATTAATTCAAACTGTTGGTAGATTTCTGAACCCAAGGAATACTACCTTAAATTCTTTTGGTCAAGAGGACAAGTGTTATTCCGATTTCATCAATAAGGAAATAGACTCAGGGATCCCAAATGTAAGCAGCTGAATGACAGTACCAGGCAGCAAGGAAGGAGCCAAGCTAGAATTTCTGATCCTGAGTCTAGTGCTCTACTCAAACCAGGTGGATCCTCAGGACCGTTTGTTTTTAGCTTTGTAAAAACCATCTGTCTCCCTGGGTGAAAAAACAAAGCAAATTCCCTGAACCTGCTTCACCAATGGGATTGCCAAGATATTAGAAAAACTGTGTATCAAGCCAGGAATAGAAATAAATAAATAGAAAATAAATAGAAAAAAAGTAAATGAAGAAAAGATAAAAACCTCCAAATTCCAAATTATTTTCCCTATGGTTAATAAAAACCTACCATCCATTTTAACTAGGCATCACAATTATAAAACCAATTAATGTTTACTGACAGGTTTTTTGAAATTACAATTAACATCCACTTTGAAAAAAACCTACTCTTAGACTGCATAATGAAATACTGTCAAAATGAACTATATTTAAAATTTGCTTTGTAACTACAAAAATATACCTATTCAGAAAAAGGAATTATAAACATCAGGTAATTGAAAGCATAATTTTGTTAACAGTTCAGAAAGATAGTGACAGAGAGTTTCTGAGAATCTGCATGTTCATTTCCTGTATGTGAAACAACAGAAAAGTTTAAAATATTTTATAACATGCATTTACTTTGCCACCTTTTCTGAAAATCATTGTTTTCTCCCCCTTTTTTGGCTAGTAAGTGGAGTGGCAAGAAGACTGTTTTCCAAACTCTCTAACGATTGTTAAATATTTAAAAATAGACCCCAGTAAAAAAAAGGGAGTATTTTCCATTTATCTGCCTGTTTTTATAGTGCTTGTCATAACTGGTCATGGTGCACTTACATTATTTTCTATAGGTAGGCCCAAATTATAAGTGAAATTTTTCTAAAGTAGGTTTTCCCCTGCCTGCATTAGCCACACTCTCGCCCACTTTGCCAACCAAAGATATCGGCAGACTCCTGGCAGAGGATTCAGAACATTCTGCTGCTCATAAAAGAGAAACCACCACCCACTCAAGACAGCAACTGCCAGCTGTTTAGTTTTACATTTTGGTCAAGAAAAATTTAAAGAAATTCAAGTCACTCTTCTTTCTCTTTTACCCACAAATCCACTATCCCATAGCTGGACATACACAGAAATACTGTGACTACTGATACACCATGAATCTGTCTTTAAATATTAACAACCTAGTTTAGTTAAAAAATTTTATTGGACTGTTCAGGCAGGTGCCACAAATATTAATTAGTAGAGAATATTAACAGATACATATGGAGGGGCACCGGGTGGCTCAGTCAGTTAAGTGTCTGTCTTTGGCACAGGTTGTGATCTCAGGGTCCTGGGATGGAGTCCCACACTGGGCTCCCTACTCAGTGGGGAGTCTGCTTCTCCTACTCACCCTCCCTCTCTCTCTCTCAAACAAATAAATAAAATCTTTTTTTTTCTAAAAAAGACACATATGTAAAGAGAAAAATAAAAAGGCATAGTTCTGGCTTTCTTAGAAACTTTAAAGAAATCATGAATATATTTAAATTACATATATAAATAAGCATCTTATACAGACAATATGTTACTGTATTTGAAAGCACAGAAAATTTTCACGATCTTTGAAAATGATGGAAACATTTGGAGCTTTCTGAAGAAGCTTTACAAAGAAGATAAAATTTTAAAGGTTTTTTTTTTAAGATTTATTTATTTATTTGACAGACAGAGAGACAGCCAGAGACAGAACACAAGCAGGGGGAGTGGGAGAGAGAGAAGCAGACTCCCGCAGAGTGGGGAGCCCGACTCGGGGCTCGATCCCAGGACCCTGGGACCATGACCTGAGCCGAAGGCAGATGCTTAACGACTGAACCACCCAGGCGCCCCGAAGATAAAATTTTGAAGTTGGAAGGAACAGAATTTGAAAGGACACAGGAGAATTTTTTTTTTTTTTTACCTTAGAATTGTAGCTAAATATGAGTTGCATATACATACAGATTCAAACAGGTATGACAGGTCAAGGAACTAACCTAATCCAAACCAGTTATTTATAACCTATGGGCCACGGAATCATTGGTAGAGTTACATGGATGTACACACACCAAGTATGATCTTTAGTCTAAAATATTTTTCTCATACATATAAGTATTTCTCTATTTTTCATATAGACAGATGCTAGTATAATAAAATATAAAATCATTTAAAAGCACAGCAATTTTTTTCCATTATGCATAATCTCAATCAATGAATACTATAAGTACAATTACTTGTATGTTAGGGGTACAGAGTTTCTCATATTCAAAACAGGTCAGGGGCCTTTAGCTAACATACAAGGCTCCTTCTGGCTCTAAAATTCTGTGATTTTAAGAGCACTAAGGACTCCTATTATGAATCTTTATAACTATTACATTATAAGTATCTATACAAATTTACAAATATATATATAAATGATGCCTGCTATGCCCCCAAGCACTGGACTAGCTTTTGTTACAAAGATGAACAAGCCAGGATTCCAGACTTAATCTCAAACTGACACAAGAGACAGATACATGAATAAATAATACAGCCTAAAAAAAAATACTGCAGAAGAATTATTTTAAGTGTTCTGGGAGCACGATGGTATTATTAATATCACCTGGGGGAGTCTGAGAAGACAAGGATCTATGAATTGGGTCTTGATAGGTGAGGAGTGGGGTAGAAAGAGTAAGCATTCTAGACAGATGGTACAGCACATACAAAGGCATAGAGTTGTGAAAGTGCATGACATGTTTGGGCAGCAAGTTCTGGTATGGTTGGATATTAAGGTATTTCAAGGAAAAGCAAGAGGAGACTAAAATATAAAATGGACTGGAACAGATAGTTAAAGGTCCTGAATGATATGCTTACCAACTAAGACTTAATTCCATTAGGCATAGGGTTCTGCGAAAGTTTAAGGAAAGGAGTGATATAAACAGATTTTAGGATGATAACTCTATGGAAGGATGATGGTGGAGAAACTAGTGTGTGTGGGGGGGGGTTGGGCAACTGCAATTATTCTGGTGAAAGAAGGAATAATATAGAGCAGAGAGAGCGGAAATGCAGAATCAAGGATAAAGGTTTCCCATTGGGACAGGAGGGTGGATACCATTATCAGAGATGGGATACAGAAGAAAAACAGGAAGAGTAGTATTCCTTGGAAGGCAGTTTCAAGAAAGAGGGAAGAGTTATATCCACGTAATATGCTGCAAAGCTGTAAACTGAAAACCGAAAGGGTCCCTCTTCCCTCCTCTCAGTGGTAAGTTCCCAGGTGGGTTTAGGCAGGAAGAAAAGAGAAACGGAAGATGCGTCCAGACAAGGTTAGGGCAAGGATTCAAGAAACTTTCCGCACCCCAGACCCGGAAAGAGGAGCTCACAGCTGGGGCCCGGGAAAAGGAAGTACCGCTCCAAGAAGCGGGTAAGCAGCACAGGGAAACGGCTAGGGCTAGGCGGGCGGCCAGCAGTTCCAGAGATGCAAAGCACCACAGCGGCCCAGGGAAAGGGAACTTCCGACTCCCTACGCCCGCTCCTGTCCCTCGATTTATTTCCACTTACTCTGGTCTCAATCCCTCGCAGCCGTCAGTTGTGGCGTTAGGACTCAAAGCTTCTGCTAACAGGGGCCTATGCACCCAAGGGAAAAGACTCCTCTCGCCTGTTCAGCTTCTTCAGCGAGCAGACGCAGAACCCAGCAGAGACAGTCAGTAGAAGGGCGGCTGCAGGGGTCAGCAGAGCTCAGCCCCATCACTGGCCCGAGGAAAACCTCCACTGACCGTCTCGGACCAAAGCGCTCAGAGCGCTCAAGCCTCGCGAGATTTCCTGCCTCACGTTACCGTGGGGGGCAGAGCCGAGAGATTTATTTGCGCCTTCTCGCAGACATGCGCGAGAGGTGGGGCGGTTCCCTTCTACGTTCTTCCCCATCAGTCTACTCAGGCTTTTGCTTTCCTTCTCGCAAAGTGTCGCGAGTTTTGCTAGGGGAAGCCGACCGGGGTGGAGAGACCGAGAAGGGAAGGCCGGGTGGGAGGGCCTTGCGCTTAAGGGGCCGTGGCTCGTTTACCCGGTGCTGTGGTTGGTACTTCGCTGTTGGGGAGGCTCTGAGGTCGCCCGGATCAATCTTCCCAATGGGTTATTGGGAAAATTAGCGGGTAGAAAATCTTGAGGGTCGGAGGCATTTTTTCCTTGGCCCCGCCCTTTTCCCCGTTCTGAGAGCTGGGCGTCTGGCCCACCGAGGGGGAAGGGCAGTTGGCGGGGCTGAGGAAGAGGGCTTTGCGCACGCGCGTGTCCGAGTGTGTGTTTGTGTTCACGCGCACGCGCGCGCGCTCCTGCATTTAGGAAGCCTGGGAAGGACCGGTGTGCTAGGAGATGAGCGGGGAAAACACAGTCCCCTGTCTTTGGTACCAGACACTCCTGACTGTGCGCTGACCCTCCCCACCCAGCCAGCAGCCTTTTCCAGAGAGGCTGTGGTCCATAGCCTCTGTTCGTTTTCACTGCAGGACCAGGCACGAAAGTAAGCGAACCTCGATCCTGAGGTCTTCCCTATCCACTCACCTTGTACTTTCCACCCCCACCCTCCAGCAGAGTGTGTTCAGGTTTCTCAAAGAGTTTGCATGAAGGGGAAATGCGTTTGAAAGCAGAAGAAAATAGCTAGATCGTAAAAAGTCAGTTCGTGTTGATGAACACTTTTGCTCTGCTTACCATGTGCTTTCTGAATGTGGATTGTCTATTCAGTATAAGGTTTTACTAGCGAAGCAAGGGAGTTTTTATAAGAAAAAGTTTAAAAGTTTCTCCTCCCCAGCAATGTGAATGGTAGCAACTAAGTTTTTCTGTTCTACATGATAAATTACTGTGGTGTTACAAAAAGCTAAGGGGGAGAGTGTGAATTTGGGGTCCTTATCTTAATTTGAAGACCCGATATGCAGTTGTCTTAGGAGATGTTTATTATATTCGGGGCTTTCCTTTTGCTGTCACTCCTCTTTTCCTGTTAATTCTGGCCCACCTCAACCTTTTTCAGAAGTCTTGAGACTTTGGAGGGAAGTCCAAACTGCTGACTTGGGTTAGTTTGGGGGTTTATATGTGATTGATGTCAATTAGCAAGAATCATCAGAAGTGTATTTTAAAAGTATTTGTCATTTATTATGTTTGGTATTATGTAAGGGAATCAAGTACAATTATTTGTAAACATTTTTTTTCTGACAATTTTAAGTTCATTCAAAAAGCAAAAAATATATATGGACTGTAATTTTGCCTGTGACTGATAGAGTGACAGCTTAATATGGTGTAGCTTATCCCTTCGATTGATAGTTACTTTCTGGTCATGACCTCATTAAATCTTGTCCTTTGTTGGATAAATTTCTTTGAATACTGATTATTCATGTTCTCTACCAAATCTTTTTGAGGAAAAGACATTAATTAGGAACAATTTAAGGGTATTAAATGTCATGTATGAGACATTTGGCTAATATATTTTATCCCTTACAGGTTAAAACAAAATGAAGATTTTTTCTGAATCTCATAAAACAGTATTTGTTGTAGATCACTGCCCTTACATGGCAGAATCATGCAGACAGCATGTCGAGTTTGATATGCTGGTGAAGAATAGGACCCAAGGAATCATCCCTTTGGCACCCATATCTAAATCATTGTGGACTTGTTCAGTAGAATCTTCCATGGAATATTGTAGAATAATGTATGATATATTTCCTTTCAAAAAGCTGGTGAGTGTGAAGTACAAGCAAAATCATGATTTTGGGGGATGGACTTAACTGCCTGTTATATTTTTTACATAAGAATTTACTGTAGATTTGACTTAAAACTGTTTACTACTTTAAAAATGTGGTATGTAGAACTCTTTTTGAGAATTAACATGCTATGTATATTTAATTGAGGCCAACAATAATAAAGCTAACAGTTATGGAGCATTTACACGTGCCAGTCATTTCTAAAGTGCTTCATATTTATTAACTTTTTAAATTCTCACAACAATCCTATAAGGTAGCTACTGTAATCACTGGGACAATATTCAAAGTATATAATAACCAGAATAGAATTGAGAATAACCATTGAGAACTGTTGCCAGCCTAAGCAGAAGGGATGTTGGGTGTAAGCAATGTCAAATTGTGTTGGTATGTATCATCTGAATATCACCTTTGTTTATTTTGCCATGTTGGAGATCTATAAATTGAGGTAAAGAGAAGAAACTTGTCCTGAGTCACACAGCTAGTTAGAGGCAGAACCAGCATTTGAACCTCAGCAGGCTGGCTGCTTATAGTTTTAGTGAATGCACACTAAACTGCTGCAGGGTTTGGCCTTATTAGAAAGAAAAGCTCTTAAGAATGCGAAGTGGAAATTGTTTTTTCCCCAAGAAGAGAGATTGAGGATTGACAGATTCCAAGTATGAAAATTATCTTCAGGTTTCATCGTCTCAGCTGTTTTATTTTGGGAGTCGTTTGGTTAGCCACAAGTGGATGATCTGCTTTGTTTCTTTT
Source organism: Mirounga leonina (assembly GCF_011800145.1). Taxonomy (NCBI): domain Eukaryota; kingdom Metazoa; phylum Chordata; class Mammalia; order Carnivora; family Phocidae; genus Mirounga; species Mirounga leonina. Next base: position 7,628,187 of record NW_023270504.1, read on the forward strand.
GGAGCAGCCTAGGCTGGGACCTAGCCAGTTCTTAGACTGGCACAGGCAGGGCAGTAACGGTAAGGCTGAACATGGAGAATCTAATACATTCAGATATAATCCAAATTAAAATGTAGTTGTTTTTAGTCCCTCTGTAAATTGTGCATGAGGTAGGGTAAAGGAACATGAAGGGGGAGGGTAAGTAGTAATTTAGGATGCAGGCTTTGGTTCAGATTCTGGCATCATTAGCTACCAGAGTGTGACCTTGATCCTATTGCTTAATTTCTCCAAGCCTCAGTTTCCTCCCATGTAAGCATAACACCTCTTTCTATGATGTAAGATTTCAATGAGATAATATAACTAAAGTGGCTAGTAGAATATGTCCCTGTCGGAGAAGCCTTAGGAGAGAAGACTACTTAATCAGATTTATTAGGGATGCACAACTCATATTTCATGGATAGTAGGAAAAAAGATCATGGATTAGATCATATAGTGCAGGGGAAAGAAATAATCTCACCCTCCTTCAAAAGGGAGCGATCATCATTTTATATATTTTCTAATATATCCTTCCTAACATTATCATCTTTCTCAATAATATTTTTTGGTTGCATTTTACTTTAGAATAAAGTCCAAATGCATTATTTTGACTTTCAGTGCCTTTTGTGATAGGCTACTACTTATTTCTCTGAGCTTATCTCCCACCCCTTTGCCTGCTCTGACCTTTTCACCTTTTTGAGGGTACACATTTAGAGGCCTTTGCATTTGCTGTTTGCTGTACCAGGAATTCTCTATCCCCAGCTCCATTTATGGCTGGTTTCTTTTGGTCATTTGGATTCCAATCAACTTCCAGTTCTATAGAGAGCCCTTCTCTGACCACCCAGCCTAAAGCAGCTAACCAGTTTCGTTTTCATAGCATTTATCACTCACTGAAATTATCTTGTGCATTTATTTGTTTGTATTCTTTCTGTACTGCCCTCTATCTTACCACTACCCCCAAACCCCTGACTTTCCCTACATTGTGAGTAATACAACTTTTATTCATTGCTGTATTCCCAAATCCCCAGTGCCAAGGATGGCACCTGGCATATACTAGGCATTCTGTAACTTTAAAGTGAATGAATGAATCAGCAAGCCGGTGCTAGAGACTGCATATTATTTTTAAAATATGATGTGGTTGAGTGGAATTGGATGTGAATACTAATTATGTCTTTGAAATCTATCAGGTGAATTTCATTGTGAGTGACTCTGGAGCACATGTTTTAAATTCTTGGACTCAAGAAGACCAAAATTTGCAGGAGGTATGGTTAGGTTTTCAGCTGTGGCCATTTTTGAAAATTATCTGAATGTGGTAATACTTTCTTGAAAAATGATTTAAAAAAATTTTTATCAGTATAGTATTTGCACATAGTTTTAAAACAACTAATGCTAAAGGAAAAACAGCTATCTTCATTGCAGTGTTTTCTCACTTCATAGAAGCAAACTTTCAACTCTAGCTCATCTAGTATGTACTTCCATATTTCTAAGTAACAGTTTTTGCTGCTATTGATAGAGTTCTCAATTTAAGCTTTATTTTTTATCGTTATTGTTAATGAAGATTTAACTTTTATCTTTCCTGCCACCATGCCCTTATGCCTGCCCTCTTCCCTTCCCTCATTTTCTCAGGGTTGTTACATCAGAATTTTTGTTAATTTAAAATTGCATATTTGCATTATGATATCTATATAAAGTGTTATTCACTGCTAAGCTAAGTAGTATATGTGGTTATTTCCTTTCTCTTTTTTTTTTTTAGGTTTTATTGAGATATCATTGACTTACAGCACTGTATAAGTTTAAGGTGTACAACATAATGATTTGACTTACATATTTTGTCCTTTTTTGTGTGACTTTTTGTTTTTTTCCTGCAATTTATCATTTCCTTTTTTGCTTAATTTGCTTAATTTTGTGTGTATTTGTTGCTGCATTTCCTCATGTCTCTACAAAACTTTCAATATTTTTATCATAAATGTACGAGAAATCTTGTTTTTTTTCTTGAAAAACTTCTTGGAGCACAGTCTTTCCCTCTCGTTTGTACCAGGCCTGGTGCTTTTTAAAAATTATTTGTGTAAGGATATTGAGATTTGTGATAGATTATATTCTTTGTTGTTGCTGAGTTGGATGGAAGACTTCAGTTTACTGGGTTCTTTATTGATGAATATGAATATGAGAGTCAGGCATTAGTGAGATATTTGAATACATTTTTTTGAATGATTTCATGTTAAAATTTTTTTGTTAATGGATATCCTTCAGTGGAAATAATCTCATCTAGATGTGTTGTAAATGGAACATTTTAAAAGAAAATGTGTTTATCACTGTATTTGGTCTTAAAATGTTGTGATTAGTGTTATATGTAAACATATCTAATCTTTTAGTCTTTTGAGGTAACTCACTCGAGCAGTAGGCTGTTATTGGTTTGGCTTTGCATTAATATTACTCCAGAGTATTCTTTATTCTTTATTTACTTTAAAAAATAATGTTAAGGATTCTGTGTATTCTCTCTGCATTGTCTTTTTTGAAAGGGCATGTATTTTGCCTTATGTCTTTTAAGAGGTACTAGGAAGGAAGCTTGAAGCCTCTCTAGTTGTGTATGAATAAAAATGAGTACAAATTTGTATAGGTTTTCCTTACTTCACCTCTGCAGTGCAGTAAAATTTGGCATTTGATAATGGTATGTATGCTAATGATAAGAGAATTGCTACTTCCCTCTGCTTTCTCAATGTGAAGGCATACTGTATCATGCTGATTGCTTTTAAATTGTGAACAGAAGGGGAAACTAGTTAGGAAGGCAACTATATACCAGATCACTGTGTTTAAGATTATATAAAATCATTGACATTTTGTGTAAGTTATGTATGATCTTGTTTGGGTTAACACATTTAATGTTTAGCTTTGGTTATCCATGTCACACCTTTCCCTAGTTACTGTGAACAATCATGAGTAACAAGTGAAGTAGATTGAAGACGAATTTTGGGGCTAGAAGGGTTGTAAACATCCTTGCTTCGACTCCTTCGATGTGCAGAGGCCCACAGGAGCCAGAGGTTGTTTGACTTATATACCTGGGTCCAGGGCTCTTTCTGTTAAAGCACATAACTCTATTCTATACATTTTAAATTTTATCACTAAAAATTGTTGGAGTTCAGAAGTTTGGGTCTGGTTTTTGTAGGCTCAAATATAGTTTGAAAGTATTGCACTAATGTGGGACAGGTTAGATTATTTTCACTTTCAGGTTAGGAGAGATTGACCAGGGTTACACAGTATTAAGAGGCATAGCCAGAATTTCATTCCTTCTCTGTCTGACTCCAAAAGTTAAACTTGCTTTCTGCTACTTTCCGCAGGACCACAACATCCCTAAAAACTTTGAGTTTCTCCTATGTACCAGGGACTTCGTATAGTCATCTATACAGTCTTTTTTTTCTTTCTTTTCTGATTACTTTTTATGAATAGGTAATACCTGTATGTTTAGAAATTAAGTTTACATATATACATACACATGTACTTATGTACACTTATACATATGTGTATGTGAGGTAAAAGGTAAACCTTGAAAACTTTCTAGTTCATCCCCTGACCCAATTAGTGATGTGCTAGACCCCACTTATACCAACTTGGGAGAGATGAATATGTTCAACTCCTATCAACTTTGTGTTCAGTGAAGCTTGAAATCTGCCATGGTGGGAGTATTTTATTTAACCATAGATATTGGCAAACACAAATTAGGGATTCCCCCCACCCCTGACTTTGGAGAGCTGATTTACCAGCAAATCACTGTTTATCCCCACCACTATTAGTTTTTTATGGCTCATTCCGGAGTGTCTTTATGCATATACAAAGCAACGTGCTTCCAGTTTGTTCTCTTTCAAGATTGTTTTGGCTGTTCTCTGACCCTTGCAATTCCATATGAATTTTAGAATCACCTTGTCAGTTTCTACAGAGAAATCAGTTGGGATTCCGACATGGATTAAGTTTAATCTACAGTTCAGTTTGAGTAATGTTATCATTTTAACAATATTAAGTCTTCCAACCCATGAACATGGGATGTTTTACATTCATTTAGATCTTTAATTTCTTTCAACAATGTTTTTTAGCTCTCAGGTTGAAAAATTTGCATTTCTCTTGTTGATTTTATTCTTTTTGGTGCTATTGTAAGTGGAATTGTTTTCATTTTCGGCTTGTTCATTGCAAGTGTGTAGCAGTACAATTTGTTATTTTGTGTCATGTATCCTGCAAATTGCTGAACTTGCTTATCATTTCTAATAGCTTTTTAGTGGATTCCTTATGATTTTCTACATATAAGATCACATGGGGCACCTGGGTAGCTCAGTTGGTTAAGCATCTGTCTTTAGTCCAGGTCATGATCCCAGAGTCCTGGGATCGAACCCTGCATCGGGCTCCAGCCCTGCATCAGGCTCCCTGCTCTGCTGCAGGGTACCTGCTTCTGCAGTTCCCCCAACTTGTGCTCACTCTCTCTCTCTCCCTCTCTCTTTCAAGTAAATAAAAATATCAAAACAAAAACAAAAACAAAACACCGAGAAACTTAAAAAAAAAAAAGATCATGTCATCTGCAACATAGAGATAATTTTACTTCTTCCTTTCCAATCTGGATTCCTTTTATTTCTTTTTCTTAATTGCCCTGGCTAGGATCTCCAGTATAATGTGGAATAGAAGTGATGAGAGAGGACATCCTTCTTTTGTTCCTGATCTTAGAGGGAACATGTCCAGTCTTCACTATTAAGCATGCTGTCATCTGTAGGTTTTTCATAGGTGCCATTTTCTGCTTGAGGAAGTTCCCTTCTATATCTAGTTTGTTAAGTGTTTTTATCATGAAAGGTCTTGGATTTCATGAAATGCTTTTTCTGTGTTTATGAAGATGATCATGTGATTTTTGAAAAATTCTATTGGTATTTACGTTGATTTTCAGATGTTAAGTCAACTTCGCGTTCCTGGGATATAAGTCCCACTTTGTAATGGTGTATAATTCTTCTTATATGTTGCTGGATTTAGTTTGCTAGTATTTCGTTGAGGATATTTGTGTCCATATTTGTGAGATATACTGGCTGTAGTTTTCTTGTGATGTCTTTGTCTGACTTGTGCATACTCTTGTCAACATAATTATTTTCTTTTTTACTTTAGCTAATGGCAGCATTAGCTGCTGTTGGGCCTCCTAATCCACGAGCAGATCCAGAATGCTGCAGCATTTTGCATGGTCTCGTTGCAGCAGTGGAAACCCTGTGTAAAATTACAGAATACCAACATGAGGCTCGTACTCTACTAATGGAAAATGCAGAACGTGTTGGTAATAGAGGACGAATAATTTGCATTACTAATGCAAAAAGGTGAGACGTTAATCACAGTAATTCTTTCGCTGAGGGAATTTTAATGTCTTATTACAATTTTTATTTTAAAAAACAGGGACAGCATCTTAGCATTTAAGCATATCTCAAGTAGCCTTTCTAATACTGAAGGCATATTTATCCAGTTCTAAAATAAAGACTCATTTCAGTGAAAGCTGTTTAGATTGTCATCATATAGGTTAATTTGACTTTTTTCTCATTTAGTTTTTCAGCTGATTCTTTGGTATTGTGAGTGAACATGCTAAAGACAGTCCTTACTGAAGTAATTTTAAGTGCCTATAAAAAGATACTACAGCTGAATAGTGTATTTAGTTTTTTTTTACTGTTTATTCAAGTTTGTTCTTTATGCCGTAGTGATAGTCATGTGCGTATGCTTGAGGACTGTGTCCAGGAAACAATTCATGAGCATAACAAGCTTGCTGCAAATTCAGATCAGTGAGTATAATCATAAGTGAAATAAATATTCCATTTTATAGTCATGTATTTCATGATAATTATTCCAATAATTGTAATAGTAATGGGTGGCATTCCCTTGAATTTTCCACTGGCTCTACAGAGTAGCCAAAAACTGTATGTTTGATCAGAAAATTTTTCCATTTTCTCTTTCACTTTAAAATTTTACTTTTTTTTGACAGGAAAGGTGATCAGAAGGATAAAATAATACTATACGTTTATAAAACATATTTGTTCTGATGGCTTGCTCTCATACTTTGTGTTACAAATTTGTAAAATGAACAGATTATTTGTAGCATTATTTAATATGTACCAAATCAAAACATAACAATTGCATTGTATGAATTTTTTTTGAAAGAATAAAGCTGGGGCGCCTGGGTGGCTCAGTTTGTTGAGTGTCCGATTCTTGATTTTGGCTCGGGTCATGATCTCAGGGTCATGAGATCAAGCCCTGTGTTGGTCTTGGCTCTGAGCATGGAGCCTGCTTAGGGTTCGGGGTTCTCTTTCTCCCTCTGCTCCTTCCCCCACCCCCATCCACTCAAAAATAAATAAATAAAGCTATTAAAGACAAGGTTAGGACAGTTGCAATGTGGAGTTTATATTAGATTGAGCTCTTACTAATTTTTTTAAGTGGAGTACTAGTATTGTTAATGAGTAGGATTATTTTCAATTATTACCTGATTTTGTCCTTAAAAATCATTAAGTAAGAAATGATTCCAGTTCTCATGTGGGTGATCTTTTGTTTATCTCCACAGAGGTGATTAGTTTGGGGAACAAATAAAGCACTCAGAATAAAAAAAATAAAAATAAAAAATCATTAGTAAAAGGGAAACCAATATACAATATATTCATTGTCTCTGTGGCAGATATCTGTTGAAAATTATTCCCGATTATAAGATTTTCCTTTATTTTATTTTTCAAACACACAAAAAAGTATCATTTTTGCATTTGAACTAAATTCATGTATTCATTAAATGTTCATACTAGTACAGCAGTTATACAGTTTTTCTAAATATTTAGCTTTTGTGTTAACAGTAATATCTGATTATAGAGATACACTGTTTTGGTATATTAAACTTTTAATAGTTTACCTACCTGGATTCTTTAAATACAATGTATTCCTATATTCTAAGTAAAAAGTTTCTCTTTAAGTCTCATGCAGATTCAGAAGTGTGAGCTGGTCTTGATCCATACTTACGCAGTTGGTGAAGACAGCCTTGTATCTGATCGTCCTAAAAAGGAGGTAAGTGCAGAAGTAATGGAAGGAAAGATCACTGTTATTTATTAATAATATGCGCTAAGAAGGGTTAGCATAAAAATGATCACATTGCCAACATTTTCTGCCAAGAAGATGTTTAGAGTTTTCAAAGCAATCTCTCTGGCAAAACACCTAGGTTGATTCTTTATGTTATAATTGTAGATGTTAAAATGTTTTCTGTGTTGCTTGCCTGTTGAAGTTTAATTAAATGTGTTGCAAAACCATACATAGTCTGTATTGTTCCTAAAATTTCAATTACTGAAATGGATTTCAGTTGCTTTAATGACTTTTTATTGTATAAAAATCTTTTTTTCATCATTAGAAAGACAATACACTTTTTAACAAAAATTTAGACTCCAATAACAAATTAATTTTACCTACCTAGAGGATAAAAGCCTAAAACTAATTTCTAATCTTGGTTTTACTTTTTAAATAAATTCGAGGGGCGCCTGGTGACTCAGTCGATAAGCGTCTGCCTTTGGCTCAGGTCATGGTCCCAGGGTCCTGGGATCGAGCCCCGCATCGGGCTCCCTGCTCCGCGGGAAGCCTGCTTCTCCCTCTCCCTCTGCCTGCCGCTCCCCCTGCTTGTACTCTCTCTCTCTCTGTCATATAAATAAATAAAATCTTTAAAAAAATAAAAAATAAATAAATTCGAATAGTTTTAAAGGAAAAGATGAGTCTATTGACTTTTAAATGGATTTGCATAACAATATTCATTAGTGGTGTGTTTAAAAATATAGATGTATGTATTTATATAATTATATTAAATGTGTATGTTCTTATGTTCTGGTTTTTTCATTTAGCCTTAGTTCATATAAACATGTGAAGTATTACCTTAGTCTGAGTGTTTTATAGTTAAGTGGTGTTTTTAGGTCATTAGCTCTGTCATTGTTTTTTTTTTTTATTCTTATGTTAATCCCCATACATTACATCATTAGTTTTAGATGAAGTGTTCCATGATTCATTGTTTGTGCATAACACCCAGTGCTCCATGCAGAATGTGCCCTCCTCAATACCCACCACCAGGCTAACCCATCCTCCCACCCTCTGTCATTGTTTTTAAGTGGTTTCCAGTGTAAGCCCTTTTTTTGGTTAACTTTTTTCTGCCTCTTTTGATAATGTGGCTGCATGTTGGCTTTATTTTGTGATAACTAAAAATTTATTTAAACCAAATATTATACCCTGGACTGAGTGAAGGTTTATGTTATCTTGTTGTAAGTAACTTTTGGCTGCCTAATCACATTTATTGGTGACGCAATATGATGTTTGTGGCAATTTCCACATTCTTATTATAAGTAGTTTTATCTACAGGAGTTTTTCCTCTCCACAAAATTAATAATTTTTCTACAGTATTTCTCTGGGCCATTTCAGATCCATTTTGCATATAGATAAATAGGAGTAAAAATTATGAATTAAATATTTAAAGACTATTCCACTCTTGAGTTTCAAGAGGACAAAGACTTTGCCTATTTATTGCTGTATCTTCTAATAGCTCACATAGTTTCTGGCACATAATATAGTAAGTTCTTAAAATGTATCTGTTGAGTGAATGAGTGTATGAAAATTTTTTGCGAAAATAACGATCATAGTTAATTTATGGGCTTTTTTATTTTTTCTAAATTCTAAAAAGTAAAAACATTTTATTTCAATCTATAAACATTTTGGCACTAGGTCACACTATGTTAATGTTTTATGGGGTTTTTTTATACTTTTTTGTAGTTATCTCCTGTTTTAACAAGTGAAGTTCATAGTGTTCGTGCAGGACGGCATCTTGCTACCAAATTAAATATTTTAGTACAGCAACATTTTGACTTGGCTTCAACTACTATTACAAATATTCCAATGAAGGTAGGCAGCTCTTTTTCTTGCTATTTTGAAAGCTCTGCTTTGCTTTTTAAATATTTGTTTGACATGTATTATTTATTTTAATTGAACCTTAACTTTTTTTCCCCATATCATATTTTCTGTTTTGCTAGCCCACATTCAGTGTCTTTGACCAGGTCAGTACACAGTGAAAAGCAACAAGAAAGGATCACAGAACAAAATTCTGTATTTTTCTTTTTAGTAAAAGCACTGTATATCAGCTTTTTTGTTTTTTCCTATAGTCTCATTATTTTCATCAAAATATAATCTATGTCTTAAATGATTACTTTTTCTGTGATTCTTTTCCTGACAATTATGTTAGTAGATTTTACTTTGCATCCTAGTGGATTTTTTATTTCCTATATTTTTGTTCTTTCTCATCTAGTATGAAGGTGTTTGTAACAAATAGGTCTGACAGGTAAAACTAGCTCATAGTTTTAAAAAGTTTATTATATTCTAGCTGAAAAACTGAAGATATAAGTCATATGATTTTACTAATGGATTTCCTTAGGAATCTGTTGGTATCTGTTCATTTCCATTATTTTATCATTTAGTTGCCTAGGACCAGCACAATGCCTGGCCCATAATAAGCTTCATGTTAATTTTTACTGAGTGGAGTTGAATTTAATTTTATTGGTTATGTTTGCAAATATGAAGTAGTCACCATATCTAAAAATTCAAATTGGCTTTAAATCCAGTTTCATTGTTTTGCCACCACATGATGAACACTAAATTTCATGAGAAATATGATCTGTTCATTATTAATTTCCTCCTTATGCCAATGGCTGGCTCTTTAATAGAAATTGTAGCCTTATCTAATAGAATGGTTTGGATGCAAAAGCAATTATCAAGTAAATTAGCATAATATATTTTAATATATGTAATTTCATGAATTAGAAGAAAAATACTCTGAGGGTGACAGATACCTTGCTTTTTAAATTTGACCATATTTGTGTGCGACTGGTGTGACTCTTCAGTCTTTGTCTTTTTCTTGTAAATAGATAATATTGAAGTTCTTATTTAATAATTAGTGAAAACAAGTTACTAAACTTGTTTATTAGTCTGTATTTTCTATTTTATATAACTGGTGTTTGCTAATTTCCTATAGGTATTTAAAGATGCTATTTCCTCCTTTAAACAACTATTTCACTTTTAATTTGTATAAACTATTTCAATTACATAATATGTATAAAATGTTTTGGCAAGACTGCATTTGGAGTAAAAAATCTAAAGTTCTGGAAGAGTCATTTATGTTAATTCTGATGTAAGAAAAATCATTAAATACTTTATTATTTACATATAGCTAGTAGTTTTTAAATAGAGTTCATATTGCCTTGGAAAACGATTGCATCTTTAAATAGATTAATTACTGAGCAAACTGTCCCATTATAGCTAATTATTGTTGGGTATATTTTACCTCACTTTAAGCAAAAGCAAAACGAATAATTAATAACTTAATTATTTTGAAAATAAAACCAAGTTATTTTAAATTTTGCTTTAAGGAAGAACAACATGCTAATACATCTGCCAATTACGATGTGGAGCTGCTTCATCACAAAGATGCACATGTAGATTTCCTGAAAAGTGGTAAGTAAGAGATGTTGGAAACTAATATTTTGTAAGATCTAATATATGAAAGCATATTAACAACTTTGAGAAGTTTGTCAGTAAACAAACCTGATGGACAGTAATTCATTTCTTTCCAAACTTGTTCCACAGTATTATCTATTAATGACCACGGAACTAACGTTCTGTAGAATTTTCCTCTGGGAAAACTAGGCTACTGGAACAAATACTGAGAAAGATCGCCATGATGGTCATGTCATAGTTTCTCTTTTGCAAGCAAACTACTTTGGGAAAGCAAAAAAACAAGAACTGACTTGAAAAAGTGATAGACTCCCAGCTTGCCTGCATAAAAACCAGTTGTTTTGAAATTTAAATTCGTTTTCTTGCCTCTAAAAATTATTTGAGTCAGTAGGTCTCATCACCAAAATCATAATTTCTGTAACTGTATCAGCATGGTTTGGAGGAGAAGACTCTGGAGATAATAGATAAAAGTTTTAGCTAAATCTTTGCCACCAGCTAACAAGACCCATGTTTCTAGACTTGAGTTTGCACACTTCACTGAATTAAAGATGCTGATTAGATGAACTGTAATATTCCATCCATTCCTAAAATTCAGTGACCTTGCCTTTAAGTTTTGACATTTGGTTAAATCCTTTAGAATGTTTTCTGTGTAAGTCGATGCTATCAGAGAATTAAATGGTTGACTTTGATCATGTATGCATCTTTTCTGAAGTTAATACTATTTCAACTAGTCATAACATTTGTTACATGTATAAGAAATCTTGAAATTAACCTAATACAGATTTCTAACACGAGAAAAACTATTAAGATAAATGGATATATTAATATTTAACAAAGGAATGTAAAGAACTTGTTTTTAAAAATATAGTATGTAGAAATTATTAAAAATCTGTGAGGTATTATCAGCTTTTGAAATATATATTTTTAAAACAAAAAATGTTAAGAGTGTTCTTTGTAACACAAAATAATTCTGAGATAGTTATTGACTGGCCTGTTGTATATGAGACACATGGACACCATGTGTAAAAATGCTAGAGTGGCAGTAGGAACAGGGTGCTGTGGGAACACAGCGATTGCATGTGATTATGCCTCCATGAGTTAGGCAAGCTTTCCAGAGATGACATTAGAGCTGGATTTTGATGACTAAGCTTACACTTTAGCCCACATACCTTACCTGAGCTCCAGATCTACAGATTCTGCTGCCTAATTTTATCTATTAGATGTCTCTCAGGCACCTAAAACTCAACATTCCCCAAACAACTAAGGAGCTCTGCCCCTTGAAGTGGTCATTGTGGTCTTTTTTTTTTTCTTTCTTTCTTAAAATTTATTTGTTTACTTAAGAGAGAGTGAGCGAGAGAGACAGCATGAGTGGGGGGGAAGCCCTGAGGGAGAGGGAGAAGCAGACTCCCTGCTGAGCTCAATCCCAGGACCTGAGATCATGACCTGAACCGCAGGCAGATGCTTAACCTACTGAGCCAGCCAGGTACCCCTTGGTCTTCTAATGTTCCCTCTCTCAGTGAATGACCCTACTGTCTGCTCAGCTGTTTAAGGCAGAAACCTCAGTCATTGTTGAGACATCTGACATTGTTCATGTCTAGTCCATCATCACATTTTCCTGATTTTATCTACTAAGTATCTCTAAAATACATTCATATAACTACATCTCTACTACCAGCCTATTATTTTCTTACCTAGTATCCCATAGTAACCCCCTAAATGGTCTGTTCACTCTTGACCTGCTAGCTAGAATAGCTTTCAGAATGCTAATCCTGACCCTGTTCTCCTCAGCTTACAATCTTTTATTGCTTTTCTGTTATCCTTAGGATAAAGACCCAACTGTTTAAATGTCTTACCAGGCCCTGCATTGCCTGGTCCATCCTCCTTTCCATTCTCTTCTCACAACGTACTTCTCTATTTCAACCATGCAGACCTGAAACTCTTCATTCTCCTTCCTATCACAGTATCTTGGTATCTGCTGTTCTTTCTTGCTCAAATACTCTTCATTTCCTTCAATTTCCTTCATTTCTTTGTTAATTTCTACTTATCCTTTTAGAGTGAAACCTAGTTTTCACTTCTCAAAGAAACCTTCCCCTAATGTCTTAGATTAGGTCAGATCTCTTTATATAGATGCTCATGGTACTGTATACATCTTCTTCAAAGCTTTGTCAACTTTATAGTTTGTGTTTGTTCATTATTATCTTATTAACATCTGTTCATTCCATTTTACTGTAGACTTCATTAAGGCAAAACATGCTCACTGTTACATCCTTTTATATTTTTACTTTCTAGACCCCTCATTTTATGTTTCTTCTCATAAATTCATTAGGATTCAGTAAGATCAGTTGTGTGTTTTAGATTCCTGAAGCCATCTTTCAGTATTTAACCATGTTATCTTATCATTTAATGGTGTCAGAGGGGAGCAGATGTAGATTTTTAAATTTTTTGCTATCGACTTTCAGTGCAGTGACTGAAATGATAAGATTAATTAATGAGAAATTTGGAGATAATTGAATATTTATTTTAATCAGAGCTAATATCCAAATTCCATTTGGTATTTTTCTAGGAGACTGTATAAAAATGATGTTCTCCCAGAGGTATTTTCCAGAGTTTTGGAAGTCTTGGGTTAACAGTTTGAAGCTTGTGACCTATTTAATAATGTTTTGGAAGTCTTGGGTTAACAGTTTGAAGTTTGTGACCTATTTCGTAATGTTTTTCTGGCTTATTCTTAAAGGTGATACCCACATAGGTGGCAGCAGTAGAGAAGGTTCATTTAAAGAAACGATAACATTAAAGTGGTGCACACCCAGGACAAATAACATTGGTAGGTATTTTAAAGAAATTGAAAGAGAAAAGAATAAATGAAAGGTTCTTAAAGTATATATTTATATATAGGGATCATTAGTTTCTTTTTGAATTTTTGTTTTTCATTGTTTTAGGGGCTCAGTGAACATTTTTTTTTTCTCTTTTAATTGTGGAAATATTCCTTTATATTCTTTCAAATCAGTGTTTTCTTCCATTTCAGAATTACACTATTGCACTGGCGCTTACCGAATTTCACCTGTAGACGTAAATAGTAGACCTTCCTCCTGCCTTACTAATTTTCTTCTAAATGGTAATTTTCAACATTTAGTTGTTTTGTCTGAGAATATTACAAGTGAAATTATTAGTAAGAAATTTGAAAATCTGAACTCTAAAAAGCTCTTTTCTTTAAGATAGTCTAAACATATTTTATCTCCCAAAACTCTTCTAAAGTTATGTAATCGTAAGTACTCTTTTAGCAGTTTTACTGATGTTTAAAAATAAGATGATTTTATGCCTTTCGGATTGTTGTATCTAAAAAAAGTGTTATTTAAAAAAAAAGTGTTATTTAATATATTTAAGTATTTTTAATTTAAAAATTTGGTTGTTAGAGTCTAAGTTGATTTTTTTGGCAAAATAATACAGACTATTTTAGTCTTGAATTTTAAATTGCTAAGTATATATGGACTTCTTTTTTGCACAGTTTACCTTAATCATAAATAAATATTATATTTTCAACATTATACCATATGATTCTTAACACATAGGACTTCAAATCCATGGTTTCCTTGTGTGAAAGCTTAAAAAAAATTATTAGAGTTCATTTACTAGATTTAAATTCTTAATTGCTTCTCCAGTTATTCTTGTGATCAACTGGGTTTGAAACCACTGATGTGATGGGTCAAAATTAAACAAAATTTGATAATCAGACTGTATAGAGTCCAGATTAAATAACCTTCAGTCATGTGAAATAGAAAGTAGTTATGATAACCATGCTGATATATAGGAGGTATTGTGGAAGTGAATGGAGACTTTGCTTTCTCCCCCAATATTGTGTAGCTTTGATAATTGGAGAGTTACCCAACAGTTGTCTCACTTTTCTTCTTGGTGTCCAGGAGAAAAATTTTATGTACTTGTAATGTATGAAGAATGTAACCAAACATTATATATACCAGAGACCACTGTACTTATTTTGGAAAACTGTATAACTGTGTACGCTTGGAGTGACCAAGAGAAAGCTAAGGCTAGAATTCAGACTTCTAGGACTTGAAATGCAGATATACTGAGTTAGCCAATGCTACTTAAAATATGAGGTTTAATGAAATGAAAAATCTAGACATAAATTTTAAGGGAAAAAATAAGAATTTAAATTGAACTTCATCACTGATAGAATAATCTTGCTTTTGACAGGTCGTTCTGTTTTATTGGAACAACCACGAAAGTCAGGTTCCAAAGTCATTAGTCATATGCTTAGTAGCCATGGAGGAGAGATTTTTTTGCATGTCCTTAGCAGTTCTCGATCCATTCTAGAAGATCCACCTTCAATTAGTGAAGGATGTGGAGGCAGAGTTACAGACTACCGGATCACAGTAAGATTCTAATATTTATAAATTTTATGTTTTGACTCTGTCACCATTCAGCAAGTAGTTATTGAATGCCTATTACATTGCTAAGATCTGTGACAAAATGGAGTTTGGAGAAGTTGATGATATATTCTTATTTTGATTAGGTGACTTTTCTATAATACTTAGAAGAGCTACTTATCACTATATAGTCTTCCTTATGTATTCAGTGTATGGATAGCAATGACACCTGGAATTGTAGGAAAGAATGGAAATTGGTTTGAACTAGTATTTCAGGTGGAAGTTTATTTTCTGGTAACTTAATGGCAAATAAAAACATTTCAATATTTGGTTGCTGCTCTTTTGAAATAATACTAAATTTTTGTTATTTAAAGGCATATGCGAGGAAGTTGTGTCTATTTTGGGTAGAAATTCTGTTCTGATTTTAATTTTTCAGTCCCCCTCCCCTCTTTTACATTCAGTACTTCATGGTTGTTTACTTTGAGGTAGTTGTGAAAATTAAATGTGATTACTGTATAGGACTGTACTTTGTAAATCACGAAAATGTTACATACTGCAGGTAATTATTTTTGATTAGGTTTTCCTTTATTATTTTTTTGTCTTTTTTTAATAAGGGGAGAACTAATATTTGTTGTAGAAAATTTAGGGAATATAGATACCTTTTTTTAAATCAAAAACAAAGACTATAAATTACCTGTTATTCATCACTTAAAGATGACCGTTGTTAACATTTTGATGTTATGTGAAGGTAAGCATTGGTATTCTAATATGATTAATCCCTTCTTTTATCTGTGTATGATATAAAAGAGTTAAATTATAGAAGTGAAGAAAAATGAGTGTTCCTTGGTTTTTAAAAAGTAGAACCATGAATGCATTTATGTTTGAGGCTTTCTTCATCTCCACTCTAACAAAGGCTGATAGGCTTCATGTTCAAAAAGAAGGGAAAAAATTAGTAAGGGGACTGTTAGAGAAAATACTTAGTTGCATATCACAGGACAGAAGACATCAGGGAAACAGACTATTACATGTAATCCATACTGAAACATTAGAAAATAGTTTCTAATTTTATTTTATTTGGTTATCATTAGGATTTTGGTGAATTTATGAGGGAAAACAGATTAACTCCTTTTCTAGACCCCAGATATAAAATCGATGGAAGTCTTGAGATCCCCTTGGAACGAGCAAAAGATCAGTTAGAAAAACACACCCGTTACTGGCCTATGATTATTTCACAAACCACCATTTTTAACATGCAAGCGGTAAGTATTAAATAGTTTTCAACCTTTCTTCTAGATTAGTTACATGTTCTTTACAGATACCATTCCTTGAGCAAAGAGTCAAATACATGAGTTTGCTACAGATAAAGAATTACTAATAGAAAATTGAAATGATGATTATAGGTCACCATGGTGATGTTTAAAATCAATTGATGTTCTCCCTAGATGCTTTGATAACTTGATTTTCAAGACAGATTTTCTTTTTATTTCTTAAAAAAAATTCTAACAGGTAGTTCCATTAGCCAGTGTTATTGTGAAAGAATCTTTGACAGAAGAAGATGTGTTAAACTGTCAAAAAACAATATACAACTTAGTTGATATGGAAAGGAAAAATGATCCTCTGCCTATTTCCACAGTTGGTACAAGAGGAAAAGGCCCTAAGAGGTAGTTTTTTTCTTACTTTCTCTATATATCACATCACTTGATAATACTGTTTTTTAAGCTAACTTATTTCATATGTAAATTATATGGTTGGAGGTATATATATATGTGTGTATATATAAATACACATATATACACATAGATATGGTTGAGACAATATAAAATACAGAATAGCAGAATTGGATATTATAACTTAGGATTACACCATGAACTGTCTTGGAAGAAAAAGTCCATGTTTAATGATTCCTTTTTACTTTATTTTACCAGTAGCAAGTGACACTTCAGTTATTATTTAAAGAGTATTTCTAAGAACCTTATTTTAAATCTTTACTTCAGAGATGAACAATACCGTATCATGTGGAATGAATTAGAAACTCTTGTTAGAGCTCATATCAACAACTCGGAGAAACATCAGAGAGTTTTGGAATGTCTGATGGCGTGTAGGAGCAAACCCCCAGAAGAAGAAGAACGAAAGAAACGAGGAAGAAAGAGGGAGGACAAAGAGGACAAATCAGAGAAAGCAGTGAAAGATTATGAACAGGAGAAATCTTGGCAAGATTCAGAGAGGTGACCTGTTGATAATATAGTACCATGGTGTCTTTTGGCATATCACATGCTGCATAAAGCACATTCATACATTCATTTAATATGTGTTTATTTCATTTTATAACTGTGATTTTATCATTTTTAAAATCTAAGATGTCTTGTTGGGGTTAAGAGTTGTAGGGACACCTGGGTGGCTCAGCTGGTTAAGCATCTGACTTGGTTTTTGCTCAGGTCATGATCTCAGGGTTGTGAGATGGAGCCCCAAGTTGGGCCCTCGCAGGGCAGGGAGACTGCTTAAGATTCTCTCCCTCTCCCTCCGCCTTTACCATGCTACCCCTGTGTGGGTGCGCACTCAAATGTGTGCTCTCTCTCTCTCAAAAAAAAAAAAGAGTTGTAATTTTTTTTTACTGTTGGGGCAAAGGTAGTGTTTAATTTTTTCCTAATGAACTTCTGAAAGTCATAATATACCATGTTTGGTATCAGTCTTTGCTTTATCTGTTACGAATATCAAAGACATGGTTTTATTTCTTTGTTCAGTAAATACTGAATGCCTTGGATGTGTCAAGCATTTGGTGTAAGATTCTTGCCCTGGGAGAAGGGACAGTGTTGTGGTAGAGATAGGCATGTAAGTTATTGATTATAGCAAAATGTGGAAGATGGGAGTATTTTGAAAATAATTTAGAAATCATACCATTTCATCCAAAAATAAGTAGAACATTTTATTCTCTTTGACCATAGAAGTTCATTTCTTTCTTTGGGCTACTGAACTTCTGAAGCAGAATTAGCTCATTTTAAGAATGGGGGGAAAAGGTATTCTCGTTCAGACACCACTGATCTTTATTTATTTTGAGGTGTTTCTGTTCTCTGTTGAAACTCAAAATGAGCTTGGAGTTTAGTTCTTAATTTGTGGAATGTAAATACATTTCCACAGCATATAAACCAGGACACAAATGGTAGTAGATTTCTTAATCTTATTTGTAATTTGAAGTATTTTGTCCATATTTGTAAAAATTAAAATTGTGACATTTCTTCCGAAGATCACATTTCTGACATTTTTAAATTTAACTTCTTAAATTTTCCTCCCATTTTTTCTTACTTTACAGTGAACTATATTACTGAATTACTCATATTATTATGATGAAGGAAAAGAGAAACTTGTGTTTAATTCATTAAGTTCTCTTACCTGATTTTAGGTTGAGGTTTATCTTTTGATTAGTTTCTAGGTTTCCTCTGTGAGAGCAGCTGTCTTTTATTAAAACCAATTTGTAGAGTCTAGTTTAATTATTGAACCAGTTAGATTTTTAAAAATTTAAACTTTAAATTTTATTGTTTGTCCCTTTAAAAGATTAAAAGGAATCTTAGAACGTGGAAAAGAAGAGTTGGCTGAAGCTGAGATTATAAAAGATTCACCTGATTCCCCAGAACCTCCAAACAAAAAGCCCCTTGTTGAGATGGATGAAACTCCACCAGTAGAAAAATCAAAAGGTAGGGTAAGAACTGTGGTGGTAACTGTGTTTGTAAAAAGTTTTCCAATTTAGTTTGTTTTCTGCAGTGTCATTTAATATTGTTGCATATGTGAGGAAGAGCTACTAACTATTCTTAGATGTTGTTTGGGAGATTCTCTTTATAGCCTTGGAAAATACAGGCAGAAAATATATTTGTTGGCATTAAAGGAAAAGTAGTGTCAGTATGTTAAAAAAAAAAAAGAAAGAAGATAGAAGGAAGGGAAAAATGAAGGGGGGAAAATCGGAGGGGGAGACGAACCATGAGAGACTATGGACTCCGAGAAACAAACTGAGGGTTCTAGAGGGGAGAGGGTGGGGGGATGGGTTAGCCTGGTGATGGGTATTAAGGAGGGCACGTATTGAATGGAGCACTGGGTGTTATGCACAAACAATGAAGCATGGAACACTACATCAAAAACTAATGATGTAATGTATGGTGATTAACATAACATAATAAAAAAAAGTGTCATACCTTCATTAATGAAGCCTTTGGAAATAAGCATTTTTATTATAAAGTCTATGTTTTAAGAAATTTTAATTATGTAAACTGGAATTCATTTATGTGTCTGACTTTATACTAGGTATGCTAGGTTTATTGAACACAAACTCTTTTCCTTAAACTCCTACTTAGGGAAAGATCTAATATTACCCATCTACAATGTGGTGTGGATGAGTTTCAGTAAAGGTATTATAAGTAATACCTTTTCATTGTAAAAAAAAAAAAAAGCCACAATGTTTTAATTTCATTTTATCTCTTATTTATAGACTGAAATACTTAATTTCTTCTTGAAGGAATTCTGGGTATCAGAAATATGAATTGGGTTTGGGAGCTCCTGAAATTGTAGGCTTTAGTTGTCTTGAAGATAAATTAGATTTAGTCCTTTTAGGATAAATGGCAAATGGTGTAACAAAGGACTGTCTGTTTTCTTGTCACTATGCCTCCCTAAGGCAATAAGACCTGGGGGCTGGCCATATTATGATTTTTGCAGCTCATCCTAGGGAGAAGCCTTGTTTGTTTTTTATATACTTTTCCTGTAGCGTATATATAATGTGATACATGTAAATATTCTCCATTCACTAATTTCTTTGAAGTCAGAGATAAGGGTGATCTTGTCATATTTGCCTTTCAGGCATTTGCCAGAGTGCCTGGAAAATAAATAAATATCTGATACATTCTATTTCTCACAGGCCAAAATAGGCCAATTGATTAGGATGAGAAATTTAGGTTTAATCTAAACAATGCTTCGATGTTGCTTGGAAAATAGAACTCTAAAAATGATTTATTAGTGGTAGAGTTACAAGCAACCAAAATCCTATTAGTAAGAAAATAACTAAATAACTGTGTGTCCATAGGTTGGAATTTATATAGCCCAAGGATAATGATTACTGTTCCCTCTTGCTAATGGGTATCATTCAGATTTCAACTTAAGCAAGTCTTTTTTCAGGAAGGACTTACCTGATCTCCATTCATAATTAAGTTAGGTGCTTCCATTGCCCCCCAGGATTACACTGGGGTAACACATAGAGTCCTGCGTTGACATTGCTTATTGACATCTTGCCTCTGCTACTAATCTGAAACATTTTAAAAGATTGGGCTTTTTATTTTTTAAGTAGGCTTCATGCCCGATGTGGGGCTTGAACTCACGGCCTGGAGACTCAGAGTCTCATTCTCTACCAACTGAGCCAGCCGGCTGCCCAAAATGCTGGGGCTTTTTAAAATTTACTGTTCAGGACACCTGGGTGGCTCAGTCTGTTAAGTGTCTGCCTTCAGCTCAGGTCATGATCCCAGCGTCCTGGGATCAAGTCCCTCATTGGCTCCCTGCTTAGTGGGGAGCCTGCTTCTCCCTCTGCCTGTCACTCCCAGTGCTTGTGCTCCCTCTGTCTCTCTCTCTCTGACAAACAAATAAAATCTTTAAAAAAATAACAAGAAAAAATAATAAAATAAATTTACTGTTACATCACTACCACTCAATTTCCTGGTCCATAGTAGAAGTTTAACTATTACTTGTTGAATGAGTGAATGAATGAATATATAAGGTAAAGAAAAAAAAGCAGGCTACAAAACCATATATGCCATGATCTCCATTTTATTTTTAAAAAGTTTGTATACACACATACACCTGCTTGTCACTTTATTTTTTTGTCACTTTAGATAGATCCCTGATGCTTCACACACTGGAAGCACTAAATAGAGTGGCCAGTATGAGAAGCAGCTTGATTGCAAATCGCTGTCTTTAACCCTTGTAACTTTCCTTTCAAGACTGGTACTTGAAATTTGTTTTTTCTTCCATTCTATTTTACAACCTAAGTCACATGTCTCTTCTGATCAACAACTTATATGGGCCTTTATTATATACTTCAGTTTCATCTGTTTTGGAAAATGACTTCCCAAGACTCTCCAAAGTAAATTTTGTGCCTGACATAAACTCTGCATATAAGGTTGGGCTATTCCAAACAGGCCATCTAGATTTGGTGAAAATCTCTTTAGCTGTCTTTGTATGATGCAATAACAGAAAAACCAAAATGTAATTTTCTTGGCACTGAAGAAAGACTAGAATATTTATAGTTGTTAGAGCCAGGGGTATTATGGATGATTTTATTTCTTCATTTATGTGTTGTTTTCTAAATTTTATCTAATGAACATGTATTAGTTTTATAATAAGAAAAAGAAAAGACTTGTTAATTTAGTTTTGGAAAATGTATATGCAGTACTTTTAACTCGTTTTGGTGTGCAATTCTGTGAATTAAACAGTTCCACCACCCAGAAGATTCTCTGGGACTGCCCCTTTGTAATCATCTTATACTCTCTTTACCTCCAGTCCCGCATAACCATTGATATATTGCTCTTCCTATAATTGTGCCTTTTTCAGAATGCCATATAAATGAAATCATAAAGTATGCTGCCTGTTGAGGTTGGCTTATTTGATATAGCATAATGCATTTGAGATTCATCTGTATTGTGTGTTTGTCAGTGGTTTTTTTTGAACCCATTGTATATAACTAGCTTTATTAGTATCTGCCAACTCATTTTTCCAAACTGGGTGTATCATTGTGCATTCCCACCAGCAATTAATGAGAGTTCTGGTTGTTCTGCATCCTCGAGAGCACTTGTTGGATTTCTTTTTTTTCTCCTCTGATAGGTAGGTGGTGGTATTTCGTTGTGGTTTTCATTTCTGTTTCCCTCATGACTGATGTTGGTGAGCCTCTTTTCATTTGCTTGATTTCCATCTGTATATATTTCTTTAATAAAGGGCTCATTCAGATATTGTTATATTTAAATTGGGTTGTCCGAGAGTTTTTTGTTGGATTTTGAGAATTCTTTTATTTTTTCTGGAAACCATGCTTTGTTGAATATGTGATTTGCAAATATTTTCTCCCAGTCTGGTTTGTCTTTCTCCTAACAGTGAGTTTTGCAGAGCTGGAATTTCTAATTTTGATTAAGTCCATATATCAAAAATTTTTTTATGGTTATGCTTTTGGTGTTATCTATAAGAAATCTTTGCATTACCCAAAGTCAAAGAAGTTTATTCCTACATATTTTTATACTTAGATTTTACATTTAGGCCATGATCCATTTTGAGTTTGTTTTTTAATTTTTTCCATATGGTGTAAGATATGAGTCAGTGTTCTTTTTTTTTTTTTATGTAATGTCCCAATTGTTCCAGCAGCATTTGTTGAAAAGACTATTTTTTCTTCACTGAATTGCCTTTGTACCTTTATCAGATATCAGTTGATTTTATATGTGGGAATCTATTTCTGGGTTTTCTTTTCTGTTCCTTTGGTCCATGTGTCTGCCCTTTTGCCAATACAATACTGTCATGATCATTATAAGCAGAGTCTTAAAATCAGGTAGTGAGTCTTCTTTTTTCTACTTTTCAAAATTGTTTTGGCTATGCTAGTGCTTTGCCTTTTTTTCACGTTGTGCAGGGAAGAGATAACATAGCAAGCTTGAAACTGTTATCATTAAGATAAAAGCCTGCTTACAAGTTTGGCCCTTGGTTGGCATCCGGGAACTTGGCTTTTAAAACATTCCCTAAATGATGAAGTTATTTTGTTTTACATCTGAACTGAACACTTGCCTTCCACCTGAGAGTCTGGACTTTTGGTAATTGTAGTTTGGTAGAGAATGCTTTTGGGTCCAGCTCTTAATAAAAACCCAGGATTCTGAGTCTTAATGCCGGCTTTCCCGGCAGAAATTTTGTACACACATGGCTGCATTTTTGCTGCTGGAAGGACTATGCACTTGGTGTGAACCCTCACTGTAGGGAGAGAGCATGGAAAGCCTGCAAGTGGATTCTTCTGTCCTTTGCGTAGTGTATCTTTTGCTCTTACACTGATCCGGCTGTGTATTCTTATTCTGTTGCTGCAGTGATTCTTAGCTCAGACTGTAACTTTATGTTTAGTTACTTGAATCCTTCCAGCAAATCACCAAACTAGTAGCTGGTCTTAGGGAACCCCTAAACATTTAGAATAAGGGAAAGATGATATTGCTTTAATTATATAAAATGAACAATAGAATTAAAGGTGAAATTTTTAAATTTGAAAATTTGAAGTAATGAATTGTTCTACCTTTTTCCTCTTCTTTCACATGTAACACCAGGGCCAGTGTCCTTATTATCCCTGTGGAGTAATAGAATCAATACTGCCAATTCTAGAAAACATCAGGAGTTTGCTGGACGTTTGAACTCTGTTAATAACAGAGCTGAATTATATCAACATCTTAAAGAGGAAAATGGGTCTGTATTATTTATTGTAGAAATTGGTTTTCTTAATTGCTTTATTATAAGTTAAAGTAATAAACTCTGCTTGTTTGTTGGGTTCAGCAATTTTTTATTACTAATATAATGAGTTGATACATGTTACTTATAAAGAGAAAAAATTAACTGCTTTGATTCTTGGTACTTATAAAAGACTTGATTATATTGATCGTAACCCTGAAAGTATTTACTCCTTAGAGGATTTCATTGCTCAGTAAACATCATAGAGGGAAAAATCGGGGAACACTTAATGTACAATACTGAATCTTATAAAAAATGGGGGAAAATACTTTTCTATTAAGTAATACAGTATTAGGAATGTTGATTTTAATTGGAGAAGTCTCAGGTATGATTATTTTAATATCCTTTTAATATCCTCTTGAAAATGTATTGGTAAAGGAGTTTCTTTAAGGGAAAAGGAAATACATTTTTGACTAAATGGTAGAGGTTTTTTTCCTTAGTTTTAAGCTTGAGTGGGTATCATGAAAAAGTGACTTTTGAAATGAAACTTTGGGAAAGTGACTTTATTTCTCTGAGCTTCAGTTTTCTCTCTGTGAAACAACGAAGGTAGAGTAACCAGAGGGACCCTAACTATAGTCATTTTCTAAAGGACTGATGTTCTTTTGTCCTATGAATATATAGAGTTTAATTTCATGTGAAAGTTGGAGAAAAAATACGGTACTTACTGAATGTTTTGTTTTACCACTCATTTTTTCTTTCTGTTTTTCAGAATGGAGACAACAGAAAATGGCAAAGCCAGCCGGCAGTGAAGAATGACTTGAGGAACTAAAATTTACTATATTGCATACATATTTTGGGCAGAATTTGATATAAGTACTTTTACAGCAAGATTGTATAGTTATGTTGCCTGGACTGGTTTTTACATTTTTAAAATATTTCAACTAACTTTATCTTTTTTGTATTAATTGTAAAATTGGCACATATATCAAAAAATATACATTTGAAATTTGTCCTCCCAAATCACACAAATTTATTTTATGGTAAAAGGATGTTCCCTCTGGAAATGTTTTTTAAAAAATTCTTAGGCTTCTCTTTTGCCAAATAAAACTTAAAATTTCTGAAATGCAAAATATTGGAGTATTCTTTTAGAAGAAATAATTCATTTGATGACTAACAATTTTTAGAAATTAAAAAAAACTATGAGGATTTAGGTGAGATTTGTAATATTTAATATAAAATCTTTTCTCTTAGTCTGCAACGTATACAGTGCTTTCCCAAATAAGAATGTCGTTTTTGTTTATTTTATATTTTACTTTATTTTGTGTAGGTGTTGGCCATTTAAAAGTAGAACTTAAATTTACCCATTTGAATAATGTTGTGTTTTTTTCCTGCTAAAAGTGTACTGTCCATTGACTTTTCATATTGAAGAGAATCATAAAGATTACTTCATAGACTCAGAAGAAAGGAAGCTACTAGGTTGGTTGTTTTTAGCCCAGGATAGAATCTTGGTCTCCTTACCTGTCAGAAATGTCATGGTTATATGGTGTATGTTTGGTGAGACTTCTTGTGCTTCTTCATCTGGAGGCTCATAACATGCTACTAGAAACATGTTGTTTCAGTGTTAAATGCTAATTCTAGGCTTGTCATTTTTCCTTGAGTGTTTAGTAGAGAAGGACGAAAGCTTTGTCTAAACATAGAGATTCAGTATTTTCTATTAAAACTACTGGTGTTTAAACAAGGGTTCAGTGGGCTCCCTTGTCAAGCCAGTGAAATTTACATTGCTCTTATATCAACTCCTGTCTTGGTCCCAGCCCTTGCATCTGTCCCCCCCCCAAGCTAGAGCCATTTTTATCCTTACTGCCATGTGTAAATACACACCTACACACAAGAATGACCAGGCCTGGTTAGTGCCTTGAAGATTTAAGGAGCTATAATCCAGTCCTGAATTAATGCATTATATATAATTCTGTTTGGGTTCTGATCTTTTGTGTCTTATTCTTGATACCCAGTTTTCAGCTTGTGCCCACTTGGGGTCCCTGGTTTATTTCTTCATCCAAAAGCTTTCCTTCACAATGCATCTTCAAAGGCTGGGATGCTTTTGTACTCTTGACTTACGCTTTTCCCTTTCCAGAGTGCTAAGACCATGCTACTTGTTGACATTCTTATCTACATCACACTCTCCATTTTTAGGTACTATTTATGAACTGTTGTTATTGTGCTCTACCAAGGAGTAGGGGAGCTATTTCTATGGCTGCATTTAGAACTGTGCCAGTAGCCTTCTGTATTATCCCATGTTGTTGGTTGTCAACATTATCTAGCTAATTCATTCAACCTGCTTAACTCGATGTCTTTTGAGCATCTCCCAACTCACCACCCCTACAGAGGGTCAGGCTATACTTGGCCTTAGGTGGAGATACACATTCCAGCCTTTTGATGAAAGCGACCATTTTAGGACAAACATAGAAGAATGACTGTTAGTTGTTGGTTCTTTTGAAACCGTAACCATATTAAGGACTTACTAGTCAAGAGAAGTAGAATTTAAATTTTAAAAAGTTACCCATTCAAAACTGGAATCTAAGATTAAGTCCAGACTTAATGATTGCAGGAATCAAAGTTACCCTAGAGAGAACAGGTGCACTTTAAATTAAAAGATTCTGACAATAGCATCATGGTAGCAAAAGACATCCCTCATTTTTGTCTCTTCCCACCCCCCAAAAACAAAAATTTGGCATTCACCCAAGACAAAAGTGCCTTTCAGGGAAGTGCAGGATTCAGCATCATATGCCAAAGAACCTGGGAGGAGTGTTGCCTACCTGTGTGTCAGGTAATAGGTAGACAGATCTTGGTCCCAGCTATGGACCATGAACTGAATCCAGTCTCTCTCAGCCATGGTCCAGGAACCCTAGAATATACTACCTGAGACAATTACCCATGGACAAAAGAGCCTTTGTGGAAGTCCAGATTTCTAGAGAAGTTTCACCAGAGCAAAAAAAAAAAAAAATATATACAAGTCTGGACACATTGAAGTGGGTGTGAGAAAGAGCTTGACTTTACCTGCATCACCCTTCCTCCAAGGCAGCACAGCCTAAGGCTGAGAGAGACCTCAGCCTATTATTTGTCCCACAGGTGAAAGGGAGAATGTGTGAGTATGCACCTGGCTTCCCCAGCTGTGCAGGACACTGCCAACGGGTCTCCTTTCTCTACCCATCCAGAGTACTGAATCGTGAGGTGCATGACTGGGAGGCAGAAAAAAGCTGGGAGAGCAACAGAACTCTTGGAGGGCCTTGAAGAAATGTGGATCCTACTGACTGCATTCAAACTCTTGGAAGAAACACAAGCTGTTGGGAATGTCTCACCCATGGCTCCCCGCAGCTGGCCCATGGACAACCCCCAGCACTCCACATGCCTCAGTCACACCCCTACCACTCTGGCCACCTTGCTGTGCACACTCCTGATGGCAGTTGTGAGAAATCTGATAGCTAGCTAGTGAACACATGCAGAAAGCTGGCTCAAATCTGCAGGCCAAAGAGAGATCACAAACTTCAGTGTCACATTTGGGAAAATGAGAGAAGCTGACAGCACTCTGCCCAGTGCATTGCAGGATCCAGAGAAGGCATACAAAGCTAAAAATGTTGCCACATGGGGGAGCAAGAAGTGTGGACAGATGTACCCATATATGGTCTGAGATAGCCTCAGAACCTAGGAGGGCTAAGAGTATCTATCACTCCAAAGGCAGTTAATAAAGATTGGAAGAGTTGACTGCTACTTGAAGAGCAAAGCTATGCAAAATTTCCAGGCACATGAAAAATCAAAGTAACAACCTCACCAAGGGATCACAGTCTTTCTGTAACTGAACCCAAAGACATGGAGACCTATGATTTACTCAATAAAGAATTCAAAATAACTGTTTTAAGAAAACTCCCATGAGGTGTAAGAAAACACAGACAATTCAACAATATCTGAAAAACAATACATGAATAAAATGAAAAGTAGAACAGAAAAATCAAAGAATGAAAAATTCTGGAGATGAAGAATACAATGAATGAAAAGGAAAACAATAGCATCAATAGGACATCAATCAGAAGAAAGAATCTCTGAGTTAGAAGACAGGGACTTTGAAATTATCCAGTCAGAGGAGAACAAAGAAAAACAATGAAAGCGTGAAGAAAGCCTAGGTGTTCTATGGAATGCCATCTAGAGAACCAATTCGTGAATTATTGGAATTCCAGAAAGACAAAAGTAGGAGAAGGGGCAGAAAGGAGCAGAAAGCTTATTTAAAGAAATAATGGCTGAGAACTTCCCAAACCTGGCGGAAAATTTGGACATCCAAATTTATGAAGCTCATAAGTCACCAAACAAAATTAAAGAGATCCTCTTCGAGATACATTATACTAAAACTCTAAAAAAATCAAAACCAGGGAAACTTAAAAGCAGCAAGAGAAAAAAGGACTAACTTTCAAGTTAACCCCCATAAAGCTATTAGCAGATTTCTCAGCAGAAACCTTATAGGCCAGAAGAGTGAGATCTAGCAGGAGTGCTGAAAGAAAACAAAACAACTCCCCCACCCCAAAAAAACTGCCAAACAGGAATACTTTGTGGCTAAGCTGTCCTTCAGAAATGAAGGAGAGGTAAAGAATTTTCTCAGGCAAAAGCTGAGGGAATTCATCACCACTAGACTTGCCTTATGAGAAAGGCTGAAATGAGTTCTTCAAGCCGAAATGAAAGGACGCTAATTAGTAACATGAAAATATATCACACACCGGGAAAAGTAAGAATATAGTCAAATTCAGAATACTCTAATACTATATACTATGATGGAGTGTTATCCACTTGACTTAAAGGACAAATATTAAAAATAGCTATAATAATTTGTTAATGAACACAAAAAGATGTAGGGTATATCATCAAAAACGGTGAGGGGGAAGTAAAAGCATAGAGATTTTGTATGTGATTGAAGTTGTTATCAGTGTAAAATATGCTGATATACCTATAAGATTTTTTTTATTATGTTAAGTCACCATACAGTACTTCATTAGTTTTTGATGTAGTGTTCCATGATTCATTGTTTGCGTATAACACCAGGTGCTCATTGCAATACGTGCCCTCCTTAATATCCATCACTGGGCTAACCCATCCCCCCACCCTCCTCTACCTATAAGATATTTCATGTAAGCCTCATAATAACCACAAAGCAAAAACCTACAGTACATTCACAAAAGAGACGAGAAGGGAATCAAAACAAACCACAACAGAAAATCATTTCACAAAGGAAGGCAGCAAGAGAGGAAGAAAGGAATAAGAGAACTACAAAACAGCCAGAAAACAATAAGATGACATTAGTAAGTCCTTACTTATCAGTACTCTAAATGTAAATGGATTGAATCCTCCAGTTAAAAGACACAGTGCCTAGATGGATTAAAAAACTAGACCTATAGGGGCGCCTGGGTGGCTCAGTCATTAAGTGTCTGCCTTTGGCTCAGGTCATGATCCCAGAGTCCTGGGATCAAGCCCCACATCAGGCTCCCTGCTCAGCGGGAAGCCTGCTTCTCCCTCTCCCACTCCCCCTGCTTGTGTTCCTGCTCTTGCTCTCTCTCTCTCTCTATCAAATAAATAAATAAAATCTTTAAAAAAAACCAAAAAAACTAGACCTAGGGATGCCCGGGTGGCTCAGTCGGTTGGGGGTCTGCCTTCAGCTCAGGTCATGATTCCAGGGTCCTGGTATGGAGCATCGCATCGGGCTCACCACTTGGTGGGCAGCCTGCTTCTCCCTCTGCCTGCTGCTCCCCCCTTCTTGTGCTCTCTCTGGCAAATGAGTAAATAAAATCTTTAAAAACATAAATAAAAAATAAAGGATGATGAATATCTAATTATAAAAACAAACAAACAAAAAAAACAAGACCTAACTATATGTTGCCTACCAGAGACTTACTTCAGTTTTAAGGATATACATAGGCTCAAAGTGAAGGGATGGAAAAAGATATTCCATGCAAATAGAAACCAAAAGAGAGCAGGGTAGCTATACTTATATCAGACAAAATAGACTAAGCCAAAAACGGTACCAAGAGACAGAGAAGTTTATTGCATAATGATAAAGGGGTCAATTCGATAAGAAGACAGAACAATCATAAATATATATGCACCCCAAATCAGACTACCTAAATATATTAAGTGTATACTAATTGATCTGAAGGGAGAAATAGACAACAATAATAGGGGATTTCAACTACTGGACAACTCCAGATGGAAAGGAAATATTTGACTGGAACCATATTTTAAACCAAATGAACCAACAGACATATATAGAACATTCCATGCAAGAGCAGCACAAAATACATTCTTCTCAGGCACACATGGAACAGTCTCTGGATAGATCACATGGTAGGTCACAAAACAAATCTTAATAAATTTAAGAAGATTGAAATCATACAACATATATTCTGACCACAATGATATGAGACTGAAATCAGTAACAAAAGGATACTGGAAAATTCCCAAATATGTGGAAATTAAACAACACACCCATGAAAAGAAGTCAAGGAGAAATTTAAAAAATATGTTGAAACAAATGAAAATGGAAACATACCAAAACCTATACTATTCTGAAGAAGAGAGAAGTTTGTAGTAATAAACGTTTACATTAAGAAAAAATATCTCAAATAAGCAATCTAACTTTACACTTCATGGAACTAGAAAAAGAACAAACATACCCCAAAGTTAGCAGAAAGATCAGAGCAGAAATAGAGGTCAGAAAAACAAATAAATCAACAAAATCAAAAGCTGGTTTATTAAAAGCAAAAAAACTGACAAATCTTTAGCTAAATTAAGAAAATGAGAAGACAGATAAATAAAATTAAAAATGAAAGAGGAGACATTACCACTGATACTACAGAAATACTAAGGATAATAAGAGACTACCATGAACAATTATGTGCCAACAAATTGGATGGCCTAGAAGAGATGGGTAAATTCCTAGAACCATATAGCTTACCAAGACTGAGTCATGAAGAAATAGAAACTCAGACCAATAACGAGTAAGGAAATTGAATCAACAATAAAAAACCTCCCACAAAGAAAAGCCCAGCATCAGATGGTTTCATTGGTTAATTCTATCAAAGATTTAAAGAAGTAATGTCAATCCTTCTCAAACTCTTCCAAAAAATTGGAGAACACTCCCAAACTCATTCTATGAGGCACCGTTATCTAAGAAACTACATCTGATGAATATAGATAGAAATTGTCAACAAAATATTAACACAATATTAGCAAACAAAATTCAACAGCACATTCAGAAAAGGATAATTTATACACCATGATCAAGTCAGATTTATCCCTGGGATGCAAAAATGGTTCAATATATGCAAATCAGTAAATGTGATACACGACATTAATAGAATGAAAGAGAAAAATCACCTCAATAGATACAAAAAAGCATTTGACAAAAAAACCATCCTTTCATGATAAAAGTGCTCAGCAAATTGTGGATAGATCTGATATGGGGTTAATATAGAAAAAATATAAAGACCTCATAAACTCAATAGCAAAAGAGGGACTGAACAGACATTTTTCCACAGAAGATATACATATGGCCAACAGTACATGGAAAGGTGTTCAACATCACTAATCACCAGGAAAATGCAAATCAAAACTTCAATAAGATATCACCTCACAACTGTTAGAATGGCTATCACCAAAAAGACAAAAGAGGGGCGCCTGGGTGGCTCAGTAGTTGAGTGTCTGCCTTCGGCTCAGGTCATGATCTCAGGGTCCTGGGATCGAGCCCTGCATTGGGCTCCCTGCTCAGCGGGAAGCCTGCTTCTCCCTCTCCCACTCCCCCGGCTTGTGTTCCCTCTCTCCTGTGTCTCTCTCTGTCAAATAAACAAAATCTTAAAAAAAAAAAAAAAAAAAAAAGACAAAAGATACTAAGTATTGAGGAGGATGTGGAGAAAATGGAACCCTTGTAATCTGTTGGTGGGAATGTGAATTGGTGTAGCCACTGTAGAAAACAATATGGAGGGGGTGCCTGGGTGGCTCAGTTGGTTAAGCGACTGCCTTCGGCTCAGGTCATGATCCTGGAGTCCCAGGATCGAGTCCCGCATTGGGGTCCCTGCTCGGCAGGGAGTCTGCTTCTCCCTCTGACCCTCCTCCCTCTCATGCTGTCTCTCATTCTCGCTCTCAAATAAATAAAATCTTTAAAAAAGAAAAAAAAAAGAAAACAATATGGAGGTTCCAAAACAATAAAAAATAGAACTACCATATGATCCAGCAATCCCAATGCTGGGTATATATCCAAAGGAGATAAAAACACGATCTTGAAGAGGTATCTGCACTCCCATGTTCACTGCAGCATTATTCACAATAGCAAAGATATGGAGACAAGTTAAGTGTCCCTCAATGGTTGAATGGATAAAGTAGATTTTTTTTTTTTAAGATTTTATTTATTTATCAGAGAGAGAGAGAGAGAGAGGCAGGCAGAGGGAGAAGCAGGCTCCCCACTGAGCAAGGAGCCCGATGTGGGACTCTATCCCAGGACCCTGGGATCGCGACCTGAGCTGAAGGCAGACGCTTAACCGACTGAGCCACCCAGGCATCCCTAGATATGTTATTTATATACGATGGAATATTCGTCATGAGAATGAAGGAAATCCCGCCACTTGACATAACATGGATGGACCTTGTGGGCATTATGCTAGGTGAAATAAGTAGGGCAGAGAATGATAAATGCTGTATGATATGTCTTACATGTGAAATCTAAAAATATCCAAACTCATAGAGAGTTTGGTTACCAAGGGCTGGGGGTTGGGGGAAATAGGGAAACGCCAGTCAAAGGAAACAATCATTATAAATTATAAGACTGGAATAAGTTCTAGGGACCTAATGCACATTGTTGTGATTATAATTAGTAATACTGTATTATATACTTGAAAGTTGCTAAGAGAGTAGATATTAAATGTTCTCACCACAAAAGCAAAATGATAATTATGTGATGTGATAGAGGTGATAGCTAATGCTCTGGTGATAATCATTTTGCAATGGATATGTGCATTAAATCAAGTGTATGCCTTAAACTTACCCAATGTTATATGTCAATTAAATTTCAATAAAGGTTGAAAAAAGATTCTACCTACTTAAATCTCCTTTAATTATGTAATCATAGTGTAAGACAAACTAATGACAATCCTCTGGGGCACTTGGGTGGCTCTGTCTTTAAGCGTCTGCCTTTGGCTCGGGTCATGATCCCAGCGTCCTGGGATCAAGTCCTCATTGGGCTCCCTGCTCAGCGGGAAGCCTGCTTCTCTCTCTCCCACTCCCCCTGCTTGTGTTTCTGTTCTCTCTCTCTCTCTGTCAAATAAATAAATAAAATCTTAAAAAAAAATATTCACAATCCTCTTATTATCATCACCTAATATGTTTGACAAAAACGACAGCCATAAATATTGTGAGACTTTACGCCACAAAGTTCCATTTTATTTTCATCTTGTTCAAAATCATTATATGGACATGTACAAACATCGTTATAACTTAATGTAGCATAGACTTTTTTAATATTTGGATTGATTGACATTGATGCTTCATGTAAGTATTAGGAATCAGCCTGCACAATACACAGTTTAGTTTTGGAGGAAGGTCACCAAGTGTTTGAATTCTTGAATACTGCTCTTGTATTCCTGACTCTATGGTACACTTAGGTACCCTTAGCTGAGGACAAAACAGTCTATGGTACTTTGTTCAAGATTATTTTATGAAGCAATGAGTTATTTGCTTTGTTATTACTGGCACATTTCAATTAAAGTCACAAGTACAATTGCACCTATGTAGAGGACAAAAGTGTCCAGATGCTAATTTTGTTATGGACATGCTGCTAATGTGAGCAAATCTAGAAATTTCCATATTATTGTAAAGATTTGGAAACTTTGGGATCTAAATTTATACTTATCAAGTTTGATTTCTTTAAATTTTTTTTTTTTAAGATTTTATTTATTTGAGAGAGAGAGAATGAGAGACAGAGAGCATGAGAGAAAGGAGGGTCAGAGGGAGAAGCAGACTCCTTGCTGAGCAGGGAGCCCGATGTGGGACTCGATCCCGGGACTCCAGGATCATGACCTGAGCTGAAGGCAGTCGCTTAACCAACTGAGCCACCCAGGCGCCCCATCAAGTTTGATTTCATTGAGATCTCTATTTCCATAATTAAAATGAACACATTTGATTGAACCATACGAAATTGCCATCTTTATGTGCAAGACATAATTGAATACTGGCAATTTCATATGGTTCAATATAAAGACATTTATTCATTCTGAATATTCAAGAGAAACTACAAATATAAGAATTTGCATATATCAAGAAATAAGTTCTTCCTAGTGAAAGGTGAGAACTTAATTTAGTGTCTGCTGAGAAGTGTTCCATTTGTAACATTTTAAATTAATTCCGTGGGTGCTCTAAATCAATTGAAAATGAAAAGCTCTAAGAGAGAAAAAGTGATATTGAGTTAAAATGCCCCTGTAATTTCTTTCTTAGTAAGAAAAGGGGGTAATAACAAATCTATTTAGATTAGAATATTAAAAGTAGAGACAAAATACTGTTCTGTTTAAAAACTGATGCCACAGGGATGCCTGGGTGGCTCAGTCGGTTAAGCGTCTGCCTTCGGCTCGGGTCATGATCCCAGGGTCCTGGGATCGAGCCCGGCATCGGGCTCGCTGCTCGGCGGGAAGCCTGCTTCTCCCTCTCTCACTCCGCCTGCTTGTGTTCCCTCTCTCGCTGTGTCTCTCTCTGTCAAATAAATAAATAAAATCTTTAAAAAAATAAAATAAAATAAAAACTGATGCCACATTACTTCTATGTACTTAACATCTTCAAGGACAGTCACTGGGGATCATGTTTAAAGGGGTAAAAAGGGGCACCTGGGTGGCTCAGTCAGCTAAGTGCCAGACTTGTGGTTTCAGCTCAGGGCATTATCTCATGGGTCCTAGGATTGAGCCCTTGTGGATGGAGCCCTTGTGGAGCCTTGCCTCATGCCCCACATTGAGCCCTGAGTGGAGCCCCAAGTCGGGCACTCAGCAGGGAGTCTGTTTGGGATTTTTTTCCTCTCTCTCTTTGCCCTGCACCACCCTGGCACATGCTCTCTTTCTCAAATAAATAAATGAATGTTTTAAAAAATAAAATGAAGGGGTAGAAGAGAAGGAAAAATAAAAGAGAGGAAAAATAAAGAAGTGTCATAGGACCTGTAGAGATGTTCAGAAGACTAAAGTCTAAGGCCAACCAAAGG
The DNA here is from genome assembly GCF_011800145.1 of Mirounga leonina. Taxonomy (NCBI): domain Eukaryota; kingdom Metazoa; phylum Chordata; class Mammalia; order Carnivora; family Phocidae; genus Mirounga; species Mirounga leonina. The sequence goes on from NW_023270504.1 coordinate 7,662,786, forward strand.
ATATGCCAACTGAGATACTGATAATTTCTTCTGAAAAACTATTTCCATGGAATGGTGAAAGTAGAAACTACATTACAGCTATTAAAATGTCGCTTGAATGAAGTTAGAAGTAGAAGATGTAAGCATGGTCAGCGGTTCCAGAAGCACAGTAACAAAAGTATCCTTGATTGTTATGGTAGCTTGATACAAGAACAGAATTGAGGGAAGGTTTGTTATTTTTTGGTAGTCTTAAAATCAGTATGATGAGTTTGTTAGCAATCTAAAGGTAAAAATACAATGGAGAAGTAAAGATTCAATAATTCTTTGCTCATGTATAGTAGAACTTTAACTTATTATAGAATGTATTATTTAATGTTAAATTATTTGTGTCTTGGTGCTGAAGCTCATAATGAGTAGCTTGGATTGGCAGTTTATGGCATTTTTCGCATTTGGAGATGCTGTTGCCAATGGGGCAATTTCTTTCCATAACCATTGAGTCATTACAGGATTTGTTTATGGTAGTGGTCTGGATGCGAGAAATTTATAATTGACCATCCAAGCTTCCAAGGGGAAATAAGTGATTACAATTAATTGGTAGTGTGTTAATACATTTAACACAGAGGATGAATTATTTATTGCTCATTTTCTGACAATTTGATTCATCAGTTGTTTATTTTACCTAATTCCTAGACCAATTAACCCTGTTTCTTATGCAGGTGTTGATGCACATGGATTTCAGATATCATTACTTACTTTTCCTTGGGTTAATGAGATCCATTTCATAATGGAACAGGAGCTGATACTTTGGAGGTTGAGAGAATGGTGATTCTTGTTTCTGTGTCAGGGATTACATTTTCTCTGTAAGGTTGATGTTGAGAAGACAGTGGTACCCCTCTCCGTAACTGAGGTGAAGGCAGAGCTTCACACTCCAGGATAGGTGGCTTTCAGGACCTGATTACATACATTTTTTAGTCAGTATTACTTACTAAATTTCTCCCTTGAAACACCAGGGACTGAGGAATAAGAAAAGTCTTATATTTCTTACAGAAATGATAAGCTACACTTGCTGTTGTTACCATAATCAGTATACATATACTTACCAACAGAGCCAGAAAAAGATTTCTAATCCAGGGACTATTTTCCATGCTAGATGAGGCAAGAATGCTGTTTTCAATTAACGACCCGTTGTCTGGCTCCAGGATAAGGCAGATCCCACTCTACGTGATGTTCTCAATTGTGCCAGTTTTGTATTCTGATAACATAGCATCCGCAAAGTTTGGATGGACATTTCCATCAGGCCTCCTTAGGTTAAACATCACTTCCTGGACTTTTCTGTTAGGACACAGTTTCAGAGAACTGCCATTGACTAAACATAAAGTGCTGTGATACCAGGAGATAGCAGTAGACCCTGTCTCAGGGTAGTTAATACAATTTGTTCAGGGTTAGTGGAATTTAGATAGTCAGTGAGCTTAGCAAAAAACAAAACAAAACAAAACAAAAACAAAAACAAAAAAACACAATCCTCTCTATTTTCTTAACAAATGAGTAGAAACTGGGTTTTGTGTGTGCAGAGTGTTTAACTGTGGCAAGGAATACTTCTGGACAGCCTCAGTGCAATGGTCAAAAGCATCTGAACAACCAGGCCCCCAGACTCTGTGGCACAAAGAATAAATTCCTGAGGGGAATACTGAAAGTCCAATTCTCAGGGATATCCATATAGTATTTGATGAGTTGCATTAAACTGCAGCCAGCTCTCTGGGGCTGAAGGATATTCATTTACTGATTTTATTTCAAGGGTCAAGTGAGCTGAGTTGCCCAATCATAAAATGTGTCATGAGGGATTGGGAAATGAAGTCTGTACACCATGGTTGCCGTTATCAATGGAATTGGATTAACAACTGTTGGAAATGTGCTGGTTTGACCTAGAAGGAGCAAACAAGAAATAAATTTCAACCAATATCAACAGATACCACTCTTCATTTAGGTGTTGAAGGATGTCTTAATGGTTGACTTGTTCCCCCCGTATTCACTTTTTGACCTGCTTGCCTAGGAAAGTGGGAAGACATCTATTGGATACACAGTAGATATATGTTTGCCTTAGCAGGTCATCCTGTTTCTGTACCACATAAGTAAGCCCCAGAGAGGAGTGAAAGGAACTGACTTCTTTCACTGTTTTTGCCTTTGATTTGGGACACTTCCACCATCTACTCAAGAGTCCTCTTCATCCATCTCAAGCCCTGTCTGCCCTTCCTCTTTCATGTTCTTTCTCCCTCTTCCCTTCCCTCCTCTTCCCTTCTTAATCTTCCCTCATAATCATTTGGTAGACTTTGCATTTTGGCTTGATGCTGCTTTGACATATTCATGGAATTTGTTAGTTTCCAAATTTCCTAATCCTTTCAACCTTAAATTATAGTATGAAGAAAATCTTCAAATTAGCTCATCAAGTAACCTTGGTTCCTGGGTTGGAGGTTGTGGGCTCAAATTCCTAAACTGATTGTGTGTGTGTGTGTGCATGTGTGTGGTTAAGAGCTCAACAGGGAAATGTTTTTTAAGTTCAGGATATTAAAGTCATATAATTGAACAAAGATGTAGAAATGAATTACTGCTCCAATTTCAATTAGAATATTTAATTTCAAAGAAGCTGGAAAGCAACTCAAACTCAGCATAGATATGGTGTGGTGTTGTCTGAGAAGGAAGATGAGGCGACTGATTATCACAAAAATGGGTATGCTGTGACATAACACATAACAAGGGTGGGAGGCTTTAGATACTGTGGGTAGCACTAAGTTGGCAAGATGAGGAGTGTCATACTGTCAAAAAAAGAACAACGAATCTAGAAGACAGAATAGGGCAGTCACTTGATGAACAAAAAGACTTTTTATTTTTTGTTTTTATTTTTTATTTTATTCTTTTTTGAGAGAAAGTGTGTGTGTGCACATGCATGTGCACACAAGCTGGGGTGGGGGAGGTGCAGAGGGAGAGGGAGAGAAACTTAAGCAGACTCCAAACCCAGCGTGAAGCTCCACTTGGGGCTTGATCTCTGGAAGGTAGGATGTGCGAGGAAGTGAATCTGAGGCGATATTCGGGAGGACCCTGAGATCATGAAGTGAGCCGAAATCAAGAATTGGATGCTTAATCGGCTGAGCTACCCAGGTGCTCCAAAAAAGACTTTCTAAAAGTGAGACCTGAGCATACTTCGTGAGACTAATTAACAGTATATGTTCTGACTCCTAGGGAGATGAGCTCACACAGGCTCAGGTTCCATTAGCCTTACCAATCTTCGGGGATAGAAATGCTTACTTGTGTGTGACATGTCCTCAGGTTTCTGAGATTCAGAATGGAGAGCACATGCCAGAATCTTTCTTCCTTGTAGCAATTCATATTTATTGAAAAACAAACTGGCTGCACCTTGTCTAAATAATGTTTCTGGAAACTTTGTAGTGAATCTAGATAGAATGGTGAGCATCTATTTAATTTAGATGTTAAATTCAAACATAGGAAATCCCCCAGAATTAAAAATTGTCTGTAAATTTTCCATGAAAGTTACCATACAAGTATGTTTCCATACGAAACGAGTTCTAAGAAAATCACTCTGATATGGGTTATCTAGTTCAGATATGAGAAGGGATAACAGCTTGCATTTCATAAACATTCACCATACACCAGGCATTCTGCTAAGTGCATATTTCATTTTATCTTCACAACAAATATATTGGGATAACTGTTATCCCCAATGTATACATGATGAAAGTGAAATAATAAAATTAAGTAACTATCCAAGGTCACACATATAGTATATTATAGAGTTAGCTTTCAAACTCTTGTCTGACTGTAGATACTGAATTCTTAATCACAGTATTGCAGATGTTTACAGTTTATCATGAGACAGAAGCTAAATGAAAAAAAGATGGTCTTAAATTTACCTATAGAAACTGAGTTCATTAGGGGTACCTGTCGTTAAGTGTCTGCTTTCGGCTCAGGTCATGGTCCCAGGGTCCTGGGATCGAGCCCTGCATCAGGCTCCCTGCTCAGCGGGAAGCCTGCTTCTCCCTCTCCCACTCCTCCTGCTTGTGTTCCCTCTCTCACTGCATCTCTATCAAATAAAAATCTTAAAAAAAAAAAAAAAAAGAAACAGTTTATTAGCATGCATAAGGGTGCAAAAGATGATTAATGTCTTTCTGAGATAATTTAGAAATAATAGTAACTAGGGCGCTTGGGTGGCTCAGTCGTTAAGTGTCTGCCTTCGGCTCAGGTCATGATCCCTGGGTCCTGGGATCGAGTCCCACATCCGGCTCCTTGCTCTGCGGGAAGCCTGCTTCTCCCTCTCCCACTCCCCCTGCTTGTGTTCCCTCTCTCGCTGTGTCTCTCTCTGTCAAATAAATAAATAAATTCTTAAAAAAAAAAAAAAAGAAATAATAGTAACTAGACAGAGCATGTTCTAAGAGATAGCTTGAAGTTCCTTGCAGAGTTGTGAACCTTTGATATATCCGAATATTGTATTTAATGTGTATAGGGCATAAGATGGTGCTGTAGTTTCTTGTTGACTTTTCTTGTGTACTATATCTTAAATTCTTTTCTTCTGAAAATCACTATGTTCCTTGTAGAAATATTGGAAAATACAGAAAATGTATAGAAGAAGAAATTTAAAAGGTCATAATTTCACCACAGTGAACATTTAGGTATTTTAATTTTAATATTTTAACCAACATTTGGTTACCGCTCGTTACTATGAAGATTCACTGAAAAATAGAGCAGAGAAGTAAGCAAGGGGTGGTCCAAGATGGCAGAGGGGTAGGAGACCTGGATTTCGTCTGGTCCCAGGAATTCAGCTGGATAGGGATCAAACCATTCTGAACACCTACGAACTCAACAGGAGATCGAAGAAAAGAAGAGCAACAACTCTCTGAACAGAAAAGCGACCACTTTCTGGAAGGTAGGACGTGCGGAGAAGTGAATTCAAGGCAATATTCAGGAGGATAGATGGCGGGGGAGGGGGCCTCCGTCAGCCACTTCTGGCAAGTGATAGAGCCGCAGAGCACAAAATCAGAACTTTTAGAAGTCGGTTCCGCTGAGGGACGTCGCTCCAGTGGCTAAGCGAGGGGTGGAACCCTCATGGGACAGTGTGGTCTCAGGACCCTTGGGGTCACAGAAAGGCCGGGGGTCCCTGAGTGCGGCAGAGCTCCCAGGTATCGGAGCGGGGAAGCCGGCTGCAGAGATGGAGCCGAGGCACAGGCTCTCAGCTCGGGGTTGCCCTAAACCATGATCCGTGGCACAGTTGGGCCACTGCTCCTCCAGCAGGGACCCAACAAGCGGCAGATCCAGGGAGACTCCCTTTCCTCCCCCAGGAGGAATGGCGCGGGAGCTCACCACAGGGATCTGCTGGGTTTGGAGACTCCACACAGGGTTGGGTGCCAGAGACAGAAACGCTCAGTCACAGGCCAGGGGAGCGCGGAGTGCGGCCGGAGACTGGGGAGGCGGGAGTGACTGACTGCTTTTCTCTGGGGGCGCACTGAGGAGTGGGGCCCTGAGTTCTCAGCTCCTCTGGGGTGGAGATTGGGAGGCCGCCGTTTTCACTCTCATCCTCCAAAGCTGTACGGAAAGCTTGCAGGGAACAAAAGCTCCCAAGAGCAAACCCGAGCAGATTACTTAGCCCAGACTGGGCAAGGGCAGGGCAATTCCGCCTCCTGCAAAGACATTTGGGAACCGTGGCAACAGGCCCCTCCCCCAGAAGATCAGCAAGAACAGCCAGCCAAGACCAAGTTTACCGATCAATGAGAACAGCAGAACTCCAGTGCTAGGGGAATAATGCACATAGAATCCATGGCTTTTTTACCATGATTCTTTAGTCTTTCAAAGTTAATTTTTAAAATTTTTTTAAAAAATTTTTTCTTCTTTCCTTTTTCAACCAACTTCTTATCAATTCCTTTTTTAAAATCTTTTTTAATCTTCATTTTACAGTCATATTCTATCCCTTCATTGTATTTAACCTTTTTTAAAAAGATTTTATTTATTTACTTGACAGAGAGCGAGTGAGAGAGAGCACAAGCAGGGGAACAGCAGAGGCAGAGGGAGAAGCAGGCTCCCCGCTGAGCAGGGACCTGAACTGGGGACTCCATCCCGGGATCCTGGGATCATGACCTGAGCCAAAAGCAGATGATAAACTGACTGAGCCACCGAGATGCCCCATGTATTTAACTTTATTTTGTGTGTATATATATAAGTTTTTCTTTCTCTAAAATTTTGGGATGCAGTTTCTTCTAACAGACCAAAATACACCCAAAATCTAGTATATGGCTCTGTTCTATTCACCAGCCTGAGCATTTTTTTTTTTTTTCCTTTTCCTCCTGCTTTCGGCTCTCTTCTGATTTGTTTAGTGTATATTTCTCTGGGGTCATTGTTACCCTTTTAGCATTTTGTTCTCTCCTTCACCTATTCTCCTCTGGACAAAATGACAAAATGGACTAACCTCAAAAAAAAGAACAAGAGGCAGTACTGACTGCCAGAGACCTAATCAATACGGACATTAGTAAGATGTTGGAACTAGAGTTCAGACTAACGATTATAAAGATACTAGCAGGGCTTGAAAAAAGCATAGAAGACATTAGGGAATCCCTTTCTGGAGAAATAAAATCTAACCAAGTCAAAATCAAAAAAGGCTATTAATGAAGTGCAATAAAAAATGGAGACTCTAACTGCTAGGATAAATGAGGAAGAAGAGAAAATTAGTGATATAGAAGACCAAATGATGGAAAATAAAGAAGCTGAGAAAAAGAGAGATAAACAACTACTAGATCATGAGGAGAGAATTCGAGAGATAAGTGATACCATAAAGCGAAACAATATTAGAATAATTGGGATCCCAGAAGAAGAAAGAGAGAGAAAGGCAGAAGGTATATTGGAGCAAATTATAGCAGAGAACTTCCCTAATTTGGGGAAGGAAACAGGCATCAAAATCCAGGAGGCACAGAGAACCCCTCTCAAAATCAATAAAAATAGGTCAACACCCTGACAACTAATATTAAAACTTACAAATCTCAGAGACAAAGAGAAAATCCTGAAAGCAGCTTGGGACAAGAGGTCTGTAATCTACAATGGTAGAAACATTAGATTGGCAACAGACCTATGCACAGAGACCTGGCATGCCAGAAAGGACTGGCATGGTATATTCAGGGTACTAAACAAGAAAAATATGCAGCCAAGAATACTTTATCCAGCTAGGCTGTCATTGAAAATAGAAGGAGTGATACAAAACTTCCAGGACAAACAGAAACCAAAAGAATTTGTGATCACCAAACCAGGCCTACAAGAAATATTGAAAGGGATCCCCTAAACAAAGAGAGAGCCCAAAAGTAACATAGACCAGAAGGGAACACAGACAATATACAGTAAGTCACCTTACAAGCAATACAATGGCACTAAATTCATATGTTTCAATAGTTACCCTGAATGTAAATGGGCTAAATGCCCCAATCAAAAGACACAGGGTGTCAGATTGGATAAAAAAGCAAGACCCATCGATATGCTGCCTGCAAGAGACTCATTTAGACCCAAAGACACCTCCAGATTGAAAGTGAGGGGGCGGGAAAAAAAAAAGCTTTTGCACAGCAAAGGAAACCGTTAACAAAACCAAAAGATAACTGACAGAATGGGAGAAGATATTTGCAAATGACATCAGATAAAGTATCTTCAGACAAAACTGCTAGAACTCATACAGAAATTCAGTAAAATGGCAGGATATAAAATCAATGCACAGAAATCAGTTGCATTTCTATGCTCCAATGAGACAGAAGAAAGAGAAATTAAGGAGTCAATCCCATTTATAATTGCACCCAAAACCATAAGATACCTAGGAATAAATCTAACCAAGGAAGCAAAGGATCTGTACTCAGATAACTATAGAATACTCATGAAAGAAATTGAGGAAGACACAAAGAAATGAAAAAACGTTTCATGCTCATGGATTGGAAGAACAAATACTGTGAAAATGTCTATGCTACCTAGAGCAATCTACACATTTAATGCAATCCCTATCAAAATACCATCAATTTTTTCACAGAGCTGGAATAAACAATCCTAAAATTTGTATGGAACCAGAAAAGACCCCGAATAGCCAGAGGAATGTTGAAAAAGAAAAACAAAGCTGGCGGCATCACAATTCCGGTCTTCAAGCTCTATTACAAAGCTGTCATCATCAAGACAGTATGGTACTGGCACAAAAACAGACACATAGATCAATGGAACAGAATAGAGAGCCCAGAAATGGACCCTCAACTCTATGGTCAACTAATCTTCAACAAAGCAGGAAAGAATATCCAATGGAAAAAGGACAGTCTCTTCAACAAATGGTGAAAATTGGACAGCCACATGCAAAAGAATGAAACTGGAACATTTCCTTACACCATCACAAAAATAGACTCAACATGGATGAAAGACCTAAATGTGAGACAAGAATCCATCAAAATCCTTGAGGAGAACACAGGCAGCAACCTCTTCGACCTCAGCCGCAGCAACTTCCTCCTAGACACATTGCCAAAGGCAAGGGAAGCAAGGGCAAAAATGAACTATTGGGACTTCATCAAGATAAAAAGCTTTTGCACAGCAAAGGAAGCAGTCAACAAAACCAAAAGACAACCAATAGAATGGGAGAAGATATTTGCAAATGACATATCAGATAAAGGGCTAGTATCTAAAATCTATAAAAAACTTACCAAACTCAACACCCAAGGAACAAATAATCCAATCAAGAAATGGGTAGAAGACATGAACAGACATTTCTGCAAGAAAGACATCCAAATGGCCAACAGACACATGAAAAAGTGCTCAACATCACTCGGCATCAGGGAAATACAAATCAAAACCACAAAGAGATACCACCTCACACCAGTCAGAATGGCTATAATTAACAAGTCAGGAAACGACAGATGTTGGCAAGAATGCAGAGAAAGGGGAACCCTCTCACACTGTTGGTAGGAATGTAAGCTGGGGTAGCCACTCTGGAAAACAGTATGGAGGTTCCTCAAAAAGTTGAAAATAGACCTACCCTATGATCCAACAATTGCACTACTGGGTATTTACCCCAAAGATACAAATGTAGTAATCCGAAGGGGCACCTGCACTCCAGTGTTTATAGCAACAATGTCCACAATAGCCAAACTATGGAAAGATCCCAGATGTCCATCAACAGATGAATGGATAAAGAAGATGTGTATACACATATATACACAATGGAATATTATGCAGCCATCAAAAAAATGAAATCTTGCCATTTGCAATGATGTGGATAGAACTAGAGGGTATTATGTTAAGCAAAGTAAGTCAATCAGAGAAAGACAATTATCATATGATCTCACTGATATGTGGAATTTGAGAAACAAGACAGAGGATCGTAGGGAAAGGGAGGGAAAAATGAAACAAGATGAAACCAGAGAGGGAGACAAACCATAAGAGACTCTTAATCTCAGGAAACAAACTGAGGGTTGCTGGAGTGGTGGGGGGTGGGAGGGATGGGGTGCCTGGGTGATGGACATTGGGGAGGGTATGTGCTATGGTGAGTGCTGTGAATTGTGTAAGACTGATGAATCACAGACCTGTACCCCTGACACAAATAATACATTATATGTTCATAAATAATTAATTAAATTAAAAAAAAAAAGAAAAGCAACTACCACAATCTTTCATCGTATACTGTTAACATCATAAATAGTCCCATATCTTGTTGTCAGTATGTTTTTGGAGTCTCATGGGTGACTTATCACCATTTCAGGAGAATCGAATTAAACACTGTTGCCTGGCAAAAGTTTGCTAGTTCTTATGAATTTGCTGAAAGCTAAATATTCTGTGACTCAGTACTAGTCAGTAAGAAAATGCATTATAATCTCTGAACCCATAGTTTCTGGTAGCCTAGAGGAATTTGTGAATTTGGGAAAGTCAGAAAGGAAAGAATCAGATAAATCACATAGCTGAGTAAATGATGAGGTCTCCCTAGAATAGGATTGAGTTTTCATAATCATATCACATGTTGAGTCAGATGTACTATCCCATAAAATTTTCTATTTATGCTCATGCCAAGAGGTAATATTGTTTCTGTAGGAATGAGGAATGAATGAATCTTGTTGAGAAAACTGTAGACATATGCTTATGCTCATGAAGATGCTTTTGCTTTAGCTGACTTGACAGGTGCAACTGGCTGAACTCAAGGGGAAAATGGGAGGCTGCCAATGTCTCCCTTGTTGATTCTGAAGGTGTCAACAAACTGTAAGATGACTGTGCAACTCTCTCCAGGTAGACTGGAACAGAGCCACTCCAGTGGCTGAGAAATGTCATTGAAGATAGTCCTTCTGAAGGTGTGGCTATATTCTGTATTACTTCCTCAGAGATAGAGGACCCGAGAAAATGAATGCTTGGATAAGGCAAGGAGGGCTTGTGAATGCCAAGCTTGACTAATTGATTCTGAGACAGGTCAGATAAAACAGGAGGCTTTTGTAGTTTTGTTGTGGGGATTAGGGTGTGTTCCTGTATTTCCCATTCTGTAGAGTCTAGTTTTTCTAATAACATTGATACTGTAGAAGTTCTACTCTGAAGGAAATCAACATTTGTGAATGAAGTAGCTGTTAATACCCTAGAAGGAATGCCCTCAGAGAAAGTAAAAGAGGGGCACCTGGGTGGCTCAGTCAGTTAAAGTGCCTGACTTCAGCTCTGGTCATGATCCTGGGTCCTGGGATCGAGCCCCAAGTAGGGCTCCCTGCTCAGCGGGGAGCCTGCTTCTCCCGCTGCCCCTGCTTGTGCTCTCCCTCTCTCTTAAATAAATAAATAAATAAATAAATAAATAAATAAATAAATAAATAAATAAATAAATAAATAAATATCTTGGGAAAAAAAAAGGAAAGAAAGCAAAAGAGTATTCTAGGTTTGTTGTCAAGGGCACTTCCTTAAATAAATTTTGTGATACCACTGTGTGTAGTGGGCTTTCAATCTTCACACATCATAGAGTATTTGGCATAAGGTCAGGATCAGGGTTAGGAGCGAACTGTCTTAAGGCAGCAAATAAGCTAGGAATTGATGATGCCTCATCTTTAGGGATCCAGTGAGTCACTAAGGTGGGTAATGAAACAGAGAAAGGCTTGCTTAGTTTTGTTGATATTTCATTTGACTCCTTTGTTGTGATTGAGATAGCTCTTAAATGTTTGTGTCTTCTTTGAGATTTTTGAAGTAATCTCCAACCTTCAATCTTATATCCTAAAATTTGTGGGAGATACTTAGAGGAAGCTTGATATTGAAAAACTTGCATTAGCTCAGGCAGTAATGTAGAAACCTCATACTCCATAGGCCGGTAGAATTGTAGACAGTGACCTTGGAGACCTTGTAAAGGAACGCATGTCTAGGATCTTCAGCCAAGACTGGAAGATTCCACAGGTGCTTTTTTATCTTGCTTTTGAATGGGCTCATAGTCACTAAAGAAGTATCCAAGTGGAAATAGTCTGCCAACGTGTATACCAAAAAGAGATGCTTTTGAACACCAAAACCTTCAGCAGCTGCTTTAACAGTAATTTCAGTTAAAATGGTGGAGAACTCCTTTGAGCCTCCTTGGGCCCTAACACTGAAGATTTAAAAGAATAGCACAGCATGGATTATTGCTTTTTTGGCAATCCTTTAGTTTTATGTAGTCCTTCAGAGTATACATAGTATTCTCACATACATCATCTCATTGCTATCTCCAATAACGAGGAGGGAGGGAATGGCGAATATTATAATCCCTAGTTTATAGTTGAAGAAACTGATTCAAAATGGCTAAGTAAAATGCCCAAAGACATGAGAGTAAGTTCCTGATCCTAATTCAGGTGTTCTGACTTCAAACTGGAAGGTAGGGATGTCAGTGGAAAAGTTGTGGGTTTTGGAGTTAGAAAGTTTATAAATTCAGTTTGTCACTTGGACAAGTTACATGATCTTGAGTTATTTAACTGATCTGAACCTCACTTTCTTAAAATAAAATAGGTGAAATAACATTTACCTTGCAGAGATATTTTGAATATTAATTGATAGAAGGCACTGTGCCAATTACTTGGCACACGGATAAGTCCTTCACTCTACTGTGCCTTTCCTGTTCCTTTCTTTCCTTTTCCATTTTGCTGGGAGCTTTCTTATCTTTCTCCTCCCTTCTCTTCCTTCCATCCTTCCCTTCATCTTGCATTGCTATGTTATGCTTCTTTATCTCACACATTTTGCATCTAGACCAACAGTGGATCTCCTCTTAGATGGAAGTACTGGTTAGTGGTCCCTACAGTTACTAAATGTGCTCTTTGAAGGAAAAGGACCCATGGCTGGGCTTCCGTTCAGAGTTGAGTCATGACACCAATGTCTAGAAGACCTTGGCTATGCTGAATGAAAACTCAAGTAATAACTCAGAGATCCCAAAAGACTTTGAGGGTGGAATAGCCCCACTGTACTGTTGAGATGAGCAGGCATGCTAAATCAAAAGATTAAGTATAAAGAACTATGAAAATGATTCTAGATCTTTGAGGAACAAGAACATAGGATTTATTTTTAGGGGGGAATGAAGGGGTTATGTTTGTGATGTGTTCTTAAGGCTTCCATTTCTTTCCTTCATCTCCAAGACTTTCAAATGTCGTTAACTCCTTGTGGAACCCACAAGGCTTTTCGAGATCCAGGCTCTGCTAGCCTCTTCAGCCTCGTTTCCTGCCGCTCTCCAACTTGCCCTGTGTTCCAGCAATATCAAATTTCATGTGGCTTCCCAAATACACAAGTTTGTTGTAACCATTGGTTTTTGTAACTCTTAAACAAGTCTATACCTGTAAATCATACCAATGGTTTTTGTAACCATTAAACAGGTCGTTCTTTCCACCTATAGTGCCTTTCCTCATTTTCTAGCTGGCTTCTTCAACTTTAAAAACCCATCATGGATGTTACTACATCCAAAATGTTTTTGCCAACATCCTCCCCCAAACTGTGTTAAGCTACTCATCTTTTTTTTTTTTTAATTTTTTTTAAAAATTTTTTATTTATTTGCGAGAGAGAGAATGAGAGACAGAGAGCATGAGAGGGAGGAGGGTCAGAGGGAGAAGCAGACTCCCTGCCGAACAGGGAGCCCGATGCAGGACTCGATCCCGGGACTCCAGGATCATGACCCGAGCCGAAGGCAGTCGCTCAACCAACTGAGCCACCCAGGCGCCATAAGCTACTCATCTTTTTAAAAAGATTTATTTATTCATTTGAGAGAGAGAGCGTGTGTGTGTGCCACACACATCCACAAGTGGGGGGGAGGGGCAGAGAGAGAGACTCTTAGAGCAGACTCCCTGCTGCGGAGCCCGAGGTGGGAGGCTGAGACAGGGCTCGAGCCCATCACCCATGAGATCATGACTAAAGCTGAAACCGAGAATCAGACACCCAACCTTCAATCTTATATCCCAAGCCACCCAAGCCACCAAGATACTAATTTTACCTCTATATCTAACATACGGTTCTGTCACTGCATTCATTGTGCTATATTGTGATTTTTTAGTTATTATTTTTTATATTTCTGCATACCCTTCTGGACTGTTAGACTGAGTTCCTTAGTAGCAGTATATTTATATTATCTCCTACTCCTAGCTCAGGGATCGGACAAATAGTAGGCAGTCAACAAATTCTTACCTGATGAATGAATGAATAAATGAATAAATGAACAAAACAATGAGAAAAAGATGCAATGGTATATGTAAAAACACTTTATAAATTGTGAATTGCTATGTAGGAGTTAATTACTATTGACCTGAACTATAATTTTCATAGTTTTGCATAAAAATCCTTTTAGAAATGAAAAGTCACTTTGCAAAGATAAACTTCAACATTTTAGATTAAGAGGAATAGAGAACGACAAGGTTATTTCCATATTGGAAAATTATTTGAAGAAAATAAAAAATATTCGAAATGTAGAACTGCCTTTTAATCTATTTTTCATAGATACTACATGAGCACAATATAAAATTCACGAAGTACTTTTTTTACCCCCACACCCTGGTTGCCTAATCTCCAGTTTCTCTCCTTCATCATAATATTCAGACATATACGATGCTTGTAAGACATGCATGTTTACAGGATGCTGCCTTTTGAAAGAGAGAAAGAGAAAGGACTATTTTCAATCAATGCATGGTCCCTGAGTGTATAATCAAATGGTATGAAAAATAAAAATTTAGTTCTCAAGATTTCACTTATTTTGGGAGGTTGTTTTCCAATTCAGTGAATTTCCGCAATAAGCTTTGCTTTAAGATCTCAGTGAAATGTCTCTACTTCTCCCGTTTTGTGATGGTCTTCTTCTGTTCCTCACTCTTTCCCCAGTATAAGATTTTACTTCTTCAAATCCTGCCGTGGATCTTTCAACTAAACCCATAGGCTGAGCACCACATAGAGCTGCCCTGGTACTTTTTAATGAGGACACTTACCCACTTGGAGAAGCAATCAAGCTTTCTCCCCTTACTTCATTCCTGGCCAGCACATGAAGGGTAAAGATGATGGAGGCTGTTTGTGTTTGCTGACAACAGAAATCTCCAGATACTAGCACCATGATTTGGTAATCTCTTCCCTCATCTTCTGGGGGCAGTCCTTGCAAGGTCTTCCCCATGCCCCCCGCCCCACCCCGGGGAGAAATTATTTTATTTTAAGATATTTTTATACATTGGGCGCCTGGGTGGCTCAGATGGTTAAGCGTCTGCCTTCGGCTCAGGTCATGATCTCAGGGTCCTGGGATCGAGTCCCGCATCGCCTGCTCCTTGGGAGCCTGCTTCTCGCTCTGCCTCTCTCTCTCTCTCATGAATAAATAAATAAAATCTTTAAAAAAAAAGATATTTTTATACATTTAACAAGAGGATACATACTGAATTACATTAGCAGAATTACATTTATAATAGGTAATTTATACCTGGAAAGCTAGTTAGAATGAAAAAATTTTTGTTTCATTAGTCTTCACAAACGGTATTTATTAGGTAGTTTATGTGATTTCTGTGAAAATGCACTGTAGAAGATCTTCCTTAAAACAAGTATGTAACAATCTAAAATATCATTAAGATTTCATTAGCATACAATCCCAAACTGACAAGGTCTTGATAGGAGAATTGTATTCCAGCTATCTTGGCAGTTTGATGTTATGAACAAGTGTAATGTTCAATTACAGATGAAACAAAGTATGAAGTTGCCTATAGAAAGGGGTTTTAAAATTGCTTGCTGTCACAGAGGTGACAGAACATCGATATCAAGAATTAAAGATCTCTGTTTTGGTCCTTGTCAAGTTTAATCATAAACCCAGTTCTTTTTTAAAAACTGTAATAACAAATACTCTTTTCTTTTCTTTTCCTTTCTTTTTTAAAGATCCTACCCATTCACTTGACAGAGAGAGACACAGCGAGAGCAGGAACACAAGTGGGGGGAATGGGAGAGGGAGAAGCAGGCCTCCCGCAGAGCAGGGAGCCCGATGCAGGACCCGACCCCAGGACCCCAGGATCATGACCTGAGCCGAAGGCAGATGCCCAACAACTGAGCCACCCAGGCGCCCCCCTTTTTTTTTTTTTTAAGAATTTATTTATTTGAGAGAAGGAGAGAATGAGCGGTGGGGAGGGGCAGAGGGAGAGAGAAAGAAAAAGAGAGAGAAGCAGACTCCCTGCTGAGCCGGAAACCCAACCCAGGCCGATCCCAGGATCTGGAGATTATGACCTGAGCCGAAGGCAGGCACTTAACTGAGTGACCCAGGCACCCCTCAATCTCAGGCTTATAAAGTCCTTACGAAAAACACAAACTTTGAGTAGAAATCACAATATAATTATTAAACTCCTTAAAATACTTGGCTAAGTATTTCACCAAAAAAAAGGTTTACCAAAACCTAGCAACTATTTAATATGACTGACAATTAAGGCTTGTGTCTAAAAATGCTATATTCTATTAAATTAGAATATTGAATTATTTTTCTTCTCAGACTGGTTTCCTCATAGTCGATTGTTATTTATCAGCCTTTAAAAATACTTTAGTTTTCTTAGTTAGTGCTCTGAGACACCTACATATAAACTATTACAGGGGTCAAGTTGGAAAATTTTAGCCCTATTTACTTTGAGTATCTATAAGGACAAAATGCTGAACAGATAGGTAAGAGCTACTTGGATGCTTACCTAAAACTGACTTAATTTTCCTTGGAAGGCATATGGAGAAATTGGATAGTAGAATAATTTTCCAATAATAGCAACTGCGCCTGGAATGCCACGGAGAACTCGGATCTCCTCACATGAGGGGTGAGCAGTCAGTCAGCATATTCATGGACACAGATGTCAGAACCAGCACAAGATGCGGTATCACTTAAACTCTTCTGATCCAACCGAGGAACAAATGGGAACAGGCATTGCCTTCCATTTATTTCTTACTAGTATCTATTGCTTCGGTATAGTTAACTCCATTTAGGTAACTGGATATCACTGTACTGAACCTCAAACTGTTTGATAACAAAAGAAGCAACATTTGAGCTCAATCAATCAGTACTTCTTGGGAAGGGGGAAATAGATTTTATCTACAGAGCGATATTTAAGGTTTAGAATCCTTTTGTTTTTATATATCGTTCACATCAATTAATGGAGAATTAAAATAAAAATTCTGGGGGCACCTGGATGGCTCAGTCAGTTGGGTGTCTGATTCCTGATTTCGGCTCAGGTCAGGAGATTGAGACCCGTGTCAGGCTCCACGGTTGGTGGGGAGTCTGCTTAAGATTCTCTCTCTCCCTCTCCCTCTGCCCTGCCTCCCCATGCTTGCTCTCATGCGCGCGCTCTCTCTCTGAAGTAAATAAATAAATATATATATTTTTAAAGTTGATTTTTCATTTTTTTTTTAAGATTTTATTTATTTATTTGACAGAGAGAGACATAGCAAGAGAGGGAACACAGGCAGGGGGAGTGTGAGAGGGAGAAGCAGGCTTCCTGCTGAGCAGGGAGCCTGATGCGGGGCTCCATCCCAGGACCCTGCGTTAATGACCTGAGCCGAAGGCAGACGCTTAACCACTGAGCCACCCAGGGGCCCCAGTAAATAAATAAATCTTAAAAAAAAAAAAAATTCTACTATCTCAAAACATGACTGCTCTGTGGTGACTGTCAAAGGAGTAAGAGAGGGAGACTATTGATGCATTCTGATGTAGCATCTGCTTTGTACTGCTTCCTGTAGTGATCTCCACCCAGCTAGACCTAGAGATTAAGATGGAACTCTTAAAAGAATGAATTAATGTAATAATACAGTAAACAACAACAACAACAACAAAAAGCTTTCCTTATTGCATTTTCATCTGTCCATGTATTAGACATCAGCATCCCTGTCCCACTTTTAGTCATAACCCTCCCTTTGGGAAAAATTTCCCTCTCCTACCTTTTGATGATCTGATGTAGCTGCCAATTACAGTGACTCATCTCTCTGGCCAAAGGGGTGAGCAAATGACACAGGCCTGGTCAATCATGATACTCAGTGCCTCTTGCCACTGGGAAAGGCCAGGTTTGAGTAGGAGAGCCAGGCTTGGTTTACCAGAGTCTTTTCCTGTTTTCTGGGATTTTTGTATGAAAATGCTGGGACATAAAATCTCTCCCTCTCCTCCAGGGTTGCTATGTCAACCTTCAGCTACCCAGCCTTCTCCTCCCCACTCCCACTCCCTCTCAGTCCTCTCTCAGCACCCCAGTCCAGCTCCGAACAGCTAAGTCACATTCAAGCACTCTTGAAAATGTTGAATAACCCATGGTGACAGTTATCAATTTATTTCTTTTCAGCTCCTGTGTCTACTCTGTGAGAATGGATTGATTTTTTTTGAGAGAGAGAGAGAATGCATGCATGCAAGCACAGGGAGGGGGGAGGGGCAAAGGGAGAGGGAGAGAGAATCTTAAGCAGGCTCCACCCCCAGCATGGAGCCAACTTGGGACTTGATCTCACCACCCTGAAATCATGACCTGAACCAAAAATCAAGAGTCGGAGGCTTAACCAGCTGTGCCACCCAGGCGCCCCAATGGATTGCTCCTTATAGCATTTCTTCATTATGGTGAGCACTACGCCAGCAGATGGTATGGGAGAGACATTTCAGGAAGAAGGAGGTTTGTGGCGTCAGTGTGCTGTGTTCTGCTTTGTTAACTTCCGCTGAAAGGCGCATCAGTGTTTTGTGGAGGGGGATATCCAGAGACACTGCACCACCTACACACCGTCCCCTGGTGACCTTGCAGCCAGGCCCAGGCCCAGTGGTGACCACTTGACCACAACTCTTCTTACACGGACGCTGGATTGTTCCAGACCTCCTGTCAGCAGTGGTTCCTGGACTCCCTCTGTGCACCATCCAACCAGCCTTGGCTCATCTGTGCCCTGGAGGGTGTTGCCTGTAGCCTGGTGACTATGGACCAGCTTTGACTCAGGTAACCCAGCAAACTTCCCTGCCACCCAATGGGTGGCAACCATACTTTCCTTAACGAGGTCTAAACCCCACCCTTGGGGAGTGGGCTGTCCTCCAAGTTTTCCCTTCCTTGGGAACTCTCCAACAGCCTAGATACACTCTAGAGTTCCCTTTATATCTTTTAAAGTTACTCTCCTATTCTAGTCTAATAATTCTTTATATAAAACCTCCCTTGTTCAAATTGTGTGTGTTTTGTTTCCTGATTGAACCCAGACTGATTAACCCATTCTTCTTTTTTTTTTTTTTTTGGTTAAATACAGTTGATTTTTTTTTTTTTTCAAGTAAGCTCTGTACCTAACGTGGGGCTTGAAATCATGACCCCGAGATTGAGAGTCACATGCTCTACCGACTGAGCCAGCCAGCGCCCCTAACCTGTTATTCTTTTTTTTCTTTAAGATTTATTTTATTTATTTTGGGGGCACCTGGGTGGCTCAGATGGTTAAGAGTCTGCCTTTGGCTCAGGTCATGATCCCAGGGGCCTGGGATCGAGCCCCACATTGGGTTCCTTGCTCAGTGGGGAGCCTGCTTCTCCCTCTCCCTCTGCCATTCCCTCCACTTGTGCTCTCTGGCTCTCTCTATCTCTCTGTCAAATAAATAAATAAAATATTTTTTAAAAAAGATTTATTTATTTTAGAGAGGGAGAGAAAGAGAGATGAGTGGGGGGAGGGGCAGAGGGAGAGAAATCTCAAGCAGACTGCCCAGTGAGTGCAGAGCCTGACGTGGGGCTCAATCCCACCACCCTGAGAGCATGGCCTGAGCTGAAACCAAGAGTTGGACACTCAACTGACTGTGCCACCCAGGTGCAGTCCACTAACCTGTTATTCTTAATATTAATTTTAGTTTCTGTGATTGACTTGGATCTTTTCTTACCTCTATGTTGTTTTTTTTCCTCACTATTTATACATTTTTATTTTTATTTTTTTGATGATTAATATTTTTTTAATTAACATATAATGTATTAATTTGTTTCAGGGATACAGGTCTGTGATTCATCAGTCTTACACAATTCACAGCACTCACCATAGCACATACCCACCCCAATGTCCATCACCCAGCCACCCTATCCCTCCTACCCCCCTTACCTCTGTGTTGTTAATGTTTTTATTATTATTTTATTTCTGAAGTTCTATGTAAAATGGGAGAAGCCATGCCTGTCTTATGTGTTATCATGAATAAGAGAGAGTTTGTAAATTATGAAGTGGTATTTTATGTGTGTTGTATTTATTATCTAATAATGCTTCTTTATCTTTCTGGATTTTCTTTCTCCTCACCTTCTGTCTGAATGTTTCCGGAAGGCTGGTTCTTGACTTTTGTCTTCTCCCTATTCCCTAGCTTCTGATAGCTTCATGCCGATCTCTTGCTGGAACTCTGGGCTCACATCTCCATTACTATCATCAGTTATTCCCCACTGTCTAGATGCTGGAAGATAATGTCCTAAATGTTTAATTTGACAGTCAAGACCCCATTAATTCAACATACATGAGGACCTATAATGTGCAAGGCACTGCTCTAGATGCTGGGTATACAGAAGTAAATAAGGTAGGCAAAACCCTTACTTTTATGGAGTTTACATTCCACAATTTAACCATAATCTATTCTTTCAGACCTATCTCCCTTCATCAACTTGTGCTCCAGGGGAAAGTGAACATCTCTTTGTTATTTTCCTGCCCCTTTACCAAGTATCATACCTGAAACGATCTTCACCTTCTCTGTCTATCCAAACCCAAGCTTTCTTCAAGATCCGGTTTCAACCCATCCATGAATCCTCAGGAGACTACTCTCAAAGCACTTTTTATAGCGGTAGTTCACAACTTTTCTCCATAACAACTTATCTGAGAGATAAAATATGCCCTTTTGTAACAGTGGCTCAAAATGCATCTATTCTCAATGGGTAAAGAAAGGGTTTTTACCAAAATCTCAGCACATGGGTGTGGGGACATATATAATTTGAAGAGTCTCCCCAGCCACAGTAAACTATGGCTCTTTCCCTGTTGAGAACAGCTGGTCTATACCTTATGCTTCTCAATGAAATGTGTGCTGCTTTTAAAACATTTTCATTATTCAAATTCTCATGTGTCATCTCTTTAAATAAATGGGAATGCATTAGAAAGAAGTCAGTGGAGGGGGGCACCTGGATGGCTCAGTCAGTTGACTCTTGGTTTTGGCTCAGGTCATGGTCTCAGGGTTGTGAGATCAAGCCCCAAGTCAGGCTCCATGCTTGGTGCAGAGTTTGCTTGAGATTCTCTCCCTCTTCCTCTGCCCCTTCCCCTGCTTGCATGTTCCCTCTCTCTCTCAATAAATACAGAAAAAAGAAAAAAGAAGTCAGTGGGTCTACTACTTCTTGACCATCTTCTCTGCCCACAATTCATGGTTGTGTATACAGATGGTCCCCAACTTAACGATGGTCTGACTTATAATGGTTCGACTTTACGATGGTGTGAAAACAATACGCATTTAGTAGAAACCATACTTTGAATTTGGATCTTTTTCCAGTCTAGGGATGTGCAGTGTGATCCTCTCTTACGATGCCAGACAGCAGCCGTCACGGCACCCAGTGAGCCATAGGATCAGGAGGGTAAACAACTGGTTCTCTTACACAAACACTCTGTACCCATACGACCATTTCAGTACAGTATTCAATACATTACATGAGATATTCAGCACTTTATTATAAAATGGGCTTTGTGTTAGGTGATTTTGCCCAACTGTAGGCTAATGTAAGGCTTCTGAGCACATTTAAGGTGGGCTGGGCTAAGCTATGATGTGCGGCAGGCTAAGTGTATTAAGTGCATTTTTGACACGATATTTTCAATTTACAGTGGGTTTATCAGGACATAGCTCCCTTAGAAGTCGAGGAAGATCTGTATTACACACAGAATGTTAAGAAATATTGAAATGATTATTGATTTTATTTGTAAATTGCAAATATATATATTTATATGTTACTCACCTTAACAACTATTGCCAATGCTTTCCATTTTTTTTCCCCAAAGGATTTCGAAGCCCATTCTTTGGTCTCATGCACTAAATTTCAGATGGAAAAATCAAGGTTACAGCTAAATATAAGAGTTAAAGCTATAAAACTTCTAGAAGAAAACTTAGGGAAAAATTTTATGACCTTGGATTAGGCAAAGAATTCTTGAATATGATATAAAAAGCACATAATTATTAGAATGATTAAAAAAGTTTAAGTTAACAATACCAAGTGCTGGCAATGATGCAGAAAACCTGAAACTCTCCTACATTGCTAATGAAGTTGCAAAATGGCACAGCAATTTGAAAAATATACCTACAGTTTCTTACAAAGCTAATCACATACCTATAGAATTTATCAAATATATAGTTTATTATTATTTTTAGTGGTAATATAATAATACAGAATCCCAAATATGAAGCTACCTTTATTAAAGATTAACATTTTGCTTTTCAATGAGGTAATCTTTCCTTACAATATCTCTTAATGTATTTTTTCTTTTTTTTACAGTTTTATTTATTTTTTTTGACAGACAGAGACAGCGAGAGAGGGAACACAAGCAGGGGGAGTGGGAGAGGGAGAAGCAGGCTTCCCGCGGAGCAGGGACCCCAATGCGGGACTCCATCCCAGGACCCTGGGATCACGACCTGAATGGAAGGCAGACGCTTAATGACTGAGCCACCCAGGCGCCCTTAATGTATTTTTTTTCTGCATTAAATCATCACCTAGCTGTCTCTTTCAGGTAGACATCCCCACCTCATTTGTCTCCTATAAAGAAACACTTCCCATCCTTTAGTCTTTTTAGCTATTTATCTTATACCCTCTTTAATTTCTCCAACATTCACATGAGGAGAGTAAACGTAGCCACTAATGAAGGGTTTAATTTTGCCTAAATATAAAAAGAATATTTCAATAAAGTGATTACTAGGGAAAAAATGTAATAAAGTACTAGCAACATGTTTGAAGCTGCCTTTGGAAAATTAGCCACCCCCGCCCTTTCCCCACGTCTGCTGGTTCTGAGATTCTATCTTTGAACTCCCCTCATTCTGATGAGTCCTGAAAACAGAAAGCTCCCTCCAGTGCACAGTTTGTATTCTTCTTATTAGGCATTTTAAGTTTTAATTTATAGAATGTGTCAGTCAGAGAAAGACAAATACCATATGATTTCACTCATATGTGGAATTTAAGAAACAAAACAGATGAGCAAAGGGAAAGAGAGAGGGAGAGAGGCAAATCAAGAAACAGACTCTGAACTATAGAGAACAAATTGCTGGTGACCAGAGAGGAGGTGGGTGGAGGATGGGGGAAATGGGGGATGGGGGAAATAGGTGATGGGGATGAAAGAGCGCATTTGTGATGAGCACCAGGTGATGTATGCAAGTGTCGAATCACTGTATTATACATTGGAAACTAATATAACACTGTATGTTAACTAACTGGAATTAACATTTTTAAAAAATGAAGTTTTAACCACAGAATGATAAAGGGAAAGTGGTAGAATAAATAGGAAGTTCTTTGAATTGGAGGGAGTTAGACCTGGATTCTTGTCCCGTATGCAATTAACGAGCTGGGACACCTTGGGAAAATCATTTTTCTCTGGGTCTCAGATTTGCAGTTGTTAAGTGAGGGAGGGTCAGACTCAAAGCTCCCTCTGGTCCCTTTTGGCACTTGCATTTTCTGATTTTGTAGTTATAGGTGTCATGAACGTTACTAGACTGAATTGTTCTCCCCCGTGGCAATCTTAAGGGCATTAACAGAAGTAACTTCTCTTGCTTACTTGGCTCTCAAGAGGGAAGCACTTCAGGGTGCCTGGGTGGCTCAGTTGGTTAAGCGACTGCCTTTGGCTCAGGTCATGATCCTGGAGTCCTGGGATCGAGTCCCACATTGGGCTTCCTGCTCAGCAGGGAGTCTGCTTCTCCCTCTAACCCTCCCCCCTCTCATGTTCTATCTCATTCTCTCTCTCAAATAAATAAATAAAATATTAAAAAAAAAAAAAGAGGGAAGCACTTCAGTGACTTGAGAGTGTTGAAGAGATGGAACACTTCAAATTCCCTTTCATAATATGAATAATATAATATAATACTCTTAAAGAAATCCTAAACCGGATTATTGGATAGCTTGAGAATATGTGATTGAGTCACTTACAAAGCTACTATCCATTTCTATATGTAGGAACTTTGGGGGTTTTCCTCTATTCCTTGCAACAAGTGGTAGCAATTAGAATTTAAGTAAGGCAGGCTTTGCCAGAGTTTAAGATTCTGTATTCCTTTTGGTGAATGAGATGACTGAAGAAGTAAGTAATAGAGGAATGATCCCATAGTTTCAAAATCTTGACTTTACAGGACTCTTCCAAAAGAAAAGAACATTTTATAAGCAAGATCTAAAAACCATGCCAATACAAAATCTATGGCTAGAAAATTCATGAAGTTTTGAACTTACATATGTTAGAGTTTGCTTCGTTTTCTTCCCTGAGCACTCCTCACGCAATGTTGCCTCGTAACTGCTTATTTACGGTGACAATGGGGGTCATTCCTTTTTTGCCTAATTCCAAAACTAGAAAATTCAGAGACAAAACAGTGAATGATTTGTTTCATTGATTATCAGTTTGGTTTCTATTGATTTTCAATCTTTCTGTGTTCTTATGTTTTAGGAGTACTAGCTTTAAGCAGCTGGATCTTTATTTTTACTTTTATTTTTTTAAGGTAGGCTCCACGCCCAATGTGGGGTTTGAACTCATGACCCTGAGATCAAGAGTTGCATGTTCTACTGACCGAATCAGCCAGGCACCCCTGAACACCTGGATTTTTAAAAATCCAGTCTGACATTTGCCTTTTTTTATGGGAAAATTTAACACATTTTCTTTTATTATGATTATTGAAATATTAGGATTATAGAAATAAATCTTATTATGTCTTTTCTCTTTGTGCTACCTTTTTTGTCTCCCCTCCTCACTATTGCTGCCTTTCAAATTCATCAAGTTTTCCTTTCCTCTTCCTATCTGATTTTTTATATGTACTAACTTAAAAGTAATATATTCTTTTTTAAAATTTTTGCTATTCTCATGTGAATAGTTGTCAGAGTTTACAGAGTTATAGAGTTCAATATTTTTACTTAAAAAAAATGCTAAGCCCTTAGAATGTTTTAATTCCGACCACCCGTCATGATTTATAAGTTACTATAATAGTGTTTGAGACCACTTATTCCCATCAATTTTTATTATATTACAACCAATGTAATCAATTATTACAACAATCACTGTTGCTTTCTTTTGCCCACATATTCCTGACATCCTTGAGCACCATTTCTTTGCCTTAAGTCCTTCCTTGGAAATTCGTTCTATGAGTTCTTTTGGTAGTAAGAACTTTCAGTTTTTATTGTCTGGAAATTATTCCCGTTCCCCCCTAGTTCTTAAAGGGTACAGACTAACAGATTGACAGCTGTTTTAACACAGCTGATTGAAGATATTATTCCACTATCTTCTGGCTTCCATCATTGCAGTTGAAAAGTCAGGTGTTGGCCTAATTGTTATTTCATCGTGCATGATTATTATTTTTTTTTTAAGATTTTATTTATTTATTTGAGAGAGAGAGAATGAGAGAGCACATGAGAGGGGGGAGGGTCAGAGGGAGAAGCAGGCTCCCCGCCAAGCAGGGAGCCTGATGCGGGACTCGATCCCGGGACTCCAGGATCATGACCTGAGCCGAAGGCAGTCGCTTAACCAACTGAGCCACCCAGGCGCCCTCATCGTGCATGATTATTATTCCATTGTGGGTAATGTGCCTTCTCTCTGCATGCTTTTGGAGTCTTTTTATCTTTCAGTGTTTGCAGCTCTAACTAGGTATAGATTTTTTTCTCTCTCTCTCTCTCTCATTTTGCCTTTTTAGTTTGGTTCAGTTTGGTTTTCCTAGATCTGTGTCTTTTCACAATTCTGGGAAATTCCCAGTTATTATCCTGACAAATACTATTTCTTACCCATTCTATTACCTCATCCTGGAATGATAATTAGACCTCTTTACATCCTATGTCTTTTACATTTCTATTTCAAATTTTGCATCTCTGGGATATATTCTGAATTTCTTTGTATCTTTCTTCCAGTTCTCAACTTGTCTCTTCAGGTATAGCTAACCTGCGATTACTCCATTGTCTACTATTTTTATCGATTCAGTTTTTGACTTCTAGAAATCTATTTGCTTCCTTTAAAAATCTTTTCATTCATCTCTAGTGTCTCATGTTCTTTTTTTT
Source organism: Mirounga leonina (assembly GCF_011800145.1). Lineage (NCBI taxonomy): Eukaryota > Metazoa > Chordata > Mammalia > Carnivora > Phocidae > Mirounga > Mirounga leonina. The sequence goes on from NW_023270504.1 coordinate 7,688,423, forward strand.
TTTTTAAAGATTTTATTTATTTGACAGAAAGAGACACAGTGAACGGGAATACAAGCAGGGAGAGCAGGAGAGGGAGAAGCAGGCTTCCCACCGAGAAGGGAGCCTGATAGGGGGCTTGATCCCAGGACCCTGGGACCATGACCCGAGCTGAAGGCAGACGCCTAACGACTGAGCCACCCAGGCGCCCCAAGTGTCTCATGTTCTTTATTCATATTTTGAATTTTCACTTTTATGCCTTTAAACATATTAGATATAATTATTTCATATTCTGTGTCTAATAGCCACAACATCAGAAGGCTTTCGGGGTCATTTTCTCCCTGTTGTTCCTGCCATCTCTTATTCATGGTGCCTTGCTTCCTTGTGTTTTATGTGATTCAACACAGTTATTCCTTTTTCTTGGATCTTTATCTATGCAAAATTTTGAGGCCTGGATTTTATTTTCTTTTGCCAGACATCTAAGGGACAATATCACTACTTTGAATAAAAATTTTAGCTTAAGTTTGGTTTTTTGTTTTTTGGGTTTTTTTGTTGTTTTGGATCACAGTGGCCAAAAGAGTTCAGGTTGGAAATCCCGGTGAGAGTCAGGCCATTACTTCCTGTCAGAGAGCGCTTTTACTTGGTTTGAAGGTCTGAATATTTCTTACTTTCCTGCTATCTCAGGAGTTTAAAAATATATTTTTATCCTTTATTTGTCTTATTGGGAGAGTCATTTAGAGCATCTAATCTGCCATATGGAATAGTCTGGATATGGTATAGTCTTACAAAATTCCAAGTTGATGCAATTAGTTTTTGTCAGCAGCATTGCTTTTTTAGTACAAGGATCCCAGTGACTAAAATGCCCCACAATTTGGACCAAGCTTAGCAAGAATTAGTAAATGAGAATTTATTACAAAGTAAATGAGACTATAGTTATACCTCTGTGACATCTATGGCACATAGAACATGATACTCACCAGCTTTGAGGTTTCACTATACTTAAGATCTGCACCGCTGACTTTGAAATGTGAAATGTGAGTTTTAAAAGAGACTTGGATGAAATTTCTCATAATAACTTAATGTTAATGAACAAGTTATATTGATTTAAGTGCAGGATCTACTCTGGGAATAGCTGTTCATAGCTGATACTGGATAGGAAGGAAGGTATAAATTCCCACTGATGGATGTAGCCAAGTGTGCTGTGTGGACACCCAGAGAAAACATTCCTCTTTGCCTTCTTTTATTTTTTCTTTCGACTTGATTAGTTGCCCTGTGGTCAGACACAGGGCAATGTTTTCTGAGAACATATCTAGAAAATAGTTCACTTAGGAAATTCATGTGAATAAACTACCCTTAAAGCCAATAGCAAGATGGTAAACATCATGTGCCTGAGAAAGACAGATGACTATATCCCTGTTTCTTCCTCCAGGGAACACAATGAAACCTGCTGTAGTAAGAGTTCCACCAAACCAATGAAAAGAAGTAAGTCCTATATTCAGCTGCTGCTTTTTGTAGTCAATGTAGATCAAGATTTCTTCTGGCATAAAAATGTTTCATGTCTTTGATTCACTGAAGGCTGCTAATAGAAATTTCCATCATCTCTGGGAAAGCAGTAGCTGAGTGTGCGCCTTACTAGAGGGTGAGTAGCTCACGGCCAATGATGGCACCACCACCCCCTCCCGCCCCCACCCCAGGTCCTGATCAGGCAATTTAGAATGCTGGTCAAAGAGAGACAGTCAAGCAGTTCAGAATGTGTGTGCATAAATCTCACAAACAGCAAAATGGGTGAAGGGGAGTGGGAGAGACAGGCTTCCAGGTGTGGAATGAAAAAGTCATAGGAATAAGAGGCACAGCATAAAGAATATAGCCAATGATATTGTAATAATGTATCAGGACAGAGGGTAGCTACACTTGTGGTGACCACAGCGTAACTATAAACTTGTCCAATCACTATGTTGTACACCTGAAACTAATGTAACAGTGTGTGTCAACTGTACTTAAAAAAAAAAAATCTCAAATAGCAGCTTGTTCCATTAATGAGTTCCCACTGTGGTCTGGCATTGTTCTAAGTGCTAGGAATACAATAGTGAGCAAAATAATCCCATCTGTTCCATCTGTAGGGACAGTTCACAGTCCCCTGGTGGGGGACAGACAAAAAGAGACAATTCCATTATTAGAGTTGAATGAGGGCCTGGAGAGGAGTGGTAGAAACTGCTACCTAAACCATCTCTATGTCCATTTACTGGTTCCACATTGAGCTTTTCAGTCAAAATTGTAATACCTGTCACAACAGAGCATATAAAATGGTATGCTAGAAATCATGTCCCTAACATAAAAGAGATATGGAGGGTGGGGGAGGGCAGGATGGGAAAGGGAACAAAGAATGATGAAAATACTATGATCATTTGACCCTTTTTGACCTTTCAAAGAAGTTTTAAATATGTTATATCAAGAAAGCCTGCTGAATCAGTGAAACATTGGTACATTTGTCTGACATATGTAACTCTTAGACAAGAGTGGGAAAAGGAAGTGAAGAAAATTTTTAGTTTGGAACTAAGGAATCAAATTTTGGTATATTTCCATGTTAAAAAAAACAGTCTTATTTTAAAAATAAATTCCTTATGTAAAGATTATTTTTAGGGTGCTTGGGTGGCTCAGTGGGTTGAGTGTCTGACTCTTGGTTTCAGCTCTGGTCATGATCTCAGGGTCCTGAAATAGAGCCCCAGGCTGGGCCAGGCTCTGTGCTCAGTGGGGAGTCTGCTTGAGATTCTCTCTGCCTGTCCCTCTGCCCTTCCCCCTCTGTCCCTCCCCCTGCTCGCAGGCAGGCACATGCACTCTCTCAAATAAGTAAATAATCTTTAAAAAAAAGAATATTTTTTAGGACAGTGAAAAAAAACTGTATGATATTATAATGATGAACACATGTCATTATACATTTGTCCAAACACATAGAAGGTACAACATCAAGAGTGAACCCTAATGTAAACTAGGGACTTTGGGTGATGGTGACATGTCAGTGTTGGTTCACCAATGTAACAAATGCATCATTCTGGTGGGGAATGTTGTAATGGGGGGCCCTATGCGCGTGTGGGGGCAGGGAGTATATGGGAAATCTGTACCTTCCTCCCAATTTTGCTGTGAACCTAAAACTGCTTTGAAAATAAAGTTCTGGGGCGCCTGGGTGGCTCAGTCGGTTAAGCGTCTGCCTTCGGCTCAGGTCATGATCCCAGGGTCCTGGGATCGAGCCCCACATCGGGCTCCCTACTTAGCGGGAAGCCTGCTTCTCCCTCTCCCACTCCCGCTGCTTGTGTTCCCTCTCTCGCTGTGTCTCTCTCTCGGTCAGATAAATAAAATCTTAAAAAAAAAAAAAAGAAAGTTCTGATTTAAAAAAAAAGAATATTTTCCATCTTGGTGGAACAGGAATGGCTGTCGCACTCAAAGTGTTGGGAGTTGTCTTAGGAATAATAGTTAAATAAAGCTTAGCACTTTCAATAGGGGCATTAAGACCATTTTTATCTCCTTCAGAAGCCAAACCCCAGTGCTGGCTTCCTGCACCAGCGCTCCCTTTATACGCACCTTGTAATTTGGTTCCTGCTGCTTGTCAACACCTGCACTTCTCTGTGTTCTATCCGCTTGAGCTCTGGGCACAAAAGCAGAGCTTGATAAGTATTTTGGCGACTGTCTCCCTGGTGACTGTGGTAGGAAATAACCTTTGACCTCTCCTCTATTGTTTGTAGTGAAAGCCTGACTTGGGGCTTGCAAGCTTTCTTTTGCACTCTCCTGAAAAAGCAAGGCTGCCATATTTTCTCTTGGGCCCTGGCCATCTGGCCCACTCACCATGCATTGTTTTCTTGGATCAGGAGATCAGGGCAACCACCAATTCTCCCTGAGGGGGAGCAGGTGAAGGAGGGGTGTGGGAGTGGGAAAGCCTCATTAAGGAGTATTATGGGCACGATGCTTGCCAGGATAGCCTGGCATGATGAGAAATCTTTATATTTTCATATCTTCAACCACATTCTTCTGCTCTGTGTGCCTTTCTCATGGCTAGTTCTGAAATTTTTACTTATTTTCTCTTACTGAGAAAAAAAAGTCTGTATTTAACTTAAAATCATTACACTGAGAGACTTTCAAACACCTGGCCCTTTGCTTCCCATTGTCAGGTCACAAAGATAAGTTGTGTTAACAAGTGGGACACAAAAGAGGGTTTTCATGAGTCCTAGGAAAATTAGATGTTAGGATACAGACTGTAGATGGGATGTTGTGTGGGAACTCTGGGTGCTGGTGATAGTTGGTGTTGGTGGAAGTGAGTCAGACATCAAGAGAAAGGAGGGATATAGCATGAAAGAAGATACTTGGCCTACCTCAGATATTTTGTTTAGGGCAAAATTAACACCTATCATGCAGCATGCATTTGCCCAAAGGTAATTTTCCTAATTACCAGCAGGGGGACCTCGCTTATAGTAGTCAGGTGACTGCATTTTGAAGGCTCCTCATGGAGTAGGAAAACCAATTGGCTTTTCAGCATTAATTTGGGGACCTTGGTTTTGCATGTAGCTTTTGAATAAGATGCAACTTTATGCAAATCTTTATCGGTGGGTTAAATAGCTTGATTAGACTGAGGTTTTTATTGCTTTTTTTTTTTAAGTAAATCATATCTATGCCCAAAGTGGGGCTTGAACCTGTGATCCTAAGATCAAGAGTTGCATGTTCTACCCACTGAGCCAGCCAGGCACCCCAAGGTTTTTATTGTTGTTGATTCCATGACAGGTTCAATTTTCACTAAGTTAAAAAGATATTCATTCACAATTCCTTTTTTTTTTTTTTTTTTCCTGTTTGGTTTCTAGTTGGTCAGTTCCAGTTTTTAAACTTACCCTCAGGAATATTTTGTCCAGCCATGGGAAATTCCAGGTATGTATCCAGGCTTGCACAGGAATCAAACCTTACCTTTTTCTGCATCTCATATCCTATATCCAAGTCCTATTGGTTCTTACTTTCCAAATATAGTATATTCTTAAATCAAGTATGTCTCAACATTACCATCTTAGTCCAAAACACCATTACTTATTTCCTAGACCATTGAACTTGCCTTGTAACAGGTTTCTTTACCTCCATTACCCCTTTGCCTCCCACCCATCCAGCTGTCGGGTTGAGCTATTGAGTCTCCAGAGGTTCAAATAACAATTTTTTTTTTCAAGGAAATCATCTTGGTGGTCACCTCCCCTCCCCCAATTTGTTTTTGCCTTATCTGGATGGTCATCCCTGGGGCGGTGGGTTAAATAGCTTGATTAGACTGAGGTTTTTATTGCCTTTTTTTTTTTTAAAGTAAATCATATCTATGCCCAAAGTTATCCCTGGACAGGTGATGTATGGGAAACTAGAGGTTGCATAAGTAAGTGCAAATCTCTTCCACGGAGTGTAGCACACTGAAAAGAATATTCTAGTTCATGTTGGACAGGAGGATTTTTGCAAAGAATTCAACCAATAAGGGACTCTCACCTTAAAAACTTCTGCTTCAAAATAAACAAGTTCCAGGACAAAAGCTTAGTGTGATCAGAGACTCCAAAGGGTGTGAGCAGAAGGTCACATAACTTATGAAGAATAAGGTCCAGAATGTTTCAAGGAAAAATAAACTTGACACTATACAAATAGGATGACCTCAGTAAACATGATAACATAAAACACGGGCCAAGTTGAAAGGAACATTTGTCTTAAAGGAATTTCTTTTTCCCCCTAGATTTCTATTTGCAAGCTCCAAGTACTATTCCCTTCTCCATCCGATCTGAGGTATGACTCTATCACATCTATAACACAACTGTAGCAAAATGCCAGTCCACAAACTTCACTGTACAAGAAATCTACGTTTATCTTTTTATAACCTAATTTCTGTTTTGAGCCCTCATTCCTCCAATGCAGCAAAAATTGATCTCTGCTAAATTGGGCTAAATTGGTGATTTCCTCCCACGCTTCCCAGAGTTGCCTCTAATTTCGGAAGCATGTTCCAAGTGACAAGAGGCAGGGCATGGGGGATGTAGGGTTTGAGTCTGGTCTCTGGTCGTTATCAGTCCATGCTGGAATCCACTGTGACAGCCAACCCGGAAACATAATACCTCCCACCACTGTGGCTCCCACAGGGACTACTCCCTCATATCTATCTGTTGGCCACACCCCAGAGTCATTTCTCTTTGAGGCCGTTCTTGCTCTTTCCCTTTGATCTGAGAATCCACAAACCCATCTGGAGCTTCGGTAATCCCCTCTTCCTATCTGACTCTTGAATGGGGAGAAGAAGAAGGGACAGACCCTGCTCAGAGGCTACATTAGCATCTATGTTCTGACTTCTTTCTAACACATCTCCTTCCCCCACACCTGGGAAATCTTTGTGTAGTCTTGGGTGGAAACTCGTTCTCTAAATTACCAAGTAAACTTCTACATCTTATGTATGCCTTCCTTATTTCCCATTCCCCTTGGGGCCTGAACTTTGAAGACTTAAATGCAAAAAGAAGTTCATTTTTTTCCTCTGCTTTCTGTTAACCTAGTCTACCTGGGGGTAACAGAACTCAGAATAACATATCTGCTGTTTGAAGGAGGGTAAGAATGAAGAAGTAGTAGAAAATTTTAGGGGAAAACATTGACTAATACTTTGTAAGTGTATCCTACCTCATAGCTTTCTACTGATCAATTCCCTAAAGAGAGGTAGCTGGAATGGCATCTGAAAGAAAGACTAAATATTTTGATGCATGCTAAATGATGCATACAAGATCTAATAAAATACATAGGAGCTCCTAAGAAAAAATATTACTGTAACAAATGGAAATTATTTAGGATATAATCAGCTTATATGGTTTTCATCTCTGCTATGATCTGACTGTGGAACCCCACCTAGGCTAATCACTTCGCCTTCTAAGCCTGGCTTTTCTCATTTGTAAAGTGGGAATAATAACTCCATTTAACAAGTTTTTAATAAGATTTAAATTACCTTAGGGGCGCCTGGGTGGCTGAGTCGGTTGGGCGTCGGACTCTTGAGACTCTTGGTTTTGGCTTGGGTCATGATCTCAGGGTCATGGGATCAAGGTTTGGGGGGTGGAGGGGTGGACCTTGGCTCCACACTCAGCAGGGAATATGCTAGAGTTTCTCTCTCCCTTTCCTCCCCCCCCCACCACCCGCCCCTGCTTGTGTGTGTGTGTGCATGCACACTCTCTCAAATAAACCTCTAAAAATTTTTTTTAAATTACATTAAATAATCAAGATGATGCATGATAGTCACTTAATAAATACTTGTTTGTTCATTCATTCATCCATGCGTTCATACTTTCTTTCATCGGGTATGCATGCCTCACTCCTGTAATAGCAAGACTACAGCCACTGTTAATAAACCTTTTGCAAAATGTACAAACACCTGTTGGGTAGCAGGTGTGACTCTGCCCTAGCCATTTATCTAGTTAGTAATAGATTAATAGATATAAGCCCTAAATAAGATCAGTGCAGGTAAGCCTCTCATACTCTCATGGATTCATACTCTGATGGATCTAATGAACAATACTCAAGGGTCTTCTATTGCTGTACTCGTTTCTAGTAAATGAACTTTGAGCAGTAGTAGTACTTGTGATGACAGAGAGCCTTTGATTGTGCACAATGTGGGCAACAGCATCCCCCTCACCTCTTCTCTAAATGGATGTTGTCAGTGATATTTTCCCAGCTTCACATAAAGAGTTGGATGGGATAAAATCTTAGGTGCAGAGCAGAATTCATAACTATTCTTTTTGTTTTATTGAAGTATAATTTTCATACAATAAAATGAACAAATCTTAAGTATTCAATTCAATGAATTTGGCAATTCTATACACCCATTCAACTACCACCCAAGACAAGAATTTAACATTTTCATCACGCCCAAAAATCACCTTCATGACTCTTTCTAGTCAATCCCCAATATGGCATAATTTTTTTATTGTAAGATCTCCCAAATGTTCTTAGGGATGTCTTCTGCTTTACTTACCATTTGAACTCTCACAACTTTCTTCTGTTGGAAGTAAACTAATGAGAGGTTTGCATGCATCATCTCAATATTCATAACTATTCTAGGAGGTAGGAACTATCACTTCTTCCATTTTATAGATGAGAAAATTGAAGCTTAATGAGGTAAAGTAAGTTACCCAAAGGTCAAACAGCTCTTAAGCTCTTAAGGTCTCAACAGCTCTTAATCCCAGAGCTGGGATTTGAACTCAGATTGGTCTGATTCTAGAACCTGACTTTTAAATCACTATTCTAAGGAGCAGATACATCAGGAGGTTTAGCTAACAAGTGCAATTTTCCTGGGTCTGGATTTTGTGCATCTGTTATTGTGACAAAAGGAGAGAAAGTAAACTGGTTGATTTAATACCATCTTATAGTATAATTCCATATCTTTTATGATACCTTATAAGCTCGGTTACTCTTTCATGAACTTGTGCCTGCAAGATTTTTACCAGCTGCCCGCTAAGAACCATGATGGGGATCACCCGGACGATGACAGTTAGAAGGGCAAATTTTTTTTTTTTTTAAGATTTTATTTATTTGACAGAGAGAGATATAGCGAGAGAGGGAACACAAGCAGCGGGAGTGGGAGAGGGAGAAGCAGGCTTCCCGCCGAGCAGGGAGCCCGATGCGGGGCTCGATCCCAGGACCCTGGGACCATGACCCGAGCCGAAGGCAGACGCTTAACGACTGAGCCACCCAGGCGCCCCAGGGCAAACATTTTTGAGCACTGAATATGTGTCAGGTGCTATGTAAAACACTGCATCGAAATTTCCTGATTTAGTTCTCCTAACGACGTTCAGGGTAGGATCTGTTACTAACAGTTTTACAGACTAAAAATTTGCAGCTTAGCGAGCCTGAGTGACTTTGCCCGGTGCTGTACAATTAGAATGCGGCAGAGCTCATTTTGAATCTTGTCAGGCTGTCCTGAATGCCTGTATGTCATCCCCTGCCGTAAACAGCTTCTTAATCCTCTAGGTAGTCCTGTTAATAAAGAATGGTCTCAGTTCCTGCCTGAACTAGATTTCACCGGTATAAATATGTGAGCATGATCTCTGCCAGCTGGCATGCTTTTAGATAAGATCCTGTTAGTCCCAAACACTTAACTCCACCTGGTCTTCAGAAACTTGGAAAACAGTTGGCCCTTGGCCAAATTATGCGGTACATGAAGTTTGTCTTAGACATTTGATCCTCCTCCGCTCTCTGCCCCTACCCTCGAAGTAGCCTCTCAAACAAAGACTCTTCTTTCAATTGCTGGAGCCCAGGTCTTGCCAGAATTACTGAGTTTACGTGTTCAGACCCTCTGATGCTCCTCGGGCTCCTCCCCTGCCCCTGCCTGTTGATTTTCCCATCTGTACCTGAGCCAGTTTCGTTCTAGCTTTACCACCCAGGCCCGTGCTAATGTCTTCTTGGAGGGAAGTTGGTGAAGGACCCCCAGATGCCTGAGGCTTTCTAGAGCAAGGACTCCCACCTGTTTGGCAACCTGAGTGGTGTGTCTCCCAGGACTGACAAGAAAGGAAGACAAGGTGGCCTTAGTGGTAACAACAGCTGATATATAGCCTTGAATCTGCTCCCTGTGCTGTTCTAAGTCCTTTATATGTAGTAATTTATTTAATCCTTAGAACAGTCCTATAAGATGTGTTAGTCAAGGCTCCAGCAAGAAAGAGGAGGCATGCACAGATGGAATTCTGAAGAGAAGTTAAAGAAGAAACTATTTGCAGATGTGTAGGCAGATTTAAGGGAATCAATCAGGGATATTGAGGCACCCAGCAAACTAGCTGCAGTTGGAAGCTGTTCCCACTCACAGGCTGAAAGGACAAGCAAGGAAATGGTGTAACCAGAGCCTGAAGAGCTATTCTTGGAAAAGCTGCTCTAAGAAACCATCTGCAGTCATGGAAGGATGTGGCCAGAGCCCCAGGGTGTGGAGGTGGGGGTGGCAGATGAAGAGAACAGCTCGGGGGTTAGTGAGCTATTGGAGGAACAAATACTCTAATACCCCCTCCCACCTTCCAATTTCCCTTTGACTGAAACAACTAGAAGCCTGACATCAAGGGAGTCTCGGTGATATAGACTTGAAGTGTCAGTCACCATGGGGCTCAGTATGGGGCAAAAGGACAGTGAATAACTAGTCCATGAAGAAACTGAGGCACAGAGAGGTTAAGTAACGTGTCCAAAGTCACACAGTTATAAGTGGCAAAACCAGGATCTGAACTGAGGTTGTCACGTCTGGTCTCGGGTTAAGGAGCTCTCCCACGCTAGTGTCTTACAATTTCTCCAAATGCCTTCTCCAGAGAGATTTTGGAAGGTTCCTGCAGGAGGTATTTTAGAGCAGGCACCCTAATCATATTATTCCCACTGACTTGGGAAAGATTCTAGGATCAGGCATTTGGGGCTCACCAGTGGATGACACTGTTGGGATGAATCTGGGCCAAGCATGGAAACTCACATGGGTCTTAAAACTGTTTCCACTAGTAACAGAGAGGAGCACCTGTTACAAATAAAAGGTTGCATTCATCTGTTCAAGATATCCCTGAACACAGTAGCCTCTTGGCAGAAATTACGTCGTGACACATACAGGTAATACCGGTAGGCTTTGGCCAATTCAGTGGGTTCATGATAACTAGCATGGTCAAGTTTATGAAACAGAAAGATCACGAAATACTAAGTTTGTCAGAAAAACACTGATAAGATGGGGAGAATCATTTTGCCTCAACTTAGGAGAAACTGAGACTTGTGGTTTCTGTGTGAGAGAAGCCAGTACTCAATTTGAACTTCTGCAAAAAAAAAAAGAAAAAGCCACCCACCTGGGTTGAACCCAATCAAGGCAGACCAACTGATAGAAAATATAATCTTTGTGTGGAGACATTTCCTGTGAAATGAGAAGAGGAGGTACAGAAAAACACTCTTTTGTAAAAAGATAGAAAATTCAAGAGAAATGAAGTGATTAGCCTACGTCTTTTTATGTTAAAGAAGGAAAGCTCTAATGAGAGCCATTTAGAGTTTGTTATTTTATTTCTAATTAAGTTTTTTGTTTTCTCCTTTGTAAAATTAGGCAGCGAGCTGGCAGTTTTTATATAAACCAGGGCTTCTAGCAAGAAAAGGCGTGAGGCTGAGAAAGAGAGAAGAGGCCCAAGATGATGCACAGGAGAGTAAGAAAAATATCAACATTTCTTATGTAATTTAGCAACAAAAATGTATAGCATGCAATAGGACACTAAAGCTTGGCATTATTGCTGTAATTTGAGAAAGGAAAGCAGTCTTACTGATCTAGCAATCCTATGAAAGAACCCTGTGAAAAGTAAATGAAATGTATTCAGCTTATGATCAACTGGATGTTATACCCCTAGAGAACGCTCTTGTCTACTAGACGTTTTTTCTCTCCTATTATCTGTTCAAAAAGTGTTCTTTTAAAATTCTATCCTATTAAACTACTTGAAATGTGGATGTTTTCTTTAGGGAAGCAATCTTTATTATTTGTCATGAAGGTGGTATTTAATTGGCTTAACTGTTCTTCTTTCCACAAGTTAGTCATTTCTAGGAGTTGGTTATTAACAGTGTTTATTATACAGAAGGATTTCACATTGCAGCTGGTTTCTTTCAAACCATAAATAATGGAGGCGTACTCTATATAAATAGTCATGCATACCTGAGAAATGCACTCCCCGTTTTCCTTTCCTCTGGACTCCGGATTTGTTAGGATGCTATGGGATTGACCCTGTGGGGGTAGGGATGGTAAAAGGTTGTCAGAGGGGGCTCCATTTGAGCAATGATCTCAGGAAAGGAGAGTCAAAAAGGTCAAGAGCCTAATCTACATGCATCCAATCCTCCCAAAGGCTGGGAGCTTATACTTGCATTTAAAAGTAAAAATTAAAGGGGTGCCTGGGTGGCTCAATTGGTTGAGCATCCAACTCTTGATTTTGGCTCAGGTCATGGGCTTGGGGTCATGGTCTCAGGGTCGTGAGATCCTGGCCCGCATAGAGCTCTGCGCTCTGCAGGGGGTCTGCTTGAGATTCTTTCCCTCCTCCTCTCCCTCTGCCCCTCCTCCTGCTCATGCACATGTGCACTCTCTTTCTGTCTCTAAAATAAAAATAAATCTTAGGAAAAAAGTAAATTGGGGCTCTTGGGTGGCTCAGTCATTAGGTGTCTGCCTTCAGCTCAGGTCATGGTCCCAGGGTCCTGGGATCGAGCCCCGCATCAGGCTCCCTGCTCAGCGGGAAGCCTGCTTCTCCCTCTCCCACTCCCCCTGCTTGTGTTCCCTCTCTCGCCGTGTCTCTCTCTGTCAAATAAATAAATAATAAAAAAAAAGAAATAAAGTAAAAATTAAGGAAGTGCTAGCAGCCAAAATGAAGTTCAATCCCTTTGTGATTTCTGACCATAGCAAGAACTGTAAAAGGCATTTCAATGCACTTCCCCACATTTGTGGGAAGACTATGTCTTCCCCTCTTTCCAAAGAGCTGAGACAGAACTAGAACATTTGATCCATGCCCATCCGAAAGGATGATGAATACAGGTTGTGCAAGGACACCACAAAGGTCAGCAAATTGGCGAAGTTGTCCAGGTTTACAGGAAGAAATGTCATTGAACAAGTACAGCGAGAGAAGGCGAGTAGCACACCTGTCCATGTGGGCATTCATCCTAGCAAGGTGGTTAGCACTAGACTGTAACTGGACAAAGACTGCAAAAGCTCCTGAACATAAAGCCAAATCTCACCAAGTAGGAAAGGAAAAGGGCAAATTAAAGGAAGAGGCAATTGAGAAAATGCAGGAATAAAGTAATCTTATATGTGACTTTAAATAAAAACTGTTAAAATGAAAAAAAAAGTAAAAAGTAAGAATGAAATAGGAATACCATCATCTAATTTATAAAATAAAAGATAAATTGAGTAATACCATCATCTAATTTATAAAATAAAAGATAAATTGAGTAATGTCCTTAAGAATCCTAGAAATGGTTTACCTTTAAAATACTATTTAAACCAAGGACATTTGTTTGTAATTAATACATACCAGAGGGGCGCCTGGGTGGCTCAGTCAATTAGGTGTCCGACTCTTGATCTCAGCTCAGGTCTTGATCTCAGGGTCATGAGTTCAAGCCCTGTGTTGGGCTCTACCCTGGGTGTGGATCCTCCTTAAAAAAAAAATAGGAAGTGGCAGTGTTATGGTCTGTAACCCATTAGAAATAAAGTATGATCAACATTGTTTTTCAATCAGATTTATAGATGTAGTGATTTGATTAATGGGATAGAGAAGAAAAAGAAAGGGGATTAAGAGTATGCTTTGTCTCTATTCTTTCACACTTTGGGAGGTAGGGAAAACCATGTTTGCTGAGCTGTGACAATACATCGTCATCTACCTGTTAACTCTCCTTTAGATAAGGTGGAAAGGCAAAGTTATCCTTAATGGGGGAGGTGGTGGATAACTGCTAACCCACAGGCTGTGATTTTACAACATTCCCCTCTAGGACTTGTGTGCTTGCTGGTAACACATGGCTTCGATAACACACATCCACTCTTTTCATTCGCCCAGTGACTTTGGCTAGAATCTGGGGCCCATCATTGGAAACCACATGTCCCCTGGCACCAACACATCCTCAACAGATAGCTGCCTTCCCACCGTGCAGTCCACACTCTTTCCTATGTTCTCCTTGCTCTGCTTGCCCAAGCCCTTCCTGCCCTAGAGAGCCGGTGTCCATGTGGAGAAGACAATACCCAGCATGAAGGATGAATGTTGCCAAAGGTAGGCAATTTAAAAATATAGGCAGTTTTGATTAGATACAGACACTAATATTAGACAATCAATATTTGATTTCTCAATTCAATATTAATTTCTCATTATCTCTGCATTTCATGATTTCAATGAATGTAACTTTAGCCAAGTCAGTATGATGAGCAACTGACAGATTTCATGATTTCAATGAATGTAACTTTAGCCAAGTCAGTATGATGAGCAACTGACAGATTTAAGCAGTTGCAGGACTGTCTTGATATTGGATCCTATCCATCTAATGAAAATATTGTGATTATATTTGAAAGGCATTGTATTTTGCTTTATCTAGTCATCTCCTTATTGCTCTCTACTTTCCCTTTCATCTCCACAAACCCTTGAAAAATATGGTGGCTTCATTGACTCTCTTATTTGCCACAAGCTATGTACCGACTTGGTACATGTACAGACTCATTTAATCCTCATGACAACCCTATGAGATGATAACTCTTTTTCCTCCCAGTTTATAGGTGACAAAAATGAGTCAGAGAGGTTCATTTTCCCAAAGGCATACAACTAGTAAGAAGAGAACAGGGATCAGATCTCAGAGGGTCAGGTCCTAGGGCCCGGGCTCTCAACCACCACCTGAAGTGTCTGCACATTGTTCGCTGGTTTGTACTGCAAGAGTGGTTTGACTTGTTCTCATCTTTGCTCTCATGCATGCTGATTTATTGTATCACATTGATTGATTTGCAGATGTTGAACCAACCTTGCAGCCCAGGGATAAATCCCACTTGATCGTGGTGAATAATCCTTTTAATGTACGGTTGGATCCTATTGGCTAGTATTTTGGTGAGAATTTTTGCATCCATGATCATCAAGGATATTGGTCTGTAATTCTCCTTTTTGATGGGGTCTTTGTCTGGTTTTGGGATCAAGGTAATGCTGGCCTCAAAAAATGAGTTTGGAAGTTTTCCTTCCATTTCTATTTTTTGGAACAGTTTCAGAAGAATAGGTATTAATTCTTCTTATATGTTTGGTAGAATTCCCCTGGAAGCCATCTGGTCCTGGGCTTTTGTTTCTTGGGAGATTTTTGATGACTGCTTCAATTTCCTTAGTGGTTATAGGTCTGTTCAGGTTTTCTATTTCTTCCTGGTTCAGTTTTGGTAGTTGATACATCTCTAGGAATGCATCCATTTCTTCCAGATTATCTAATTTGCTGGCATAGAGTTGCACATAATATGTTCTTATAATTGTTTGTATTTCTTTGGTGTTGGTTGTGATCTCTCCTCTTTCGTTCATGATTTTGTTTATTTGGGTCATTTCTCTTTTCTTTTTGATAAGTCTGGCCAGGGCTTTATCAATCTTGTAAATTCTTTCAAAGAACCAGCTCCTAGTTTCGTTGATCTGTTCTACTGTTCTTTTGGTTTCTATTTCATTGATTTCTCTTCTGATCTTTATTATTTCTCTTCTCCTGCTGGGTTTAGGCTTTATTTGCTGTTCTTTCTCCAGCTCCTTTAGGTGTAGGGTTAGGTTGTGTATTTGAGACCTTTCTTATTTCTTGAGAAAGGCTTGTATTGCTATATACTTTCCTCTTAGGACTGCCTTTGCTGCATCCCAAAGATTTTGAACAGTTGTGTTTTCATTTTCATTGGTTTCCATGAATTTTTTTAATTCTTCTTTAATTTCCTGGTTGATCCATTCATTCTTTAGTAGGATGCTCTTTAGCCTCCATGTATTTGAGTTCTTTCCAACTTTCCTCTTGTGATTGAGTTCTAGTTTCAAAGCATTGTGATCTGAAAATAGGCAGGGAATGATCCCAATCTTTTGGTACCTGTTGAGACCTGATTTGTGACCTAGGATGTGATCTGTTCTGGAGAATGTTCCATGGGCACTAGAGAAGAATGTGTATTCTGTTGCTTTGGGATGGAATGTTCTGAATATATCTGTGAAGTCCCTTTGGTCCAGCGTGTCATTTAAAGTCTTTATTTCCTTGTTGATCTTTTGCTCAGATGATCTGTCCATTTCAGTGAGGGGGGTGTTAAAGTCCCTCACTATTACTGTATTGTTGTCAATGTGTTTCTTTGCTTTTGTTATTAATTGGCTTATATATTTGGCTGCTCCCATGTTAGGGTCATAGATATTTACAATTGTTATATCTTCTTGTTGGATAGACCCTTTAAGTAGGATATAGTGTCCTTCCTCATCTCTTATTACAGTCTTTGGTTTAAAATCTAATTTGTCTGATATAAGTATTGCCACCCCAGCTTTCTTTTGGTGTCCATTAGCATGGTAAATGGTTTTCCACCCCCTCACTTTCCATCTGGCGGTGTCTTTGGGTCTAAAATGAGTCTCTTGCAGACAGCATATTGATGGGTCTTGTTTTTTTTTTCCAATCTGATAGCCTATGTCTTTTGATTGGGGCATTTAGCCCATTTACATTCAGGGTAACTGTTGAAATATATGAATTTAGTGCCATTGTGTTGCCTGTAAGGTGACTATTACTGTATATTGTCTGTGTTCCTTTCTGGTCTATGTTGCTTTTAGGCTCTCTCTTTGCTTAGAGGACGCCTTTCAATATTTCTTGTAGGGCTGGTTTTGTGTTTGCAAATTCCTTTAGTTTTTGTTTGTCCTGGAAGCTTTTTATCTCTCCTATTTTCAGTGACAGCCTAGCTGGATATAGTATTCTTAGCTGCATATTTTTCTCATTTAGCACTCTGAATATATCATGCCAGTCCTTTCTGGCCTGCCAGGTCTCTGTGGATAGGTCTGTTGCCAATCTAATGTTTCTACCATTGTAGGTTACAGATCTCTTCTCCTGAACTGCTTTCAGAATTTTCTCTTTGTCTCTGAGACTTGTAAGTTTTACTATTAGATGTTAGGGTGTTGACCTCTTTTTATTGATTTTGAGAGGGGTTCTCCATGCCTCCTGGATTTTGATGCCTGTTTCCTTCCCCAAATTAGGGAAGTTGTCTTCTATAATTTACTCCAATATATCTTCTGCCCCTCTCTCTTTCTTCTTCTTCTGCGATCCCAATTATTCTAATGTTGTTTCGTCTTATATCACCTATCTCTCGAATTCTCCCCTCAGGATCCAGTAGTTGTTTATCTCTCTTTTTCTCAGCTTCTTTATTTTCCATCATTTCGTCTTCTATATCACTAATTCTCTCTTTGGCCTCATTTATCCTAGCAGTTAGAGTCTCCATTTTTTATTGCACCTCATTAATAGCCTTTTTGATTTTGACTTAGTTAGATTTTAGTTCTTTTATTTCTCCAGAAGCGTTTCTCTAATAACTTCCATGCTTTTTTCAAGCCCAGCTAGTATCTTTAAAATCATCATTCTGAACTCTAGTTCCGACATCGTACTAATGTCCATATTGATTAGGTCCCTGGCAGTTGGTACTGCCTCTTGTTCTTTTTGTTGAGGTGATTTTTTTTCCGTCTTGTCATTTTGTCCAGAGGAGAATAGATGAATGAGAGACAAAATGCTAACAGTGTAACAACGTCCCCAGAAAATATACACTAAACAAATCAGAAAAGACCTGAAACCGGGAGAAAAGAAAGGGAAAGAAAGAAAAAAGAAAAAGAAAAAGATAAAAACAAACAAAAACAAAACAAAACAAAAAAACAGAATATGATCAAATATAATCAGGCTGGTGCATAGATCAGTGCCACACACAAGATTTTGGGTGTATTTTGGCCTGTTAGAAGAAAGTGCCTCCCAAAATTTTAAAGAAAGAAAAACTTATATACATACAAAAATAAGGGTTAATATGATGAAGGGATGGAATATGACTGTAATGATGAAAATTATAAAAGATTTTATAAAAGGAATTGATAAGAAGTTGGTTGAAAAAAGAAAGAAGAGGATTAAAAAAAGAAAGGGAGAGAATGTGATCAGGCAGGAGACTAGAACAAAGCCATACACTAGAGATTTAGGGTATATTTTGATCTGTTAGAAGAAACTGTATCCCAAAATATTAAAGAGAGAACAACTTATATATATATATATATATATATATATATATATATATACCAAAAATAAGGGTAACTACTATGAAGGGATAAAATATGACTCTAAAATGAAAAATAAAAAAGATTTTTTTAAAAAGGGATTGATAAGATGTTGGTTGAAAAAGGGAAAAAGAAAAATTCAAAAAAAGAAAAAGAAAATTAAAAAAATTAACTTTGAAAGACTAAAGAATCATGGGAAAAAAGCCATGGATTCTATGTGCCCCTAGCGCTGGAGTTCTGCCGTTCTCATTGATCGGTAAACTTGGTCTTGGCTGTTCTCGCTGATCTTCTGGGGGAGGGGCCTGTTGCCGTGGTTCCCAAATGTCTTTGCTGGAGGCGGAATTGCCCTCCCTTGCCCTCCCGGCTAAGTAATCTGCTCGGGTTTGCTCTCGGGAGCTTTTGTTCCCTGCAAGCTTTCCGCACAGCTTTGGAGGCCGAGAGTGAAAATGGTGGCCTCCCAATCTGCGACCCGGAGGAGCCGAGAACTCGGGGCCCTGCTCCTCAGTGCGTCCCCAGAGAAAAGCAGTCAATCACTCCCTTCTCGCCAGTCTCCGGCTGCACTCCATGCTCACCTGGCCTGTGACCGAGCATTTCTATCTCTGGCACATGACCCTGTGTGGAGTCTCCAAACCCAGCAGATCCCTGCGGTGCACTCCCGCACGGCTCCTCCCAGGGGAAGAAGGGGAGTCTCCCCAGATCTGCCGCTTGTTGGGTCCCTGCTGGAGGAGCAGTGGCCCGACTGTGCCGCGGATCATGGTTTATGGCAACCCCAAGCTGAGAGCCCACGCCTCAGCTCCGTCTCTGTAGCCGGCTTCCCCCCTCTGATACCTGGGAGCTCTGCCACACTCAGGCACCCCCGGTCTCTCTGTGACCCCGAGGGTCCTGAGACCACACTGTCCCGTGAGGGTTCCACCCCCCACTTAGCCACTGGAGTGATGTCCCTCAGCGGAGCTGACTCCTAAAAGTTCCCATTTTGCGCTTCCACTGCTCTATCACTTGCCAGAAGCGGCCGACAGAGGCCCCCTCCCCCGCTGTCTATCCTCCCGAATATCGCCTCGGATTCACTTCTCCAAACGTCCTACCTTCCAGAAAGTGGTCGCTTTTCTGTTCAGAGAGTTGTTGCTATTCTTTTCTTCGATCTCCTGTTGAGTTCATAGGGGTTCTGAATGGTTTGATCCCTATCCAGCTGAATTCCTGGGACCAGAGGAAATCCAGGTCTCCTACTCCTCTGCCATCTTGCTCCTCCTCCTCATTTATCTTAAAATAAACTTGAACAGCAAACAAAGACTGGGGATAGGCATAGAGAAGCAGCACCATACCTCAGCCTCAGCGACAGCGGATGCTACCATTGTCTTGCTGCCACTTCCCCAGTCCCCTCTTTGATTAAAACTTCAGTTGCTGAGAGAATGAGTAAGAAAAAGGAGATGGGGAGAAACCGTCACTGACCTACTGAGAGTGAGATGTTAAAAAAAATCGCGCTCACGGTTCTGGTTCTGGGATGGCTGTAGCAAGCACACTACCTGTGTCTCCCACTGTGTGCAGCTATAACACCTGAAAAGCTGCATGGAACAGCTACCTGAGGATTCTGAAAAATAAGTCAGAACTGGCAGATTGGGGAAGAAGACCAGAATTTGGAGGAACACAAAAATGGCAGTGAATTTACCTATTTTTAAAAACTTTGTGTTGCCCAGCATGATTCAATACTATCTGAAACTGGGATGTGGACATCATTGTGGACAGAGAGAGAGCTCCTGAAGTCTGTCTGTTCAGGCACAAGGCGCAGGAAAGAGGATAGACAAAGCATTTCTAGATGTAAAACTGAAGGCACCATCCCCTAAAAGAAAAACTTGGCCAATTATACTTTATCAAATGTGAAACTTTTACTATGTGAAAGACATTATAAAGGGAATGAAGAGACAAAGTATAGACAAGGGAAAGTTTTGTAAATCACATATTCAACAAATACTTGTGTCCGGAATATTAGAAAGGACTTTGAAAATTAATAATAAGGAAATAAACAGTCCCCTTTCCCCCAAATGGCCAAGAGACTTGGACACTTCATCTAAAGAGGTATATGGGTATAATTTTTGAAAGATAAATAATATGCAGATATTTTATATCTTTTTTATTATTAAAAAAGAATTTATTAAATATTTATACTCATCAAACTGAAGCCTATGAATGCATCATTGGTCCCGGGCAAAATTCTTGATTACATTAGTAAACGAGTGACTTATGAGCACCTAGAAAAGAAAGCTGTGGTCACTAGAAACCACAGATTCACAAAGAGCAAGTTCATTGGACTTTTTCTTTGATAGAGTTACTATCAGAAAAGTATAAACCAGTTCAAGGCCTCTGTGAAAGCCTCATGAATTCTTTCAGATATATTTGAAAAATATAGGTTGAGGGAAATAACAATAAAGTCATTGATAAACAATGATTTCCAGAATCTGGAGGGAGGTACATCCTTCTTGTTTTTTCCCTTGACTTCCCATAATAAATATTTTGCTTGGTGATTTGATTCATGATAGAGAAAGAAATGCTTGTAAAAATATCTGTAGATTCTGTGAAGGTAGAAGGATTATGCACATTTGGATATCACGATCAGGTTTTAATAAATTCTTGATAGTTGAAGGGATGGGATGAAGCAAGGAAAATAAAATCGATGTCGACGATTGTTAAGGTTTTTGTTTTTACATCCATAAAATCAATCATATAAATGTGATACGGAGTTTTGCTATAGTATTTATGAACAAGACCTATATTAACTTAAGCTAAATCTGAGTGCATTTGTTTCCTATTTCTGCTTTGGAAAAACTGTCACAAGTTGAGTGGCTTAAAAGACTAGGAATTCCTTCTCTCACAGTGATGGAGGTCAGCAATCTAAAATGATTCAGTAGGGCTACATTTCATCTGGGGGCTCTTGGGAAGAAGATGTTTCCTTTGCTTGTCCCAGCTCCTGGAGGCTGCCCACACGTCTTGTTCCATGGCTCTGCCTCACTCTGACCCCTGCTTCTGTGGTCATAGCTCCCTCCTGGACTCCGGCCCTCCTGTCTCCTTCTTGTAAGAACACTTGAGATTATATTTAACCACCCAGATCATCCAGAATAATTTCCCGTTTTCAAGATCCTTCACTTCATGGTATCTGCAAAGTTCTTTTTGCCATATAAGGTAACATACTCACAGACTCCAAGGATGAGGACATGGATATCTTTAAAGGGCCATTATTCAGCGAGCCACAATGAGTCAACAGCATGACGTTATCACTAAGAGCTACTGGATCCTTGGATGCATTAATATTTTGAATGAAATATTCTGATAACATGTAATAACTATATTAATCATATAGCAAGCAATAAATAGAATACTTCAAAGGAAAGCTTATAGGGTTTCACTCTACTCCTCCTTATCGGACACCTTACTTGGATAATTGTGTCCAGCTCTGAACACCACACTTGAGAATATAATCAAACAGGGGCACAATCAAAGAAATATTCCGAAAGAGCATAAGAAAGAGGAAATAGAATTAAGAATTGTCTACTAGAGAAAAGAAGTCAAGAGAGAGTATGATCGCTATCTTCCCTCTTTGAAGGGATGACAGCATATGGAATAAGCATTAGAGTCGTGAAAACCTATAAAAAGGCAAACTCGGAAAGGAGCTACACATCACGGAAATGAATTCAGTTCAATGGAAGGAAGAGCTATCTAATCTGCAGTGGGTGCCCTACAGAGCTACGGAGTTCTCCTTCACTGGAGACTTCTGTGCATTAACTCCTTATGATTTAAAAAAATTTTTTAATTTAAATTCAATTAACATATAGTGTCTTATTAGTTTCAGAGGCAGAGTTCAGTGATTCATCAGTTGCTTATAACACCCAGTGCTCATCACTTCACATGCTCTCCTTAATGCCCATCACCTGGTTACCCCATCCCACCACCCCTTCCCCGCCAGCAACCCTCAGTTTGTTTCCCAGAGTTAAGAGTCTCTTATGGTTTGCCTTCCTTATGATTTATATAAAAGTGATGTGGGGTACCTGGGTGGCTCAGTTGTTAAGCGTCTGCCTTCAGCTCAGGTCATGATCCCAGGGTCCTGGGATCGAGCCCCGCATCGGGCTCTCTGCTCGGCAGGGAGCCTGCTTCTCCCTCTCCCACTCCCCCTGCTTGTGTTCCCTCTCTAGCTGTCTCTCTCTCTCTCTGTCAAATAAATAAAATAAAATCTTTAAAAAAAAAAAGTGATGCGAACATATGGAGAGTCCTGAGCCAGATGAATTTCAGTGCCCCTCCCACATGTCAAGTTCTTGTGATTCCAATGACTAAATGTCTGTCCCTTCTTGAGGAAAGGAAAGAGAAATAACCAGAGCAGGAGAGCCAGTGAGCAGATAAGGGCTTTGTAAGGGTCTGAATGGGCTGTTTTCATGACTGACAGATTTATGATGGAATAATTTCCTCCGTTTGTCCTGTAATGAGTGTTTGTACCTTGGGTTTGCAGCAAACTCCTTCCCCTGTGAACATTTCCAGCTGGATTTCAAAGAAAGGAAATGGTTTTGCTTAAGTGACAACAGAATTCCTGTTGATTAATTTTTTCCTTATTGTTTTCAGCACAGCCAATAGGTAGCTATTTGTTTCAAAGTAATAAACCTAAAGTCTTATAATTTTAAGATAAATGTTTACATTTAGTTTATTTACATAGCATATGATTTCCTCAATGCCTCAACTTTCCATAGATCCTTTTATTCTGAACACAGAAATATAAAATAGGAACCTAGCAGCATCCTAGCGCTCTCCCGTAGCAAGCGGTACTTCTTGTCAATCTAGTTTTTTTCCATTCTACAAATAAGACTTTTCTTAATAAATACCTCTGTCACCCTCTCCCTCTCTTTGTTTCATACATTTCCTTCTCTCTTTTAGCCTTCTCCCTTTCTCCCACTTCTCCCTCTCCTTCACCCTAGTTTGTTAAGAAAAAAAGGAATCAGATGGTACGCCCTCATATTCCCATGAGCAATCCCATGACACGCCTATTTCTGTGCCCATCACCTTCTTCTTTCCTTCTGTTTCAATGAAAGAAGTGTTCCTCCCTCTCTTCCTCCTCCTTCTTTTTTTTGAAAAGGACTTTTTGTAAAGATCAAAGGAGAGCTAAGTTCTCTGTTTATGAAGAATTAGGGGATGTTGTGGTAGAAAGGAACAGGCCACAAATGAGCAATAAATGTGAGCTAGGCTTATTTTTTGCCCCCATAAAAAGAGAAAAATAAAATGATTTCAGAATTCCTACTGTACCATCTAAAATTTGGTTGTGTTCAACTTGAGACAATCAGTCCACAAGCATTTACTACCCTTTTACCTCATATACAGGAAAGAATTTTATTTTATTATTTTATTTTTTTAAGATTTTATTTATTTATTTGACAGAGACAGAGAGAGAGAGCGAAAGCAAAAGCAGGGGAAGGGGAGAGGGAGAAGCAGGCTCCCCACTGAGCAGGGAGCCCGATGCGGGGCTCGATCCCAGGACCCTGGGATCATGACCTGAGCCAAAGGCAGACGTTCTACTGATTTAGCCACCCAGGCATCCCAGGAAAGAGTTTTATGTTTAGAGGCAGATGTATTGGAATTCAGGTATAGTGATCACAGCTCTGGATTCTGCCTTCTTTACAGGCATGAGCTTATTATCCATTTCCTGAGTCTTCTCAGGGTTCTTTTCATTTTTTTATCAGATATTCACATATTTGTATTGGAGACTTTTCTCCTGAGATGAAGTTTTGCATCTGTTACTGGCTGGATAAGCAATTAGTGAGCATTACATGAAAAATAGAACTTTGTCAGGAAATTGATTGTTAGAAAATAATTGGCCCTAGAAAGTTAGTATCATTTCACTATACTTCTAACCTATCTTCCCACAGGATAATTTGGTTTATTTTTCTGGGAGTTTGTCATGACCCTGAACATGAGGAGATAATGTCTTTTTTTTTTTTTTTAAAGATTTTATTTATTTATTTGAGAGAGAGAGAATGAGAGACAGAGAGCATGAGAGAGAGGAGGGTCAGAGGGAGAAGCAGACTCCCTGCCGAGCAGGGAGCCCGATGCGGGACTCGATCCCAGGACTCCAGGATCATGACCTGAGCCGAAGGCAGTCTCTTAACCAACTGAGCCACCCAGGCACCCGGAGATAATGTCTTTTACCATAATTTTTCTCTTCCTCCCCACCTCTATCCAATCCGTCATCACGTCCTTTGACTCAACCTTTGAGATAATTTTAAATGAGTCTACTTATTTTCAGCTCTGTCACCACCACTAGAGTTCACACCAATATTACTTTTTACCTGGACAACTACCTTAACTTTCTCACTAGTGTCCCTCTATCATTTCTTATTCCCCTTGAACCCCTTTTTTCCCACAGCCCGAGCAATTTTGTGTCAAATGCTGCTGACCAGTCAGACTGCAAGTTCTCTATTAGACAATCAAGTTTGGATGTCTAGGCAGGTGGGTGTAGACTTTGGAATTCAAGCTGGAGTGGAAAACTTGTGAGTAAAGGTAGACTGATAAAAGAAGGGGTGCAAAGCCTGGGCCCTGGAGTCCCCCTTTGTTTAGATGTTGGGGATATGAGAAGGAACCAGTAAAGTCTGAGAAATGGTCAGTGAAGTACAAGGTGAGCCAGGAGTGTATGGTGTCCTGGAAGGCAAGTGATAAAAATATATCAAACAGGAGGGAGTGGAGGACCATGTACCATGCAGCTGACAGGGCAAGTGAGAGGAGGATGGAGGACCACTGATTTAGCGTCATGGAGGTCACCGGGGACCTTGACAAGGGTGGATTCGGTGGATTCCTGGGGCCAAGCCAAAGGGTAAAAAGGATAATAGGAGGAGGAAAATTTGAGGCAGCAAATAGGCACAACTCTGTTCAGAAGATTTTCTGGAAGGGAGTGAGTTCCTAACAAGAGGACAGAAGGCACAGGAAATGACATAGAGGCGTTGGCAGGTTCTTTCGCAAGCTCTGTTTAACTTGCTTCTGTTCTGTCAGTGAAATAAGAGGCAAGGTCTCAGCAGGATAAAAGTAAGGACTGGACAGGAGCTGTTGGCATTTGAAGAGGGAGCAGAAAGTTTGAAGGAGTCATCTAGAAGGCTGGAGGAATGAATGGATTAAGAGAACATGTTATGACTGCCACATTCCCTCGAGGTCCAGTAGTCAAGTATTTAGAATGAGACGGGTCAGTGTGGTTTTATATCTTTCTCTAGTACTGTAAGTCAGCAGCACAGGTAGAGAGCAAGCTGAGCATTGGCTTTGACCAGGGTTGGATTTACCAGGTGAATAATACAAAGAGAGAGGACAAAGAGAGTTGAGAATAGTGCATGGAAGAATTATAATGATCAATTCTTTTTTTTTTTTTTAAGATTTTATTTATTTATTTGACAGAGAGAGAGAGAGAGAGAGAGTGAGAGAGGGAACACAAGGAGGGGGAGTGGGAGACGGAGAAGGAAGTCCGAGCAGGAAGTCTGATGCAGGGCTCGATCCCAGGACCCTGGGATCATGACCTGAGCCGAAGGCAGACACTTAGTGACTGAGCCACCCAGGCGCCCCTATAATGATCAATTCTAATCCAGCTGAGTAAGACAGGAAAACAGGACATGGGAGAGGCCGGTTGCCATGGAATCATGGTGGATCAGTGTGATTATGGGGATTTAAAGCTGTAGGAGTGAGGGTAGTTAGAAAGATAGGAAGTAGTTGGCAGTAAGTGAGTGAGCTGATTGAGAATGACATTGTGGATTGTAATTATTGGTAACGATAGGATCAATGGCATGCTCGTAGAGTGAGCAGCTGAAGCTGAGAGGAGGACTTGCAGTGAATTATATTGGAGGCCAGGATGTGAGAAAGACCATTTACATAGATATTGAAAGTATTATGAGTTATGTCTGGAGAAGTGTTGGCAAGAGTAATAATGAGCCCAGAGGTAAATCTGCAAGGAATGATTCAGGGGTCTGGTGATGACTGCGACAAGGATGATTAATGCATATTTATAGTCTGATGATATAGAATATTCCAGCCTGGGAGCCATAGAACAATAAAACTCAAACCTTAATGCTGGAATGTAATAGATCTCATAAAAGAGGTACATAGTGCTGTGATAATTGTTCTCAAATTTTAGCATGTATTCTGATACTTCTTAAGTGATTTGTTAACGTACAGATTGCTGACTCCCCTCCCCAAGTTCCTCCTCAGGAGGTCTGGGATAGAGCCCAGCAATTTGCATTTCTTTTCTTTCCTTTTTTTTTTTTTTAGAGAGAGAGATAGAGAGAGTGCTTATGTACATACAAGCAGGGTTGGGGAGGGGTGGGCAGTGAAGTGCAGAGGGAAAGGGAGAAAATCTTAAGCAGGTTCCATGCTCAGTGCGGAGACCGCCTCTGGGGTCAGTCTCACGACCCTAAAATCATGATCTGAGCCAAAATCAAGAGTCAGACACTTAACTGACTGCACCATCCGGGTGCCCCAACAATTTACATTTCTAACAAGTTCTGAGGTGGCACTGATTCTGATGGTCTAGGGCACCACATTTCAAGAACTGATCTGCTATGAAAATTCAGAAGAGAGATGGATTGCTTCTGGCTGCAGAGATCAAGGAAGGTTCATGGAGAGTATGCTTTATTTCCACTGCAAATGCTTAGAAACAGCAGTTTGACATGATCAAATAGCATATATTGATTAATAAGAGAAGTCGTACTTTTTGGGGTCCCATATTTACTTACTCTGTAAGTCAGAGATGCAGAGGAAATGTAGTTCCTTTATTTCTCTAAAACTTCATTGTATCAAATCAACATATTGTACACCTTAAACTTACACAATACCATGGGCCAATTATATCTCAAAAAAGCTAAAAAGAAAAATAAAACTTAAATTGTCTAAAGTGGATCTGATCTTCATCAAGATTCCACCTGCTGGATGACCAGGAAAAAGCTGACTTCTATTTCTGTTTAAAATTTGATCCTTGGCATAAATTTAAACAATCTCTTTAGGTAAATGTCTAATGTTTGGTCTCTTAGATTTCACCTGGCCGGGTGTGGTTTTGTGACCTTGTGGCTTTGGTGGTGGTGAGGGGATGGTTTCCTTGTTCTGTATTCTGGCTTCTCTGTTCTCTGTGGTAATGTCTCTTGTCTGCCAAGGAGCTGCTTGCTCAGCTGGCATGCTAGGCTGAGGTCTGCCCCGCTGTAACTCATGGTCTGGTCACTTAGATTGACTGGAGCTCACTGGTTCTCCTTTACTGACTTGGCATTATCTTGCTCACTATGGTTCCCTCCAACTTTCTGCCCTGTTCTCTATCTGGCCACTAGCCTACTGGATCATGGATCATCTCACCCTGCACCAGAATGCAAAGTGATTTGTACAGTGGCCCTGTGGCAACACTACTGGGTCTCAGTTCACATGCCTTTCCATTCTTACCCTTAGAATCAGCACGTTTGGGTCCCATCTACACCACATGGAGTAGAAACAAACTTTGGGGACTTGGTCTCAAACTTCCCTCCCTGTCCATTTACACGGGGTCACTACTTTTTCTCTGATGTGACATCCTGCCTCTCCCATGAGCATGGCGATTGCTTGAGAGGCAGCCTCCTTTTAGAACCCTAACTGGAAGCAGGGCAAGAGCCCTTGTGTGTCCTCAGCGCTGCCCTCAAACTAGCCAATGGGCCTTCTTCCTTCCTCCTGTTTCTAGAGTGAGATTCAGGGTGTCTTGCCTCCCTCGCCTCCTTTCGTATTCCGTCTTTAACTGTATTTCGTGCATTCTGAGATCCACTTTCCACCTCCCTCCCTCATTATCCCTGTTATAGTCTCCCCTTCCTTTCTCTTCTGTTCCTTTTGCTTTTCTTCTCCCCCCGAAACAATGCTGATTATTTCTATGAGAATTACATTCCAGTGGTTTCTATTCTATTACATTTTTTAAAAATGCTGCCATCACTGATATCATGACCTAGTAATTGGTCACAGTTTGCAATTTTCTTTCTCTTTCTATAAGTTTTAAGTTTATGGAATTTAAAAAAATCCCACTTTGTCTTATTTAGAATTGATAAAACACATCTATTAAGTGTCAAGATACACCACCAAAATAATATTTAATTATAAGAAATTTAATTATAAGCCACTTTATTGACCTAATATATATATTTTATATACTGAATATACTTTATATATATATATATATATATATATATATATATATATATATATACACATATATACATAAGCTCTATGCCCAGTGTGGGGCTTGAACTCACGACCCCAAGATCAAGAATCACATGCTCCACTGACTGAGCCAGCCAGGCGTCCCTAATATATTTTTAATGTGAAAATATTTGATATCCCTTAATTGTCATACAAACCATGAAATCTGCCTTTTTATCTTTGAGCATCTCTATAATTAATAATTATCTTAACAATATATGTTTTTAGAATTTTTTAAATGTATGCTTTGGAGGGCATGTACCATTATTCATATTATTCATGGATGATAGCACATGGTTTGATTTTTTTTTAAAAGATTTTATTTATTTATTTGACAGAGAGAGAGACAGCGAGAGAGGGAACACAAGCAGGGGGAGTGGGAGAGGGAGAAGCAGGCTTCCCGCCGAGCAGGGAGCCTGATGCGGGGCTCGATCCCAGGACCCTGAGATCCTGACCTGAGCCGAAGGCAGTCACTCAAACAACTGAGCCACCCAGGCACCACATGGTTTGATTTTTGATTATTTTCCTCAGAGCACCAATTTTCTAAGCTGTCATCCCCTTGCCAAATGATTTCTTAATAACATACATGACAATACATCCCTATCAGAGCTAAGTGGCAGTCCAAGAAGTTCAGAAGCTTAATTTTTTAAAAAGATTTTATTTATTTATTTATTTGAGAGAGACAGAGTGCTTGGGGTGAGGGGCAGAGGGGGAGGAAGAGGGACAAGGAGACTCTGAACTGAATGTGGAGCTGGAAGTGGGGTTTGAGCTCAAGACCCTGAGATCATGATCTGAGCGGAAATCAGGAGTCGGACACTTAGGACATTTAACTAACTGAGGCACCCAGGCGTCCCAGGAGCTTAATTTTTATTGTGAATTTGAAAGATAATACAATTTAACTTAAACTTTAAAATTTTGTTCAAAAAATAAGGAGGAAAATAGCAATTTGAGTAGGAAGTGAGATTTTTGTCTGCCTCTCAGTAGGTGTAGCTCAGTGAGAAGGGAATTGTTCATTTGTTCCTCCCTCTGTTTGAGTGACCTCATACCTTGGAGACCGTGAGCATATGACAGTTCTTGATGAGATTCTAATGCTTAAAGGATAATTTTTTTTTTACTTTATTCAAATGTTACCTTAATTCTGATTTTAGAATTCCATCTTCAAGCCTGATGAACTGAACTGTAAAATTGATAAAGTATTTAATATCAATATTTTCTTTTGTCTTAATACCTATCCAATTTTACATATTTTACATGACTTACAAAAATCGGCTGGCACTTTTTTTTTTAAAGATTTTATTTATTTGACAGAGAGACACAGCGAGAGAGGGAACACAAGACACAAGCAGGGGGAGTGGGAGAGGGAGAAGCAGGCTTCTCCCAGGACCCTGGGATCATGACCTGAGCTGAAGGCAGACGCTTAACGATTGAGCCACCCAGGCGCCCCTGGCACTTTTTTTTTTTAAAAAGATTTATTTATTTGAGAAAGAGAGAGTGTGCGCGACAGAGCATGCGCACTGAGAGGTGCGGCAGAGGGAGAGGAAGTCCCAAGCAGACTTCTGCACTGAACACCGAGCCCAATTCCCAGCTAAAACCAAGAGTTGGTCATTTAATCCACTATGCCACCCAGGTGCCTCTAGGCTGGCACTTTCTTTCTTTAAATATTTTATTTGACAGAGAGATAGAGAGCACAGATATGCAGAGTGGCAGGCAGAGGGAGAAGCAGGCTCTCCGCTGAGCAGGAGCCTGATGCGGGGTTCGATCCCAGGACTCTGGGATCATGACCTGAGTCAAAGTCAGACGCTTAACCGACTGAGCCACTCAGGTGCCCCCTAGGCTGGCAGTTTCTGATGCATGTTTAGGTCAAACTCCTTGAGGGCAGAAACAGTTTCTTATCACTCTTGAATAACTACCATTTAGCATAGTTCTTTTGGCACATAGTAGGTACTCAATAAGTATTTGTGGAATAAATAAAATGCCAATATGTCCCATTAACTTTGAACAGACGGTTACATTTATTTTATTTTTTTTTAAAGATTTTATTTATTCATTTGAGAGAGTGAGAATGAGAGAGAGAGAGAGCACATGAGAGGGTAGAGGGTCAGAGGGAGAAGCAGACTCCCTGCTGAGCAGGGAGCCCAGTGCGGGTCTCGATCCTGGGACTCCAGGATCATGACCTGAGCCGAAGGCAGTCGCTTAACCAACTGAGCCACCCAGGTGCCCCAAAGGTTACATTTAAAGCATTCAAAATGTTCATGTCTACTTGCTTTATAAGAACATTTTCAGGTGGATGACAACACAATTAGTTTTATTTCCAAATCCTGTGTCTTATTGGGTCTAAGTTGACGTAGTCATGGATGAAGAGAGCACAGAAAGATTCCGTTTGGGGGGCAGAAATGATAGCGGCTGATACTTCCATCAATTTGGTGGGAAGAAATGAGTAAATATTCAGAACTGGAGCAACATGAAAGCATCTAATGCAACATAAACCTTAACAGGGCTCTTGGGAAAGGAGAAAAGCTCTATCAGAAAGAAATATGACCGGTGCCGTGGAGGATGTCACTTGGATTGGTGGGCTGTGTTGCAGCAGGGGTGAGAGTAGAGAAAATGAGGTCTCCTCTCTCCCCATATCCCTGTCTTTGGTCTAAGAATAGGGCTGACAACAAGAAAATCTGTGAAGGAAAAAAAAGAAGGTTATGTAAATATTAAGTTGGAAGAAAATACTAATGACTGAAAAACAGATGATAAAACTGAGACTGTAAAGTTAATGTAGATTTGTAATATAGCTGCTGAAAAACCAACATGGTGCAATTTTTCATGGGTGTGTGTATGCCGGTGAATTCGGGGAGATGGCATATAATAAATCTTCGTGTTAGACATATGGGAAGGAGATTTCAAATGCCGTGGGAATGGAAGAGTTCTAACCTGTGAGTAAAGTAGCATGTTCATCAGAAGTAAAGGGAACAGATGCTGCTAACAAGTTTTCTCAAACGTTCTACCACTGCTCCCTGGCCACCCTCTGGTCCTACCCACTGGCATTGATACATTCTCTGGCACTTTCTGATGCATGTTTAAGTCAAACTCCTTGAGGGCAGAAACAGTTTCTTATCACTCTTGAATAACTACCATTTAGCATAGTTCTTTTGGCACATGGTAGGTACTCAATAAATATTTGTGGAATAAATAAAATGCCAATATGTCCCATTTATTGTGGAATAAATAAAATGCCACTATGACCCATCATAGAAATTCTACGATGCCAAGACAGACACTTAAACAGTCTATGAGGAAGTGAGTATGTATTTAAAACCTGGTGTTGTGATATCTTAGTTTACACACAAACATGGGTAGGAAGTGGCGTCTGAGGCAGGTGTCCGGTCCGTCCTTTCAGGGAAATGAAAGTCTGTGTGAAGCAGCTGGGAGGGGTGAGTATTTGAAGGAAAACAGTGTTCTCTAGTGTAAACCTACTTCTGTAGGAAAAATACTAGAGTAGATTAGTACAATCATCTTAAAGCATTCTTAGGAGTGATACAATCTGAGCTGAGTTTAGGCCCATCTATTTGAATATCTGTACAAAACTCCTACTGAAAAGGGTTTAACATTTTATCTATCAATATTTCTGTGTCATTTATTGCAAGGTTTATTCAATATCATGCCTGCTCCAGTTTGATAAGCAGAGATTGCAGCGGTGATCATGGCTTAGCCCAAGGCCCATAGCTAAGGCAAAAATGGTAACAGGTTGAGTCACAACACTTTCCTGGAACATGGCACCCAGAAATAAGCAGACTCCAAACACTGATGAGGTTGTTATGGAGAACTGCATTCTGATCTTAAATCCATTTCTGCCAAGAAGGGTGGATTCGAATTCTACAAGCTTCTTGGATTTTCACTTGGCACCTTATTCTACTGAGATGTTCTGAAAGATGCCAGGAGACTGGCCTAGCCGAAACTGAATTACTAAAATGCCGTGAAGCTGTATGTGCTCTGCTTATGATTTCACTCAAAGAATGTGATAAACATTTTCTTGAAAATATGCATTAGTAGGAAAAGACTAATTAAAACTCCACAATCAAAAGGTTCCAAACATATCTTCTGCACAGCTGAATCTGATGATTCCCTTTTTTTTATTGCCCTGACTTCACTCTGCTGTGTCAACTTAGACTTTCTTTGAAAAATCTTTCCCATAATTTCTTCTCTCGAATTTTTCAACTTAAAAGCAAATGTCATTTATTGCTGTTTTTAAATTTTTTTTCATTTAAAAAATAACATATACTCTCTAAAACATTAGGAAAGTAAAAAAAAATAATACCCATAGTTTTATCATGCAAGTCTTTTTTTTCATATATTTTTTCTACATTTTAGTGACCATACTTAATATAGAACTTTTATCCTGTTTTTGAAGTCATGATATAAATCATTTTATATATTATTACATATGCTTAACGAGAATGATTGGCTACATATCATGTCAGCTGCTACAGTTTACATCACTAATTTGCTATTCAATATTTACTTCATCTCCAATGTTTATTATTATTAATACTATGATAAACACAATTGTAAATAAAGTGTTTTTCAAATATAAGATTATATCCTTAGGATATATTCAATAGTTCCATTTTGCCATTTAAAGTGGTTGTAGAAGATATGAGATTGGTTGTTTCAATATCAGCCTTGGTTATTATAACTAAAAAATATTTTTGCTAATCTGATACGTGAGAAATGGTATCTCACTACTATATGATCTTAATTTCTTGGCTATAATCAACCTTTTGCCTATAACATTTGTTGCAAAGTTTTTAATTTTATTAGAGTTTGGACATAATTCAAAGTTGTATGAATTAAACTTTCTTGATATTTTGCTTTATATTTTTATATTAATGCATATGTATTTCTAAGCTAAGAGATCCCTTATTCATAGAGTGCTAAATTTAAATTCAATCTGGGGGAATAGTTTAGAAATATTGAGTGAGGGCGCCTAGGTGGCTCAGATGGTTAAGCGTCTGCCTTCGGCTCAGGTCATGATCCCGGGGTCCTGGGATCGAGTCCCGCATTGGGCTCCCTGCTGGGCGGGGAGCCTGCTTCTCCCTCTGCCTCTGCCTCTCTCTCTCTCTCTCTCTGACTCTCATGAATAAATAAAAATAAAACATTAAAAAAAAAGAAATATTGAGTGATAATATATTCACCTGAATTTATTTTACCTAAAGATAATCATGTGATATCCTAAAACTGTACCAAATTGGTATTCTCCATATAAGTAAATAATCACCTCAGCATCATTTTTTGAGTAATCTTATGCTTTCTCATTGCTTTTTGATGCTTCCTTTATCATCTACTGAGTTCTTACAAATAATCAGGCCTGAAGACTGTGGCTACGCACCGACCTGCACAACTAGCTGGCACCACACACCACCCCCGCTTACCCCCTTCCCCTTCCTCATCCTCACAGGTGTTTGCTCGGAGGCTGGGTAAGTGCAAGTCACATTTCCAGGAGCATTCCTCAGGAGGCCCCACTTCTGACCTCTCTGAAGTTTACTCCTTTAGTGATTTCTAAATGTGCCTATCATTTAAATAAACACTCACCTGGCTCCTCTCAATCCTTCAGATATTTATTTGGCCCACATACCACCAAATGACTTGAAAAGACAGAAAAGCCCATGGAAAGAGCCCATTCCAAGGCATTCATCCTGAGCAGCTCAGGAATGGAAGTATTATAACCAGGATTCGAGAGTATTTCCTGCATTAATGACTTCAGCCCTGTGTGTGGGCATGAGGGGAGATGCAAGAGAAGTACAGGACAGAGTTCTTGCCTTGAACGGGGGTAATCTGGATGTGCATGCCTGAGATAATGCACAGGAGCAAGCCCACGGAGGTACACTTCATACTGTGTATACGAAGGAGAGGAACCACAGCAAATTTGGGGAAAGGGCTGGGGCTGGGAAGAAAGAACTTCCGGAAGTTCTTCCGGAGAATCCTCCCTGGTTTTATCTTTATCCGAGTTATGGTGCTATTTTCTCTTTTCTCTCCAGGTATCTTACTAACTGGGGGACCTTGGGTAGATTCCCTAACTTCTCTAAGTCTCAGTTTCTGCAGCTATAAAATGGGGTTAAGAATAGCAATTATCTCATGGAGGTTATTACATAATGTATGAAGAGTGCTCAGCACAGAGACTCAAACAGGAACGTTGTTAATATATGTTAGTTTCCTTCTTCACAGTCCATGTCTTTCCCCTCCACCAAGACTCGCTCTTAAATCGTTTATTCCCATTAGCATTTACTGTTGGCCAGTTTGGCCTTCCTTATCTGTGTCCCCTCATCAAGACAGTTTAAAATTCTGAAGTAAACATTCAAGAGCCATCCAGAAATCCTGGGGGATCTTGGGTCCTGGACTACACTTTGAGAAATCTCTCTTAATTTGGATTTTAGGACCTTAACAGCCCAAGTTGCCCTTCTTATGATCTCCAGAAGTCTGCAAGAGGTGAGGGATAGTCCAAGTTCTGCATTACATCTTCCCCGTTATTACCCAGGTGACCACAAGCATGACAGTGGTGTTAGATGGCTGTTTTCTCTGTGGGTTTTATCTGTTCCCTTCTGTGAAGAGATAAAAGCTGTCAGCTTGTGGAAGGCAGAGATCCCATCTGACATTCTTGGGTGGTTTTGTAGCACTGGGCTGGAAACTTAGTCACTTTTGTTTCTTTTGTCTCAAAATTTGTGTTCCGTATTATGTCTGAAATTTTCCTCTTAAAAATTAGATTTCTTTCTCTTAAAGACTTTTTAAAAAAATTCAAATATCCCTGAAAGAGATCAAAATCTCAATAATTATCAAGTGTTTACTACTGTTTACTGAAGGGACTGATGTGTAAATGAAAGAGCAATTGACTCAGAGTCTTTGGAGCAGGCTGGTGCTGGCTCAGTCACTAGTGTGTCTTGAACAGGTCACAAGGTCTCTGATGCTTGGTTTTCTTATGACCCTTAATATTGCTTTTCTCTCAGATAATGATAATCATAAAAATAATTAGCATTTATTGAGCACTTACTTTGTGGCAGGTACCATGCCAAGCCCTTTAAGTGTATTTTCTAATTTAAGCCTCACACAGACCATAGAAGGTAGGCACCATGATTGCCCTCATTTTACAGTTAAGGAAAATGAAATCTCAGTGGTTACTTTTTTTTTTTTTGTAAAGACTGGGGAAATTAGTACTTAAATCAGTTCTATGTGATGCTTACATTCTTAAAAAATTCTGCTATATAGTTATGAGATCCTCTGAAATGATTGATAAATGCTATCCTGACATATAGATGGAAATATAAAATTGTATTTGGGGAATAATCATTGTAAATTGAAGTAGGCAAGATTCAAAATATTCATATATTTTTCTTTAAAATTTCCATTCTCCTTTGTTATCGCAAGTAGGCCATGAGCAGTTCAATGGCAGGTAGTGTAAATATCTCTAAGCGCTATGACCCTATCACATAAGTTGAAAGAATCTTTTAATAGGATGTTAATTTGGGAATTTCAGCAGAGGCTTCACAATACAATGAGACCAAGATGCAAATGTTAAAAGGAAATAGTTGAAAACCAGGCTATAAGGCTTAAAACTCTGCTCCCAGATCAAAGATATAAAGCAGTTGAGCTGTTGGAGATAAGAGAGGATTCTGCAATGATGAGGGCTTTGTAGTGAGTTGCTGCTGTGTTCTGAGTCCTGCTCCGCCCCAGTGCATGGGAGAGGACCCTGGTGTGGAGGGGTAGAGGTAGTGATTGACTCTCATATCTAGTCTAGAGAGGAACTTCAAAGCCTCCACTTGGGGAGCCTGGTGTTTGTCCTCTGTAGGGAAATAAAGTAGACTGATGTCAGACTCCACTTTTGGAAATAGAGAGGTTAAGGGTCAGGAGATGGGCTGGACAGCATTCTTGGCAGGAAACTCGGACTTGCTGCTCCTTTGAGACTGGCCTGCATTTCCAGAGCTTTCTCAGTCTAAAGGATTGTTTCTTGTGAACCACGCCTTAAAAAGAGAGCAAGTTTGAGATTATTCCTAAACTCTTGTCTAACAGACAACACTTTGACAGTAATCAAAATTGATATCATCAACAAGAGGGCAGATGGTACCTGGGAAAGAACACATCATCACTTATATAGTGTTCTGGCTGGAAATGCTCCACTTCATCAAATTCTGAAGAAATACAAGACAAATCCAAATTGAGGAACACTCTATAAACAAATGGCCTGTGTTCTTAAAAAATGTCAATGTCATTAAAGACAAAGGATGGCTGAGGAATTGGTATAGATCAAGAGACTAAAGAGATTTGACAACTAAATGTTACATGTGATCCTGAATGGGATTCTGTGCCAGAGGAGCAAACTGCTTTAGATTTTTATTTTATTTTATTTATTTGAGAGAGAGAGAGTGAGTGAGAGAAGAGTGAGAGAAAGTACGAGCAGGGCGGGAGTGGGTGGGTGGGTGGGGGAGCGGCAGAGGGAGAAGCAGACTCTCCACTGAGCAGGGAGCCAGACTCGGGACTTGATCCCAGGACCCCGGGATCATGACCCAAGCCGAAGGCAGACGCTTAATGGACTGAGCCACCCAGGCGCCCCAGAACAAACTGCTTTAAAGAACACTATTTGGACAGTGGATACATTGGAATATGGGCAATAGATTAGATTCAAGTTTTAGATCAATGTTACATTTTCTGAACTTGATCATTGTACTGTGGATATACTGTAGTCCCCCTGGTTTCATTTTTCCACGACGGTTTTAGTTAGGTCAACTGTAGTTTAGAAGCAGGTGATCCTCCTGATGAATCATCCAAAGGTCAGTAGCCTAACACTACATCACAATGTCTATCATTCACCTCACTTATCTGATCACATAGGCATTTTGTCATCTCCCATCATCACGAGAAGAAAAAGAGTGTAAGTACAGGGCGCTAAGACATTTTGGGAGAAAGACACCACATTCACATACATTTATTACAGTATATTGTTATAATTGTTCTTTTTATTAGTTTTGTTGTTAATCTTTTACTTTGACTAACTTATCAATTAAACTTTATCATAGGTA
Source organism: Mirounga leonina (assembly GCF_011800145.1). Classification (NCBI taxonomy): domain Eukaryota; kingdom Metazoa; phylum Chordata; class Mammalia; order Carnivora; family Phocidae; genus Mirounga; species Mirounga leonina. The sequence continues at coordinate 7,725,381 of NW_023270504.1, forward strand.
TGCATGTATGTGTAGGAAAAACATAGCATATATAGGGTTTGGTACTATCCATGGTTTTAGTCATCCACTGGAGGTCTTGGAATGTATCTGCTGAGGATAAGCAGAGACTACTATATAAGAGAATCTCTTTATTCTTAAAAATGCATGAAGTATTAGGAGGTAAATGGGCATGATGTATTCAACCTATACTTAAGTAATTCTGGAAAATAAATTGTGTGTGTATGTGTATGTGTGTGTATGTAGAGAAAGACAATATAAACAGACATGGCAGGTTATAAAAATGCTAAATATGGGTCAAAGTTGTGTACTCTCTTTGTAATGGTTCTGTATTTGAGATTATTTTAAAATAAGAATGAAAAAGTCATTTTCTCAGCAAGACCTCCCACTAGCCAATGTTTGTTTTAACCTTGCCTCATACAACCTGTGCCCATGCATAGTTCCCCATTCAGAAGTGCTAGTACGCTCCAACCCAGACCTGCTAAATCCAAATCTCTGGGGATGGGGCCCAGGGATCTGTGTTGTAACTCTCCAGATGGTTCTTATACACAAGAGAAGTTTGAGAAGCACTGGTTTCGACTAGTCAGGAGCCATGCCTGGAATTGGGTATGGTGTTAATTCAGGCTGTTAGACAGGGGGGAAGGGTGATTGCTCTCAGGGAGGTGACCACAGGATCTAGCTCACAACAATGTGAGGATAGATATGAGATTCTCTTTCTATATCCCCCCCCGATACCATCCACTATTCTTCTTTCAGCTTAGAGACCTCAAGTACACAACATTTTTTAGTCCAAAATTTCACATCAGGAAGTATCAACGACTAATGTATGAGAGAACAAAGGCACAGATTCTCCATAGAGAATATAGATCGATTATAGTGAATCGGCAGAGTTGTCCATCTTCAGCTGAGGTACTGAGAGATAGTAGAGCTTTTTCCTTGTCTCCATGGAGGATATTTTGGAGCGGAACATGCGAAGAGTGGTAGTGCTCATGAGAAAAGGAGCCCTGGCCTTGAATCTCCTAATTGGAGGCAGCTTGGTACTTGGTATGTCAGACTGGATCTGTCTGAGAAGGGAAAAGGAATTAGAGAGAGATGGAATGAGGGGGCCAGCGGAGTATTTTATATGCCCACTCTGGTGCAGTAAGGATGTCTGAAACCAGGGCTGGCTACATAATTTTCAGGGCCCAGTGCAAAAGAAAACGTGGGCCCTCTTGTTCAAAAATAAGAATTTCAAGATGGTGCCAGCAAAATACCAAACCAAGCATGGGGCCCGTCTAAGCCCTGGACCACGTGCTACAGCACAACCATAAAACAGACCCTGCCTGAATCTTCCATGGTCAAAAGGAGACCACACTTGCTAGAACTCCGCCCAAGAGGGTGGTCTGTCTGTGGGGTACACTGTCAGTGGTATAGCTACAGCGTTTGCAAGAAGTCAGGCCAGGGGTAGTTCTCCCACTTCAAAGAACTGTGGGCTGTGGAAATCCTTCAGAGCTGCTAAAAACATCACCCATGAGCCCAACAGAGAGCTAACATTTGACACCTACCTGAATGAAACCAGTCAGTGTGGGCCAGACAAACAGCAAGAGTCAAGAGGACTGAAATCACATATCCAGTTCAGAATGGTATGTTTGCCCATTTCATCTGGATCCTACTTCCCTATCTCAACATAGAAGGAGCTCAAATGTGAAGATGTATGGGTAGGAGTAAAAGAATAGCTCCACACTCCCTTCCTCATGGCTGCCTCATTAAGGAAGTCTGGAAGAGATGGGACCAAGTTTTAAACTGACCTGGAATGGGGTATGTGTGTATGTTTAATAACTGAAAATAACTACATCCAAGGGCTATTCTTGAAGTATCATTAAAGAACAGAACATACAGATTTGATGTTGCAAGGCAGTGATTTAAAAACTCATATTTTATTTGTACCTAATGAGGCAGACTGCTCAATAAGCCAGTTACATATTAAAAATTATATTTAGTACAAGGAAGGGAATGAGGAGAGCTATTCATGACTCAGTTGATGAATCACAGATTACAAATCCTTTCACTTCTAATCTTGATGTGAGGGTATCCAAGTGAACAGTGAATATAAATCACCCTGAAAATATCTCTGATGGAATAACTTTTTACTGGACACTTATTTTTCTAATATAATCAATCTTTTGGGAGTAAACATTTCAAATATTATGCTATCCTGTATTCATTACCTATCTTGTAGATGTTTTAGGGCAATGATGACTGGGCTTCTGCTGAAGTGATTCATAGTCTCAGCACAGGAGACTCTTTGAATGCCATTTGGTTGAATTGATGTTTGTGACATCTACTGTTGTTCCTAGCAGAGGTAATAAAAATACTTAAGCATTAAAAAATTCCACATCAGGGGTGCCTGGTGGCTCAGTTGGTTAAGCATCCAACTCTTGACTTCGGTTAAGGTCATGATCTGAGGGTGGTTAGATCGAGCCCCGGGTGGGGCTCCTTGCTCAGTGTGGGGTCTGCTTAAGATTCTCTCTCTCCTTCTTTCTCTGTTCCTCTCCCCCTGCCCCCTGCCTCAAGTGTGTGCTCTCTCCCTCTCTCTCAAAAAAAAAAAAAAATTCCGCATCAGTTATTTATTGTTACATTAATCTATTAACTCTTTATTGAAGCCCTAAATGAGGACTGCTAGGCCCCATAAGGGATAAAACATGAATTAGGCACTGATCTCATTCTCAGGAGGTAAGGCTCAAGATGTATGGAAATAACAAGAAGGCAAGGTGGAACATATTGAGTGGTACCTGAAAAGAGATGTGCCCTTAGACTGGGCAACTGGGCTCCTGCCCAGGGCTCTGAGTTGTAGAGGGCCCTATTCTGGACCAATGAGACATGCCCACCAGCAGCCCGAGTTTCCTTGCACTTCTAGAATATGTTCTGGGTATCTGAGACCCCAGAATCCCACACATAGATGGCTCCTTACCCATCTTCCCAAGTGTGGACTGCACATCTGGTGTGTGCAGGGGTGACCCAAGAAGTGGGCAAGGGATGACTGCATGCAAGGATGTAGATAGGACGAACTTGGAAATGTAGGCCAATTCTCCCTGTACTACCTATAACAGTTTCATTTGCAACTTTTAATATTCAAACTCTGTTATGAGGGTCTCCAATTACTCTTGCCCTGGAGACCCACAAATGTTAGGGGCAGAGTGGCCTGGCTATGGGAATTCATGTAAAGCGAGAAGTTGGCCTTGGCAGTATCTGAGAAGCCTCACTGGGGAAGTGGAGCTTGAACAGGCAGAGGTAGAAGGGAAGGAGGAGAGGAATTTCTGGCAGAGGGGGACATCACACTCAAAGACATGGAATTAAAAGTGCCTGTTTGTATGTGGGAAGTCTAGCTTTCTGTGAGGATATCAGGAGTGGAAGAGTAGAAACCAAGGTTAGAGAAGAAGGAGGAGATCAGATCATGGACCGCCCGGAATGCTAGGACGTGGTGAAGTGTCTTGTATTCTCAGCACAGGGGATCCATTTACATGGACTAATGTTCACAACATCTAATATTCACTCCAGCAGGTTAGGGTCTTTGAACTTCCTGCTGTTCCCCCTGCTTATGCTCGCTCTCTGTCAAATAAATAAAAAAAAAAAAAAAAAAAAAAAGGGTGATTGCTAGGGGTGCCTGGCTGGCTCAGTCAGTAGAGCATGCAACTCTTGATCTCCAGTGGTGAGTTTGAGCCCCCACATTGGGGGCAGAGTTCACTTTTTTTTTTTTTATTTGACACAGAGAGAGAGCACAAGCAGGGGGAGTGGCAGGCAGAGGGAGAGGGAGAAGCAGGCTCTCTGCTGAGCAGGGAGCCCGATGCGGGGCTTGATCCCAGGACCCTGAGATCGTGACCTGAGCCAAAGGCAGATGCTTAACCAACTGAGCCACTCAGGTGCCCTGGTAGAGTTTACTTAAAAAAAAAAAAAAAAAGCAAAAGGTGATTTCTTTTGGAAGCTGGGACACTTTTGACCTTGCATAGTTACATGATTAGTGAGGAATTACTGTTTTACCCTACCTTCAGAATTCTTTTCAGTTCTACTCTAACACATTTTTCTGGTCTGAGCAGCTAGATATGAGGTATGGGATTGCTCAAAGTAGGTGTCAGTTGGGACCAAGAGCACAGAGGTCAAGTTAAAGAAAAAAAATTGCTAAACACAAGTGTAAGTTTGAAGAATACTTTTTGAGTGAGTCTCTTTTAACCTTACATTTTGTTCCTCTCCATCCCCCCACCCTGAGACTGTTTTTTTCCCACTGATTTTTTTTTTTAAAGATTTATTTGAGAGAGAGACAGCGAGAGTGTGAGAGAGCATGAGCAGGGGAGAAGGGAAAAGAGAGGGAGAAGCAGACTCCCTGCTGAGCAGGGAGCCCAAGGTAGGGATCGAGGGGGGGCTCAATCCTAGGATCCTGGGATCATGACCTGAGCCGAAGGCACACACTTAACTGACTGAGCCACCCAAGCATCCCAATAGGTTTTAACATAGTCAGAGTTGTACAACCATCACCACAATTTTAGAACATTTTCATCTCCCCCAAAAGAAAGGCGGTGCGATTTACTTACCTACTCCAAGCCCTTTTTATCTCCATGGATTTGCTTATTCTGGACATTTCATATAAATTGAATCATATATGATCTTTATGTCTGATTTCTTTCAATTAGCAGAATCTTTTTTTTAAATTTTATTTTGTTAATCACCATACATTACATCATTAGTTTTTGATGTAGTGTTCCATGATTCATTGTTTGCGTATAACACCCAGTGCTCCATGCAATGTGTGTCCTCTTTAATACCAATCACCGGGCTAACCCATCCCCCCACTCCCTCCTCTCTAAAACCCTCAGTTTGTTTCTCAGAGTCCATAGTCTCTCATGGTTCATCTCCCGCCTCCGGTTTCGCCCCCTTCATTTTTCCCTTCCTACTATCTTCTTCTTCTTCTTCTTCTTCTTTTTTTTTTTTAACATATAATGTATTGTTTCAGAGGTACAGTCTGTGATTTATCAGTCTTACACAATTCACGGTGCTCACCATAGCACATACTCTCCCCAATGTCCATCACCCAGCCACCCCATCCCTCCCATCCCCCACCACTCCAGCAACCCTCAGTTTGTTTCCTGAGATTAAGAGTCTCTTATGGTTTGTCTCCCTCTCTGGTTTCATCTTGTTTCATTTTTTCCCTCTCTTCCCCTATGCTCCTCTGTCTTGTTTCTCAAATTCGTCCCATCAGTGAGATGATATGATACTTGTCTTTCTCTGATTGACTTATTTCGCTTGGCATAATACCCTCTACTTCCATACATGTCTTTGCAAATGGCAAGATTTCGTGTTTTTTTTTTTTTTTTTTTTTTTTTGATGGCTGCATAATATTCCATTGTATATATATATACCACATCTTCTTTATCCATTCATCTGTTGATGGACATCTAGGCTCTTTCCATAGTTTGGCTATTTTGGACATTGCTGCTATGAACATCGGGGTGCACGTACCCCTTTGAATCACTACATTTGTATCTTTGGGGTAAATACCCAGTAGTGCAATTGCTGGGTAATAGGGTAGTTCTATTTTCAACTTTTTGAGGAACCTCCATACTGTTTTCCAGAGTGGCTACACCAGCTTGGATTCCCACCAACAGTGTAGGAGGGTTCCTCTTTCCCCGCATCCTCGCCAACATCTGTCGTTTACTGACTTGTCAATTTTAGCCATTCTGACTGGGGTGAGGTGGTATCTCATTGTGGTTTTGATTTTTATTTCCCTGATGCCGAGTGATGTTGAACACTTTTTCATGTGTCTGTTGGCCATTTGGATGTCTTCTTTGCAGAAATGTGTGTTCATGTCTTCTGCCATTTCTTGATTGGATTATTTGTTCTTTGGGTGTTGAGTTTGATAAGTTCTTTATAGATTTTAGATACTAGCCCTTTATCTGATATGTCATTTGCAAATATCTTCTCCCATTCTAGCAGAATCTTTTTAAGGTTCATCCATGTTGTAGCATGAATCAGTACTTTATTCCTTTTCATGATCAAATAGTGTTCCACTGTGTTTATCTATTCATCAGTTGATGGACATTTGGGAAATTTCCACTTTGGGCTTTTATGAATAAAGCTACTGTGAACATTTGTGTGTGTGTGTGTATATATATATATATTTTTTTTTTTTTTTTTTTTCATTTCTCTTGGATATATCCCTAGAGATGGAATTGCTGGGTCAAATGGTAACTCTATTTTCAACTTTTTGAGGAAGTCCTAAACTGTTTCCCAAAGTGCTGTGCCATTTAACATTTCCTCTAGCAGTGTTTGAGAGTTCCAATATCCAAGGAAAAACATTTATGACTTTGAGCAGTAATTGTTGAGCATCCATTACATGTATGGCACAGGACTACACAGTATGAGCAACGATAGAATGTAATAAACAAATGCCCTGGATAAACAGAAACCTCTATTTCCAGGGTCATCATTTTGTTCCATCTGAAGCTTGTAAATAGTTCATGTTCAATGTCTTCGAGGCTTCAAACAGTAATACCATTTGTGTAGACAGAGGAGGGTTTCTATCATGTAACAGCCATTTCTAAGTTGCTAAGTACCCTTTTCCAAAGGAGAACAGAGATCTGTCAGCTGCATGGTAGGAAGATGACTGGGTCCAGTTTATCTCAATACTTACAGGCTTTGCGGGGGGCATTTCCTGGATTCTGGGTCTAACACTCTATTCTTTTCTTTCCTGTAGGCTTTCTAAAACTACACATTTGACTATTAAGCTTATTTTTCTTTCATATTCCATTGTGTGATTATAAGTCTCAACCCAAACCATCTCAGAACTGACTGTAAGACGTGTAAGACGTCTCTGAACTATAATTTAAGTTTTGGTCAGTCGCACAATTTGACATACATCCCTCTACATGCCCCAGCCCCATTCCTCTGCCTTTCTGTAAACCTTGCTTTGTGGAGATTACTCAAGGTCGCAATTCTTTAATCAGTTTGCTAGTGTCATAACCCACGTTCAAAAGAGTTTGCCTTCTCCAGGTCTTCCAGAAAGGTAGGGCTTCTAAAATGATAAGATGAGGGGTACAAAAGCAACAGAGGTGTGGAAACGTGTTCTGCCCCCACTTTCGTGGCTGCTAGAGTTTTAACAGTCAGCAGCTTTAAATGTAAACACAGGAAGATTGTCAGTGAGATGATGACAGTGGGCTCAACCTTGGCTTGGAGTTAAGGAAGCACGGGAGGCGTGTCCTTGGAGACTAGAGAAGGTTCACAGCCACCGGTTGGCTACAAGAATTGCTGGCTCGGCCAAGTGACGTTTACCTCCATGGCGGTTCGCGTCCACCTGGACATCTGCTGACAGGTCAAGTTTCACTAACGCAATATACTTGAGACAAAATCCAAAACCACATACTCCCAAGTAAATACAGATCCACCCTCACCCTCCCTCCCTCCCTCCCTCCCTCCCTCCCTCCCTCCCTCCCTCCCTCCCTCCCT